>NW_027362162.1:600000-1065197 GCF_039654945.1 Dendrobates tinctorius | reverse complement strand
ACGCAGGTCTACCCGTACTACACAAGGTATACAAGGTAAGTGTGCATACTGTAAAGCGCTGCGGAATATGTTAGCGCTATATAAAACATAAAGATTATATTTATAAAAAAAATAAAGATTACCACCCATCAGATATCATGTATAGATAAGTAAATGTTGAAATTGTATATACAGTGGGGCAAAAAAGTATTTAGTCAGTCAGCAATAGTGCAAGTTCCACCACTTAAAAAGATGAGAGGCGTCTGTAATTTACATCATAGGTAGACCTCAACTATGGGAGACAAACTGAGAAAAAAAATCCAGAAAATCACATTGTCTGTTTTTTTTTCATTTTATTTGCATATTATGGTGGAAAATAAGTATTTGGTCAGAAACAAGCAATCAAGATTTCTGGCTCTCACAGACCTGTAACTTCTTCTTTAAGAGTCTCCTCTTTCCTCCACTCATTACCTGTAGTAATGGCACCTGTTTAAACTTGTTATCAGTATAAAAAGACACCTGTGCACACCCTCAAACAGTCTGACTCCAAACTCCACTATGGTGAACACCAAAGAGCTGTCAAAGGACACCAGAAACAAAATTGTAGCCCTGCACCAGGCTGGGAAGACTGAATCTGCAATAGCCAACCAGCTTGGAGTGAAGAAATCAACTGTGGGAGCAATAATTAGAAAATGGAAGACATACAAGACCACTGATAATCTCCCTCGATCTGGTGCTCCACGCAAAATCCCACCCCGTGGGGTCAGAATGATCACAAGAACGGTGAGCAAAAATCCCAGAACCACGCGGGGGGACCTAGTGAATGAACTGCAGAGAGCTGGGACCAATGTAACAAGGCCTACCATAAGTAACACACTACGCCACCATGGACTCAGATCCTGCAGTGCCAGACGTGTCCCACTGCTTAAGCCTGTACATGTCCGGGCCCGTCTGAAGTTTGCTAGAGAGCATTTGGATGATCCAGAGGAGTTTTGGGAGAATGTCCTATGGTCTGATGAAACCAAACTGGAACTGTTTGGTAGAAACACAACTTGTCGTGTTTGGAGGAAAAAGAATACTGAGTTGCATCCATCAAACACCATACCTACTGTAAAGCATGGTGGTGGAAACATCATGCTTTGGGGCTGTTTCTCTGCAAAGGGGCCAGGACGACTGATCCGGGTACATGAAAGAATGAATGGGGCCATGTATCGTGAGATTTTGAGGGCAAACCTCCTTCTATCAGCAAGGGCATTGAAGATGAAACGTGGCTGGGTCTTTCAACATGACAATGATCCAAAGCACACCGCCAGGGCAATGAAGGAGTGGCTTCGTAAGAAGCATTTCAAGGTCCTGGAGTGGCCTAGCCAGTCTCCACATCTCAACCCTATAGAAAACCTTTGGAGGGAGTTGAAAGTCCGTGTTGCCAAGCGAAAAGCCAAAAACATCACTGCTCTAGAGGAGATCTGCATGGAGGAATGGGCCAACATACCAACAACAGTGTGTGGCAACCTTGTGAAGACTTACAGAAAACGTTTGACCTCTGTCATTGCCAACAAAGGATATATCACAAAGTATTGAGATGAAATTTTGTTTCTGACCAAATACTTATTTTCCACCATAATATGCAAATAAAGTGAAAAAAAAACAGACAATGTGATTTTCTGGATTTTTTTTTCTCAGTTTGTCTCCCATAGTTGAGGTCTACCTATGATGTAAATTACAGACGCCTCTCATCTTTTTAAGTGGTGGAACTTGCACTATTGCTGACTGACTAAATACTTTTTTGCCCCACTGTATATGTAACTGTTTTCAAGTTTTGTGCCTACAGGTAATCTGTAAGAGTTTCCTCTGAATTTTCCAGTTTTTACCTTGTTTTATGGACACTGAACCACAGGACTGTGTGTGGTCAAAAACTTTCTTTGTAATTAGTTCACCATTTGCCCAGGAATGGACCATGGACATTGATGCTGGGCTTATCATCATAGACTATTTTTGGAGCTCTTGGTTTTTGTAACTTTTTTTTTTTTTTTTTTAAATCTTGTACAATTATAACTGTTCACCTTGTTTAACTGTTTATATGTTTTACACCTTTTGTTCAGCCCAGGAGTGCTGACTGCACTAGGGGGGAATGTGGTGCCCCCAAGAGTATGGCCGTCACAGTGGCTTTGCCTTCCTCCAGGGAGGGTAATGCCAGGCTTGGAAGCAGTGAAGGGTCTCTCTCGCAGTTAACCTATACATGCAACACAGTTCCACTCCAGGCCAGCAGGGGGGACTTTGAAGCGGAATTGAGGGTAGGAGTGCTCTCTGAGGGCCAAGAGAAAGGAGTGGTCAGTTAGTGTGAGGAGGGTGAAGTGTGCAGACGTGAGGAGGAAGCGCGGAGATCGAGCGGAGAGGAAAGGCTCATCTCCAGTGAGAGAGCATGAACTGGAGCCTGGTCTCCACGGTTGTACGGATACTAATGTGTTGTGAGTTCATTTTCCCCTTCATTACTGAGGCCCGAGGAACTCCCTCTTCTGGTAAAAGAAGGTAGTGAGCCTGATTGTCAAACACCTGAGGCTGATGATTGTGACTGGCTGAGTGGAGTTACGGACTGGATATAATGCTGCCGACGCCCTTCTGCCCTGCGGGTGATTTCTCTGTGGGATCCTTGGAGACCAGTCTGAATTCCTGCTCCTCCAAAGCTAAGTTTGCTGCTCGGCCTTTTGCTTTTATGCATTGACTTTGTTTTTGCTTTGTGTTTCTGGATTTCTGCCATTCCCTGCTGGGGTGTGCTGAATTCATTTAGCTCTGTCTTCTGAAAATACCTGAGTGCTGATTCAGTTTTTGAAGCCTAGCTGCTTCAGGGTCTTTTTCATATCAGCTGGTTGGCTTTTGTCTTTGATAGGGTTTTGGCAGATTGCAGACAGCAGCCTTCCTTTCCTTTCCTATCTAGGTAGTTTTGGGGCCCTGTCTTTGCTCAGTCTATCTTTCTGTCTTTGTTAGTATTTTCATCTTGCTTCACCGTCATTATATGTTGGGGGCTGCCTATTGCTTTGGGGTCTGCTCTGGGGCAGTTTAGATTTCCCCTTTCTTTCTTTAGGCCTATGTATTTCTCCGGCTGTGATCGAGGGGTCTAGGGCATCGTAGGAACCCCCCACGGCTACTGCTAGTTGTGTTGATAGGTTCAGGGGTCTGCAATCTGATAGTTGCCAACTTCTCTGGTTTTCTGGACTTAGCTTGTATTTCTGCTTTTGCCTCCTACGGTGACTCATTCATAACAGAATCACCAGCGATACCGCAGATTCTAGGGTACTCAATAGCAGGAAAGAATTGTAAAAAAAAAAAAAAAAGTGTATATTTTTTCCTCTATATCTCTGAGGCCGTAGGGGGAATTTTTTTTTTTCTCTCAATGGAGATAAAGCAATTGTCTGATCGTGTGGAGCAGCTCGCTGCGGAAGTGCGGGGAATTTCCGCCTACCTTGCTCATTCACATGCTGCTGAACCAAAGATTCCTACACCTGATGTATTTTTTGGGGATCGGTCTAAATTTTTGAATTTCAAAAATAATTGTAAATTATTTTTTGCCTTGAAGCCTAACTCGTCAGCAGCAGGTTAAAATTGTCATCTCTTTGCTGCGTGGCGATCCCCAGGATTGGGTGTTTTCTTTGAAACCAGATGATCCTATTCTGACTAATGTGAACGCATTCTTTCAAGCTTTGGGGTTGTTGTATGACGAACCTAATGCCATTGATCAGGCTGAAAAGACCCTGCTGGCATTGAGCCAGGGTCGTGATTCTGCAGAATTGTACTGTCAAAAATTCCGAAAGTGGGCAGTACTTACTACCTGGAATGATAATGCCTTGGCTGCTCTCTTTCGGAAGGGGTTGTCAGAAGCCGTAAAAGATACTATGGTGGGATTTCCTGTTCCCTCTGATCTTGACGATTCTATGTCATTAGCCATTCAGGTTGATCGGCGTTTGCGCCAACGCAAAGCTGCACGAGAGGTGTTGCCACCTGTTGAACAAATGTCTGAACCTATGCAATGTGATAGAGTTTTTTCCAGAGAGCAGCGTCAGGAGTTCAGAAGGCGTAATAAGTTGTGTTTTTTCTGTGGAGATGCCTCGCATATTATTTCTGTCTGTCCCAAATGAGAGAAACGCTTTGCACACACGTTTTCTGTTGGGGGTGTTCAACCTAAGTTTCTTCTGGCTATTACTCTGATCTGCTCCCTGTCCACATTTTCCGCCAAGGCGTTTGTGGATTCGGGAGCAGCCCTAAACCTAATGGACTTGGATTTTGCTAAACGTTGTGGATTTCCGATGACACCTCTGCAGACGCCTATCCCTTTGAGGGGAATTGATGCTACTCCTTTGACTAAAAATAAACCCCAGTTTTGGACCCAGGTGGTAATGCGGGTCGCCCCAGACCATCAAGAAAATTGCAGATTTCTGGTATTGCATAATCTGCATGATACTGTTGTTCTGGGGTTTCCCTGGTTACAGATTCATAATCCAGTTTTGGATTGGAAATCTGTGTCTGTGGTGAGTTGGGGTTGTCGGTGTGCCTTTAGTGAGGCACCGGTGTTTTCCACCTCTCCTTAGTCGCATGATGTTCCTGATTATTTGGCGGACTTTTATGATGTATTTAGTGAGAATGAGTCTGCGTCTCTGCCTCCTCATAGGAGTTATGACTGTGCAATTGAACTGAGCCCGGGGTGTAAATTTCCCAAGGGTCGGCTCTTCAATTTATCTGTACCCGAGCACGAGGCTATGCGATCCTATATTAAGGAGGCGTTGGAGAAGGGTCATATTAGACCATCCTCGTCACCCTTGGTTGCCGGTTTTTTTTTTGTAGCCAAAAAGGATGGATCATTAAGACCTTGTATTGATTATCGTGCCCTCAACAAAATTACTGTTAAATATCAGTATCCGTTACCCCTGATTTCTGATCTATTCTCCAGAGTTAAAGGTGCTTGCTGGTTTACCAAGCTTGACCTCAGGGGGTGTATAATCTTATTCGCATTAAGCATGGGGATGAATGGAAGACGGCGTTTAATACTCCGGAGGGACATTTTGAGTACCTGGTGATGCCTTTTGGGCTCACTAATGCCCCTTCTGTCTTCCAGTGCTTCATGAACGATATTTTCCGAGATTTTGTCGATAAATTTTTGATTATCTATCTGGATAATATTTTCATCTTCTCCAAGGATTGGGATTCTCATGTGGAACATATTCGGACTGTGTTCCGGATCTTGAGGGAGAATTCCCTGTATGTCAAGGGATCTAAATGCCTTTTTGGAGTACAGAGGATTTCTTTTTTGGGATTTATTTTGTCCCCGTCAACTATTGAAATGGACCCGGCCAAGGTACAGGCCATTCACGATTGGGTTCAGCCCACTTCTTTGAAGGCACTCCAGAAGTTTTTGGGTTTTGCTAATTTTTATCGGAAATTTATAGCAAAATTTTCTAGTATTGCCAAGCCATTGACTGATCTGACTAAGAAGGGTGCTGATGTGTTAAATTGGTCTCCGGAGGCTGTTTCTTCCTTTCAGGAGTTGAAGCGAAGATTCACCTCTGCCCCGGTTTTGCGGCAACCTGATGTCTCACTTCCATTCCAGGTAGAGGTGGATGCTTCTGAGATTGTGCAGGAGTTATTTTGTCCCAAAAGGATCCTGTAACATCTAAAATGAATCCCTGTGCTTTCTTTTCCCGAAAGTTCTCTCCATCTGAACGTAACTATGATGTGGGGAATAGGGAACTGTTGGCCATGAAATGGGCATTTGAGGAGTGGAGACATTGGTTGGAGGGAGCTAAGCATCAAGTCGTGGTCCTCACTGACCACAAGAATTTGATTTACCTAGAGTCGGCTAAGCGCTTGAACCCTAGACAGGCTAGGTGGACCTTGTTTTTTACACGTTTTGATTTTGTGGTTTCTTTTCTTCCTGGAACAAAGAATGTCAAGGTAGACGCCCTCTCTAGGAGCTTCCTTGCTGATTCTCCAGTGGTGACCAAGCCTGCTACCATCTTAGGCGAAGGGGTAGTTCTTTCTGCCATCTCGCCCGATTTGAGACGTGCTCTGGAAGAGTTCCAGGAGGACAAACCTGAGCGTTGTCCCAGTGGAAAGTTGTATGTTCCTGACCAGTGGAAGAAGAGAGTGATGTCTGAAGTTCATTGCTCTGCTTTGGCTGGTCATCCAGGTATTTTTGGTACTAGAGATCTGGTGAGTCGGTTTTTTTGGTGGCCCTCCTTGTCTCGTGATGTCAGGAATTTTGTGCAGTCCTGTGGGACGTGCTCCCGGTCTAAATCGTGTTCTCGCTCTAGTGGGTTGTTGATGCCTTTGCCTGTCCCCAAGAGGCCATGGACCCATATTTCAATGGATTTCATCTCTGATATGCCTGTCTCTCAGAGGATGACTGTTATTTGGGTGATTTGTGATAGGCTCTCTAAGATGGTTCATCTTGTACCACTCCCTAAGTTGCCGTCTTCCTCTGAGTTGGTGTCCCTGTTTTTACAACAGGTGGTTCGTTTGCACGGGATTCCTGAGAACATTGTATCTGACAGAGAAGTGCAGTTTGTGTCTAGATTTTGGAGAACTTTCTGTTCCAGGCTGGGAATTCAGTTGTCCTTCTCCTCTGCTTTTCACCCTCAGACCAATGGGCAGACAGAGAGAACAAACCAGACCTTGGAGTCATATTTGAGATGTTTTATTTCTGCTGATCAGGATGATTGGGTTTCATTTTTGCCCTTGGCCGAATTTGCTTTGAATAATAGAGCTAGTTCTGCCACTTTGATGTCACCTTTTTTTTGTAACTTTGGGTTTCATCCTCGATTTTCTTCGGGGCAGGTGGAGCCCTCTGCCTGCCCAGGTGTTGACACTGTGGTGGAGAGAATGCACCAGATCTGGGACCAAGTGGTGGATAAGTTATCTCTCTCCCAGGAGAAGGCCCAGCGGTTTTCCAACCGACATAGGACCATTGGTCCCCAGTTTAAGGTTGGTGATATGGTGTGGTTATCATCAAAAAATATTGCTATAAAGGTGGCTTCTCCTAAGTTTAAGCCTAGATTTATTGGACCTTACAAGATTGTGGAGATTATTAATCCGGTCTCTTTTCGTTTGGCTCTTCCTGTCACATTTAAAATCCATAATGTGTTCCATAAATCTTTGTTGAAGAGGTTTGTTGAACCTGTTGTTCCGGGGGTGGCACCTCCAGACCCTGTATTGGTTGAAGGTAACATAGAGTATGAGGTAGAGAAAGTACTGGATTCCCGTCTGGCTAGACGGAGACTCCAGTATTTGGTTAAGTGGAAGGGTTATGGTCAGGAGGATAATTAATGGGTCTCCGCCTCTGATATTCATGCCAAACGATTGGTGCGTGCCTTTCATCGGGCTCACCCTGATCGCCCTGGTGGCATAGTTGAGGGTTCGGTGACCCCTCCTCAAGGGGGAGGTACTGTTGTGAGTTCATTTTCCCCTTCATTACTGAGGCCCGAGGAACTCCCTCTTCTGGTAAAGAAAGGTAGTGAGCCTGATTGTCAAACACCTGAGGCTGATGATTGTGACAGGCTGAGTGGAGTTACGGACTGGATATAATGCTGCCGACGCCCTTCTGCCCTGCGGGTGATTTCTCTGTGGGATCCTTGGAGACCAGTCTGACTTCCTACTCCTCCAAAGCTAAGTTTGCTGCTCGGCCTTTTGCTTTTGTGCATTGACTTTGTTTTGGCTTTGTTTTTCTGGATTTCTGCCATTCCCTGCTGGGGTGTGCTGAATTCATTTAGCTCTGTCTTCTGAAAATACCTGAGTGCTGATTCAGTTTTTGAAGCCTAGCTGCTTCAGGGTCTTTTTCATATCAGCTGGTTGGCTTTTGTCTTTGATAGGGTTTTGGCAGATTGCAGACAGCAGCCTTCCTTTCCTTTCCTATCTAGGTAGTTTTGGGGCCCCGTCTTTGCTCAGTCTATCTTTCTGTCTGTGTTAGTATTTTCATCTTGCTTCACCGTCATTATATGTTGGGGGCTGCCTATTGCTTTGGGGTCTGCTCTGGGGCAGTTTAGATTTCCCCTTTCTTTCTTTAAACCTATGTATTTCTCCGGCTGTGATCGAGGGGTCTAGGGCATCGTAGGAACCCCCCACGGCTACTGCTAGTTGTGTTGATAGGTTCAGGGGTCTGCAATCTGATAGTTGCCAACTTCTCTGGTTTTCTGGACTTAGCTTGTATTTCTGCTTTTGCCTCCTACGGTGACTCAATCATAGCACTAATGGTCCTGCAACAGAACCCAGAGGAGTAGGAGGCTGTAAATGCCCTACCCCATCTAAGACTCGGAGGCACAACAGCACGGAGTGAGCCAAGAGAGGAATGCGGCTACAGCTGTCTGCCATACGAGGAGTGCTAGTAGAAGAGAATTAGGAGGAACTTCAGTGTAACTCAGTACTAGGAGTACTTCACTCAAATAAGCGCTAGGAAGGAGACTGCACAGCCCATCTGCTGAGAGAGAATCCCTGAGCTGCTTCCAGGCTAGCCTGCTCCGGTACCATCTGTAATCAGGACCCTGGACTGCATTTATCAAGTAAAGGTACAGAAATTGCACCCTGTTGTGTCTTTGTCTTCTTCCTACCCTTCCGGCACTGCTATATGCCCGTGCCAACCACATTTACACTGCCCTGGGACTACAGCTTCACCTGTGGGGAGCTTTTACATCTTCGCTGCACCATACCATCAGTCCCAGAGGATCTGCATGCATCGTCGGCTTAACATCTCACTTGCCCAACACCACAGGTGGCGTCACGAACTATTAATTTAACCAACTACATTCCACCATTCAATCTCCCCTATTACTTGGGCGCCCAGGGCCACGGACCGGGTCACTGCTGCTGTGACACATCCCGCTGACACCGGCCCGGTACCGAGTACCCCACAGCCCTGGGAGGGCGACCCACCACACTCACAGCTTGGAGTCAGAAGCTTTCAGTATAGGTGTAATGCACTGCAATGCTGGTGTACTGCCATGTGTTATCCCGGCAATCAAAGTAAAAAGTGAAAGTCCCATAAAGGGACTAAGTAAAAAAGTAAGAAAACAGTTAAAAAAGGAAAATTAAATGAAAAAATACAAAATAATAAAATTACACTAACAAATACACATTTTTATGTAAAAAATGAAATAAAAAAGTTTACATTTGGTATCGTTGCGTCCAGAAGAACCCGATCTATAAAAGCTCACACTAGTTAACCTCTTGAGTGAACGCCTTAAAAATAAAAAAAATAAAAAATTTGAAAATTATGCGTTATCATCATACCGCTTGGAAAAACTGGAATAAATATCAATGAAAAAAACACAAATATAAATGAAAACGTGATCTTATCCCACAAAAAACAGCTACATCAGCAGAAAAATAAAAAAAGTTATAGCTCTCAGAATAAAAAACAATTTTTTCTTTTCTATAAAAAATTTTATTGTGTAAAATCGCCAAAACATAAAAAAATATATAAATGGGGTATTGCTGTAATCGTTCTGACCTGAAGAATATGGCTGTCTTATCAATTTTACCACACCCTAAATGGGGGGGGGTCAGTTCCTGAATTGATGGTTTTTGTTCATTCTGCCTCTACAAAAATCGGAATAGAAAGCGATCAAAAAAGTCATGTGACTAAAAATGGTACCAATAAAAACGTCAACTAGTCCGCAAAAAAACAAGCTGTCACATAACTCTGTGGGCTGAAATATGGAAAAATTATATATCTCTAAATATGGGGATTATAATTATTATTATTATTTAAACTGTTGCATTAAACCCTTCTCTCGTCCTCATCACTTTTTGCATTTTTGGTAACTATAATAATTTGAAGGCGGCCATCGTATGAATGCTACCAAAGTGAAGCCTTATGATGTCACGAGATTCCAGCCTGGAATAATTGTCATTCTCACAAGTGACCTATAGAATAGGATTTTATGTTGAAATTTTACCTAAGTTTATAAGGCCAGATCTACTGTCATCCATTTTAAAGGCAGCTTGCACGTAAGAAGCCTCCTGGAAAAAGGCTAAGAAAGCAAAAATTCTGCCGGGGTATGTAAACTTTTGAGCACAACTGTAGTATAATAAGCAAATAATGATAAGTTAAAGTCCCACAGTGAATATCTAAAGTGCCCATGCGAGGTAGTCCTGGCGAGCTGTGGCTCCTCTGGCTCTGGCACTCTACAGATAACATTTGTCCTCATCCCAGTGGGCTGCTGTGTGTGGGGTGCATCACACTTACTTTGAGCCTACAGGCCTCCATTGGCTTAAAGTTTTCCTCTTCTGGAACCTCAGCAGCAATCAATTCAGTGGACACAAGATTTGTAAAAACAGTCCAACTTTTACTTAATGAATGGCAGACTTTACAAACAAGCTTACAGGATAAGGCCCAATGGGTTGTCGTCTTTCCCACAGGTACCGGACACAACTTTCACCCTAATTCTTGGTATAGGTGTAAGATTCTAGCAGGAACACGGGATGCAGTGACGAGCAGGAGGCAAAGCAAGAGTTAACGGGTACTTTATGCAGAGAAATCTAATCAGCGAATACTCCACGCAGGGAGATTGCAGAAAAATGATATTATACAAATGCAAGAAGAAAAACGGTGGAGATGCAACGCTAACAACAGATAGTACAAAGACGATTCAACTTATCAGTCTGTAGCTCCTGGATGGGCAAGGTTGAAAGATCTCACGATGGCGGCGCAGGTGACGCGAGACATCTCTGAAGCAGACCGGATGAAGTTGTAGCACTGTCTCTGTACCGAAACGGTGTATCCTGCGTTTTCCAGATGTGAACTCCCGGTCCAGCAACACGGTGTTGTACGAGAGGTTGGAGTTCACGGCATGTGTGACACAAAGTCCCGGGGTAGAGGCGACAGCAGGGCCTTCCGAATGAGCGTGTGCTACATGGTCGGAACGGCGTAGATTGTCAGTTATTGTCAGGGGTGCTGACCAGTCAGGGTTCTCTGGTACAGGAGTCTGCGAGATGCTCAGCTCTGGGTGTGCACGGGTTGCGTGCGCTGGGGCGGACAGGCTTCAGAGTAGGCCTGCTGGCTGATGTAGAGCAGCGAAGGCAGAGTGAACCTTCTCCTTGTGTGTGCACTGTCTTCCCGCCAACAGCCCTATTTTCACGCGCTCCACTCCTTTTATGTCCACCCCACCCCCTTCAGTCAGGTGCACAGGTCTGCGATGGTCAGAAAGTTCTTCAGAAAATCCTTACCCCTGGTAACAGCCCCGATAGTTCCAGACCAGGCAAGCAAGGAGCCGCCCTATCCCGGTCCATCCTCCTACATAGGTAGAGTGTTCCTCTTGCTATATTCTCTAGCACTAGGAAGTCTTTTCCACCACTAGCAGTGCATCCAGATTGCAGTACCTTCCGCCCCATGTAGTCTGAGTCCATCTTTCACTGTAGCTTCACAAGCTGAGTGCGCCCAAAGGCCCTGACGTCCATCTCGAGGTTCCCCAAGCCGGTAGACGGAATCACATGGAAGGGCATTCTTGGCAACCAAGAGTATTAGGCCCATGTTGTCCCTAGCAGCCCAGTTCATGAGACTGCTGCTGCCACTTCACACTACTGTCCCTCAGCTGCCTCAAACTTTGTGATCCTCACACTGACTCTCAGTTCCCCCTCCCAAACTAGGCCAGCCATTACAGCTACCCCTGCCTAAGGTAACTGCAGCCCCAGTGAATGCTACCTTTTTATAACATACATGAATATCAAATATATTTAACCCTTTAGAGTGTCAGGGAGCATACCATCAGCTCCACAACTCCTATAAATACAGTGGGTACGGAAAGTATTCAGACCCCTTTAAATTCTTCACTCTTTGTTTCAGTGCAGCCATTTGGTAAATTCAAAAAAGTTATTTTTTTTTCTCATTAATGTACACTCTGCACCCCATCGTGACTGAAAAAAGCAGAAATGTAGACATTTTTGCAAATTTATTAAAAAAAAAAACTATAATATCACATGGTCATAAGCATTCAAACCCTTTGCTCAGTATTGAGTAGAAGCACCCTTTTGAGCTAGTATAGCCATGAGTCTTCTTGGGAATGATGCAACAAGTTTTTCACACCTAGATTTGGGGATCCTCTGCCATTCTTCCTTGCAGATCCACTCCAGTTCTGTCAGGTTGGATGGTAAAAGTGGGGGAACAGCCATTTTCAGGTCTCTCCAGAGATTCTCAATTGGGTTTAGGTCAGGGCTCTAGCTGGGCCAGTCAAGAATGGTCACAGATTTGTTCTGAAGCCACTCCTTTTTTATTTTAGCTGTGTGCTTAGGGTCATCGTCTTGTTGGAAGATGAACATTCGGCCACGTCTGAGGTCCAGAGCACTCTGGGAGAGGTTTTCATCCAGGATATCTCTGTACTTGGCCGCATTCATGTTTCCTTCAGTTACAACCAGTCATCCTGTCCCTGCAGCTGAAAAACACCCCCACAGCATGATGCTGCCACCACCATATTTCACTTGTGGGATTTTATTGGGCAGCTGATGAGCAGTGCCTGGTTTTCTTCACACATACTGCTTAAAATTATAACCAAAAAGTTCTATCTTCCTCTTATGAGACCAGGAAAGGTCAGAGAGGTCCAGCACTGAGCACAGCAGTATTTTGCTCTGCCCTCAACAGAGCAGTGCACCTGTGCCGGAGCCACGACAGGAACAAAAGAAGAGGACGGCATCGTATGAAGATGGGAGGCGCCTGACCGGACAGCAATGCCCATCGGACCGGACCGGACGCCGGGGTGAGTATAATCTAACTCTTCTTTTCTTATCTTTCAGGTTACATCGGGGGCTTATCTACAGCATTACAGAATGCTGTAGATAAGCCCCTGATGGCGGTGCCGGCAGGACATATTCTAAAAAAAGGGTGGCAGATTCCCTTTAAATCTTCATAAATAAACTACATACATATTCTAGAATACCCGATGCGTTAGAATCGGGCCACCATCTAGTCAGGTATAAGGAGAGTGGGAGGGAAGTAATTTGGAAGAGAAGTTTTCCCAAACATCTGAGAGAAGTAACAACAGATGTTCTGTCTCTACATGTAATTCCAGGCAGTCTGGATGATGTTGAGATTAGGGCTCTGTGGTTCTCATATAATCACTTCTAGGACTCAGGCTCTTTGTGACATTGGCAGTATGTTTGGGGTCGTCCTGTTGAAGAATAAATTTGGAGATGATCAGATGCCTCCTGATGGTATTACATTATGGATAAGTATCTGGATGCATTACTCTGCCATGAGGACACCATTGGTCCTGACCAAATTCTCAATTCCTTTGCCGAAATGCATCCCAAACTTGTAGAAACCTCCACAATGCTTCACTGTTCCTGCAGTCACTGTGTACCGCTCTCCAGCCCTTTAGTAAACAATCTTCTGTTACAGCCAAATATTTCACATTTTGACTCCTCAGTCCAGATCACCTGCTGCCAGTTTTCTGCATCCTAGTTCCTATGTTTACGTGGACAGTAGAGTCACGTGCCTCATTTCCATGTTACAGATGTTTTTTGGCCATGATGCTTCCAACTCAAGGCCATACTTCTCTCAACAGTAGATGGGCTTAACTGTGTCCCATTCTAAACTGATGGCACTGCTGGACACCTCCCGAAGGGAAGTAATCATCATGTGTCTTTCATCTGCTGCACTAAGTTTCCTTGGCTGCTGACTGCAACTACAGTCCTCAAGATTGCCATTTCTTGGTGTAATTAATGCTAAGGAATACAGACGTTGATCCATCATATAATACCATCAAGGAGACGTCTGACTTCAAATTTATTCTAAAGCAGTACATCGACCCCAAAGGCATTAAGAACATTCTTCAAAGTAGAGAAGAACAAGGAGTCCTCAAAATAATGACAATGACCTCCACATAGACCCCATCACAACATCATTCATATGTCTGGGATTACATGAAGAGACAAGGATTTACAAAAGTGACATCCACAGAAGATCTGAGGTTAGTTCTATGTTGTAAGCAGATCAAAACAGAGCGGGTATAGACATGACTTAAAAATGGGGTGTTACAATGTCAATCAATGAAATACTATGAATACCGTTTACATGGCAGGAAAAAAGTATACAAAGAGGTATATGGGTGTATCCAGGTTGATATAGCAACACAGGTTCTAACCTGCATTGATTTATTCTTGATGCTTTCCTCTTCCTATTTTTTTTTTGCCATCCTTGAGACACCACATTGTTATGAATAGGTCACCGATGAGGATGGCAGGAATAAGCTAGGCCACCAGGAAACCAGAAAGGTTGGTAACTTAGAGGATTGCAGACCCCAAATCCTAACAACACAACTAACAGCAGCTGTGGGGCGTACCTACAATGCCCTAGACGCCTCAGCACAGCCGGAGAACTAACTAAGCTTAAAGCAAGAAAAGTGAAAACAAAACTGCCCCGGAGTAGGACCCCAAAGAAATAGATAGCCCCCAAACATATATTGCTGGTGAGACAAGATGAGGCACAAACACAGGAAGAAAGTAGACTGAGCAAATGATGGGGCCCAAACTGTCTAGATAGGATAAGAAAGGAAAGACACTGTCTGCAATCACGCAAAAACCCTAAAAAATCCAACACGTCTGATGTACAAACAACACTGAGGTCTCACGACCTCTCCCTTACTATATCAGCATTCTAGTATGAACTGGCAGCAAAGCAAAAGAGACTAATATAACAGGGGACAGAACAAACTGACACAAGCTGTAACATATGGGGCGGATTAGCAAATGAACAACTTAAAGGGAATCTGTCACCCTTTTTTGAGATATCATATAATGATATCTTTCAATTGTGTGTCACATAAGGATTCTCTTAGTACTTTTGCTTCCCCCTGACCCTGCACCTTTCATGCATATACCTTTTTTATATCAGTTCAGATGTATGTAAACTGCCGCTGTCCTGTCCGCTGGGCAGGGCTTATTCAGCTGCTCTCCCCCTCCCTGTCTTGCTCTACGCATTTCTTCTTGTGTAGAGCAAGACAGGGAGGGGGGAGCAGTTGAATAAGCCCTGCCCATTGGACCGGACCGTGGCAGTTTACATACATCTGAACTGATATAAAAAAGGTATTTATGCATGAAAGGTGCGGGGTCAGGGGGAAGCAAAAGTACTAAGAGAATCCTTATGTGACACACAAGTGAATGATATCATTATATGATATCTCAGAAAAGGGGTGACAGATTCCATTTAACTGAAAAATGCAGGATCAGGCAGGAGACAGCAATCTTCAAAATGCACAGGAAGAACCAATCACCAGCAGCAACTGAGGAAAGCCTGCTCAATTATATCCTCCCAGTCAGTAACCCCTGATTTCCAATCATCGTCATCAGGTGGCAGACTTCTGTCAACCTGGCCAGCTCCACTACCCGTAATAGCCACCAGAGGGAGCCCCGACTCAGAAGTCAGATCAAGAGAATTCACACCACATGCTTTATTCCCTTGCCACACTAGAAATCCATGTACAACCTCCTCCCTGCTGCTATTTTTAACACAGAGAGAAGGGAGCAGAGAGAGCTATCAGAACCCAGAGCGCTGGCGGATTTGTAACTTTTGAGTTTTTTACCCCAGTATTTGTAAGCCAAAACCAGGAGTGGGTGAAAAATGCAGAAGTGGTGCAAATACTTCTATTATGCTTTTCCTCTGACTGTTCCACTTCTGGTTTTGGCTTACAAATACTGGGGTAAAAAACTCACCAAATACTCAGTGTGTGCACATGGCCTTAAAGACTTTATAGAAGCAAAAGGACAAATCATTTAGTGAAGTGATTTAGAAAAGGGCGTAACTGTTGCAGTTAGGATGTAAAAAAGTGTGTTTTCCCCTTTAAACTTACTTGTAAGAAGTCCAGACCACCACAACCAGTCTTTCAGGTATCCGTGTCCACCAGCACCTAGACAAAATGAATAATCAACTTCACAGATGACACACACCCATAGTCGTGACTGGAGTAGAGGTGACACTTGTGAGCTACCTCTCCATTTTCACAAGGGACCCCCACATATTTCGAGAACTAGTGATCAGTCCCCCACTAACCCTATCCTGTGGATGGTCACATTTCCCTCTCGTCTATCCAACCCAAGTCCACATAGACTGGAGCTCCCCATTTTCCACACCTGCACGCGTCTGTCCTTGCTCTTACAGATGAAGAAGACCTTTCTTTTTCAGGATGACACTGCTCCCAATGAGGATGCTGGAGAAGACCGCCAGTGCCACTCCAATGAGAAAGTCATGGTTGGATTGCACTGAAGAGTACTAACTTACATTCAGGGTCAGGTTCTGATAATCGGAGAATGACAAGTCAACTTCCCCTAAAATCTGACAGGTGACCCGGCGTGAAGGGCAGGTTAGGATGACCAGTGTCCCTTTAGAGAGAGAGCATTAATGAAGCAGAAGGTCACAAAACATGAATCAGGTCATCATCCCCTTCTCTGGGATATCCTTCCCAGTGATCAGATGTCAAGCTGAGTGTAGTGTTCCCTAAAAGAATGAAAAAGTCCAGAAAAATATGTACCCTATAATTGCCTCTCTATTGTGTAGATCTTCATTTCCAAAAAAGATTTTATTTATGTTGGGCGAATTAAACTAGAAATATTAATATTATTTTTATATGTTGTAAACGCCACTGTTCTCCTGAATCGGGCAATGTTTCTCTTTTGTTCCTACTCCTCTCCATTCCGGAAATACGGCTCCCTCTTCCCTGTATAAAAATCTAGGGTTTTTTAGCCAACCAGGAGTGCTCCTCAAGAACACACACAGAAGAGTTGGAGGACCACTCCCACTTGTCTAACAAGACTAGATTTTTATACAGAAAAGAAATGGCCGTTTCTCAGGAACGGAGAGGCGTAGGAACGAAAGTAAAACAATACCGGATTCAGGAGAACAGCAGCATTTACATCAGGAAAAAAATAAATACATTTATGGCAAGAGACAGGTCCTAGTAAATAAATCAGCTATTCCTGCAGCTTTGCATGTTCATAGCGATTGACTATTCCTCCAGTAAATGGAGTTTTTTAGGATCAGTGACCTTGGGATTAGCAAAGATTAAGAACAATAGATCCATAAAGCAGAGCAAACAACGACCATTTCCACTTAGACATTGTAGGGGGTATAATCCCCTATTGAGGTGGAGATTTGTAACAGGCAATGAATCCTGGTATGCAACACAAAGGAACGTGTCTGATCCTGGTCCATGTGTATGGTGCCCACAAATGTTTGGTCACATGGAGGTATTTCTTTATGTTGATTTTTCTCGTCAAAAAAAAAAAATTGCTGCCTTTAATTCATTGGTCAGATTTGTTTTCTTCATTATTACCAATATTTTTTTTCTAGGCAGAAATATTACAAGGTTTGACATATTGCTGTTTAGCCCCCCCCCCCTTGTCCTAGCCCCTTCCTCAAGCATGGAAAGAGAAAAAATTAAATCAATTGAGAATGTTTAAGTAATTTTGATATAGTTAAAAACCCAATGTCAATTTTTTTCCCTGATCCTCAAGCCAGAAAAATAATATATAAATAAATAAATAAATAAAATCTATGACCCTAGGTAACAATTTTTATATAGGTGTAACAGGGGGAAAAAATACAAATATTGCAAAAAATACAAAAAATTAGTTTTTAATGTATTACGGTAATTTTTTGTGTTTTGACAAAGTTGTATTTTTTTCCTGGCACACCCAAACAAAAAGACTTAGAAAATAATTCCTAAAATATCCTATGGGTCTTCAGAAGAAGAGCTTGCCTATCCCTAAGGTATTTTTGGGGGGGGGACCAGAAAAAAAGTAACTAAATGTGCAGAAGGTGAAGAAAACAAGACCAGAATCTGTTTAGCCGCCTGCAGGTTGTATCTCAGAGGCATCAAGGCCAGCTCAGGTTACCAGAGGCCACCACTGTAGGAAAAGAGATTAAGGTCACACTAGAGAGGAATACGGACGAGTGAAAGACGTTAAAAGCACGCATTACACACGGACCAATGATTCTCTATGGGGCAGCTCCCATCAGCCGTATATTTCTTGTCTGTATTCTACGGTCCGTGCCAATCGCAGCATGCTGCGACTGTCAGCGTACTACGCCCGAAGTACGCCAATGCAAGTCTATGGGTGCGCTAAAAATACGCATTACACATGGACCACACATGTGACTTGCGAGAAATACGCACCCAGTGTCCTTTAGAAAACCGCCAATTCAGTGCGCTATACAGTAAACTCACACTGACAGGTTTAATAAAGAAACGAAAGAATAGATCTAGACACATAGAATACATATATACATATACACACATGTCATTGAGACACATATATATATTTATATTTCACAGAGTTCTTCATAGCAGAATAGCCGCTAAGGCTACTTTCACACATCAGGTTTTCGGCGTCAGGCGCGATCCGGCGTCGTGCCGGAACGCCGGATCCGGCAAATGTTTTGTAAAACCGGATGTGACGGATCCGGTTTTCTGCCGGATCCGTCTTGTTCTTGACAGACAAAACCGGATCCGTCTCATCCGGTTCATCCGTTTTTCTATCCGTTTTTCGACGGATTACGCCGGATCCGGTTTTTAAAAACACCCCTTGTGGCCTTCCGAACGGGATTGGCTACTGGAAAACTATATATAGCGTGTTCCTACAGCCCTTCTTTGACAGGTTGTAGAGGAGAAAGTGCAGGTTGGAGAGAAGAGCAAGTTACTGGCGAAGATGGATGTTGTCATTGGAAATATTTTGAAGAATTTGGCGGATTTTACAGCGGAGGCGAATCGTTTGAGGGTGATTGTTCTGGAGAAGGAGAGAGCGAGACAGCAGCGCATCAGGCATCGTAGACGACGTTTGTGGATCCACCCCATCACAGCCAAGAGAATGACGCGTGGGGTCTATTCTACACTCTGCATGGACCTTCGACGAAACCCGGATACATTTTTTGGATATGTTCGGATGAAAATGGAGAATTTTGATTACTTGGTGGAGCGCATTGCACACCTCATAAGAAAAGCGGACACCTATTGCCGCTTCTCTGTTTCACCCGCAGAGCGTCTGATGGTGACTTTAAGGTAAGCCACATTTATTGGATGTGCTCGCATCAGAGCACACTTTCACTGCAATCTTGTTGGTGGTAGTTTGTATCTCCAAGTGTTATAGCTGAGTTTTGGTATGTAATGCTGTGATTTTAAACTAATTGAATGTTTTTTAATTCCCCACAGATTTCTTGCAACTGGAGAATCCCTTTCGTCACTGCATTTCCAGTACAGACTCGGGATTTCCACCATATCTGGAATAGTGAAGTACACATGCCGTGCACTGTGGGACTCCTTAGCTGAAGAGTTTTTACCAGAGCCCCCAACAGAGAGGTGGATTGAAATTTCAGAAAAGTTTCAACAGATATGTCAGTTTCCCAACTGCTTGGGCGCTGTGGATGGGAAACATATCCGCATTGTAAAGCCAGCCGGATCGGGATCGGAATATTTCAATTACAAGAAATATTTTTCAATTGTCCTCATGGCCATCGCTGACGCGGAATACAAATTTATTGCTGTTGATATTGGGGCCTATGGCCGCTCCAATGACTCTCAAGTTTTCAAACTGTCTGCCATGGGGCGTAAACTGTATGGAAACACCTTCCAGTTCCCACCCCCTAGACCGCTGCCGCAAACATCTGGTCCACCTATGCCATTTGTCTGTGTAGGGGATGAAGCCTTCCAGCTGTCAGAACACCTTTTGAAACCGTACTCTAGCAGAGGATTGACAAGAACAAAACGCATTTTTAATTACCGCCTCACAAGAGCAAGAAGAATGGTAGAATGTACCTTTGGTATTCTGACAGCCAAATGGCGGGTCCTATTGACTGCGATCAACCTCAAGACAGAAACTGTGGACGAGGTGATCAAAGCTTGCGTGGTACTCCACAATTTTGTTATCTGCAAGGAACCCATTTCCATTGAGGACACCTCTGAAGAAACCACCTTGCAAGATTACCATGACATTACCACTAGAAGTTCTGTGACGGTTTCAGTAATGAGGGACAATTTTGCACTATACTTTATGTCACCTCAAGGCAGAGTACACTGGCAGGATGACAGACTGTGAAAGATTTGTGCCCTTAACCAAACTTGTGTACCTTCTGTACCAACAGTATATACCTTTGCCAACCAAAGTTGGCTATCTTGTCATGGTCTCTATTTTTAGCTTTAGGCCACAGGTGTGTACCTGGTTGTGTTTTATGCAAAGTATTTCACCTTTTAACAAAAGTTGTGTACATTGTTAGGAAATCACCAACAAGATACACAACTTTTTAGGTGAAATACTTTGCTTCAAACACAACCAGGAACACAACTGTGGCAAAAAGCTAAAATTTACCCACAGTTATATACCTGGTTTTGAATACCTTTTTACCTTTTAAATACCCTGTATTTAACCTTTTTTTTTAAACATATTTCGCCGCAGAAAGAAATGACAGACAACCAGTGTAAACAATAATTTAACTTTTATTTAAAATATTTTTTTTTTGCAAACTGTTTTTAAAGTTAAAAAAACTTTTTTAATAAAGGTTTGAAACCAACTGGGCATTTTTATTACAAAACACATCATAAATCTGTGTAGTGTGGGGTGGAAATACTGCTGGAGGGGCTGCGGGACACTTCGACACTGGGTGTGTGGAGAGAGGACTGGGATCGTGGTGGGGAAGGAACAGTTAGAGGTGATGGTGTGGAAAAAGCAACAGAATGGGTGGACATGTGGGAGGCAGAAGATGTGGTGGCCGGTGGAGTGGAGGGTTGGGCAGGGACTGTAGGAGCAGATGATGTTGATGGCAAGTTGTATGGGGAAGGAGTTTGGTACGGGGAAGGAGTTTGGTACGGGGCAGGTTGCTGGAAGTGGGGAGATGTCTGGTACTGGGGAGGTTGCTGGTACTGGGGAGGTTGCTGGTACTGGGGAGGTTGCTGGTACTGGGGAGGTTGCTGGTACTGGGGAGGTGGATGGTATGTAATAGGAGGGGGAGGATGGAAAGTGGCTGGAGGGGGTGCAGATGTAATAGGAGGGGGAGGATGGAAAGTGGCTGGAGGGGGTGCAGGTGGAGGAACTACTGTGGTGGGAGGAGGAGGTTGGGAGGTAACGTGCTGGAGAGCACCGTGGCATGAATGCATTACATGCATCTGCTGTGTAGTAGATAGCGTTTCCATGCGCTCCACAACAGACCTGAAAAAGGTGTGGTTTGGCGAAGATCTTGCTTCTGAATGCATGGTTTGCAGAAGTGTCTTCACCTCCAGAATGCTGGAGTTGATCTGCTGAAAGCCTGCGGAGATTTGCTCTGACAAGACTTTTAGACAGTTCTGGAAAGATGCATTCAGATGCAAGAACTCTGGCGCATAAGTCTTTTTCTGACCCCTCTGCCGCTGCCGCCCAGTACCCGCAGGTGTACTAGAGGTGGCAGGGGCAGAAGGGTGGGGTAAAGGGAAATCGATCTCCTCACCAGCAGCTTCATGTAATGTAGGCGGCCACGATGCTCCTGTGCTGGTGGATGGGACAGATGGGTCGAATGTGTGGGAAGGCTGGGAAGGTGCAGATGTACCGGGGCGGTCGAAGTGTCCCTCGATGCCGGTCTCCTCAGGGATCGCCTCAGAAGGGTCCAATCGTGCAGGCTCCCGAGTGCTGCTCACCGTGCTGTGGAATAAAGAGAAAAAAAAACAATTAAAATAGTGACATGGTATGGCCCTGGCTGAAAAAAAAAAGTTACATCTAACATTTTTTTTCACATGTGGTGTGTAATATTTACCTTCTGGTGACCATTGTATCCCGGAGGAACGACAGGGCTTGTGCGTACTTGTACTTGCTCCTGCGTCCTCCAGATCCACTCGGGGCCCGCATCTCTTTATTGAACTCCTTCTTGAAACGATCCCTCACAGACCGCCACCGCTTCACACTTCTGTCCCCTGAAATGAGAAAGGAGTGGTTAGTATACAACATCAGTGTTTCCCAAACTCCAGTCCTCATGGTCCCGAGGGGTCATGTTTTCAGGATTTCCATAGTAAATAGAAATCCTGAACACATGATCCGTGGGGACCACGAGGACTGTTGTTCGGGAAACACTGGTTTACATCAAGCAACCGGTACTGTATATACTTACGCTCTTTAATCTGGGCCCGAGCATCGAGGTCCTCCCAGCGGTCCACAAGGAGCGAACAGATTTCCTCCCAGAGTCGCCGGGTAACAATCAGGTCAGCGTGGCGGCGGTCAGCCATATTCCAGAGCGGCTCCCTTTCTCTGACGAGATCGATGAGGTGGTCCACATCGATTCCTCCATCCTCACTGTCAGAGTCGGGAGCACGCTGTGAAGGCTGTTAAAGAAAAAGACAAAAATAACATAATTAGCCTCCACAAAAGAAATGAAATAAAAAGTGCAAAAAAGCAAAGCAAAAATATTTATACTTACACGCTGGTGACCGCCGCGTTGCTGTCGCCGACGACCCTGGGAGGCACTGCGAGGACCTCTTGGCCGAGCACCAGATTGGGAAGACTAGAGAAGAAAACAAAAAATGTTATGTCTTTGGATGTAGGCATTTGTTTGCTGTGTGTGGTCTGCAGAACATTGTTTTCTATGTGTTGTGTGTAGTGTGATGTTGTGTTTCTGCGTTTGATGCCAAAAACTTACCAATTGTGAGCCCATTCCAGGTGTCTGTCCACCCCTTCCTTCTTCTTCTGGGAGCTCCTCTTCATCTTGTGATTCCTGTTTTGAAATAAAAGGCAATGAATAGACATATATTACAGAGATGATGGATTTTGGAAATAAAAACTTCCCGTCAAACGCTGACGATGCGAGGGAGGGCTCCCAGAAGAAGATGTGCTGTCTTCCTGCTGGCCAGACTCCATGCCTGTGGGTGGTGGTACTGCTGCTGCCAGTGCTTCCAGTGCTGCTGCTGCTGCTGCATCTCTTGGGCGGCTGTTGAATAAAGAGAAACAAAGGGGCAATGAATATCTTGATATTCCATGGCCCTAGTTTGGAGGAATGGGGGATTTGATAATTACCGTCTCTCATCTGCTGCTGGACTCCCCTCCCGTTGTTCAGCATGCTGCTCCATTTGGGGTGGTGGTGGTGCTGATGGTGCTGCTGCAGATGTCTCCTGCCTTGTCCTGCGCCTGGTTGCTGTCTTGGGTGCCATGTTGGGTGTGGCTGAGGGTCCCACTGTCTTGCTTTTATATATGTGTCTTGTGGGCAGAGCTACTGAGCATGCTCAGACCAAAAATACCGGATCCGGCGCATTGCGGCGCTCATAGGCTTTCATTGTGTGAAAAAGCCGGACGCGCCGGATCCGGCGTGTCCGGCTTTTTCGCCGGAGACAAAAAACGTTACAGTAGCCGTTTTTTCCAGACGCCGGATTGAGACACAATGCCGGATCCGGCGAAAACCGGATGAAACACATGGCCATCCGGCGCGATCCGGCGCAAATGCAAGTCAATGGGGGGGAAACCGGATCCGGCATTGCATTTCGCCGGATCCGGTTTTTGTCAAAAGCGCCGGATCGTGCCTGACGGCGAAAACCTGATGTGTGAAAGAGGCCTAATTCAATTGCTGGCTTTTGTCAAATCATTCCCCAACCCGACATGAAATGACACATGGTTTACATACAGTAAACCATTTCATTTCATGTTTTTTTTGTACGTCTTTCATTAGTAATTAGATGAGGGTTGATGTTTAAAATTTGGGAGGTGTAGGTGTTAATTTAAGGGGTTAATTAATTGTTAAAAAAATGTGTGGGCTCCCGCATTGACAAATTACAGCGGGAGCCCACACATTTTTTTACAATATATATATGTGTCTCAATGACATGTATATATATATATATATTCTATGTGTCTATATCTATTCTTTCATTTGTGTTATAAAACCTGTCATAGGGCTCCATTATATGTCCATTTTGCAAGCCGGCGAGAAAATCTCAGCATACGGATTACATACGGATTACATACGGATGCTTACATGCGCAAAATACGCGACCACACCTTGCTTACGGATGACATACAGAGCACTATTTAGGGGTCATTCATCCGTATTATGCCTGTAAACTACGGACCGTATTTTGCGTCGGTTAGTGTGACCCCAGCCTAAGACTTCCACCAATGGAAGCCACCAAACAAGTTCTACTTTTTATAAAGACTTTTTTTTTGACGAAGATGAAAGATTTCCAATCAAAGTGGACCGAAAATGGTCATTATTAACAATGGTCATATCCCCCACCCCAAGTGTCATACATGTACAATAAGTACTGTCAGAATTGCACAAGATGGCACACTGCCCTAGATTTATAAGACATGTCCAAGACTCGCACACACACACGTTTAAGAACCAAATGACAGCAAAATTACTCCAAAATATCCCAACTCTTGCGCAAAAATTTTTTTTTGCAAACAATCGCAACAGATAAAACACTACCTCCCTCAAATAAAAAAGAAAAAGTGGGATATAGGTAGGTATATAAACAAAAAAATACTTGCAAAGCAATAATGTTGAAAAAGCAAAAAAAATTAAACAATAAAATCTAAAAAATATAAAATATAAAAATGAGTTAAAAATATACCAAACCCGTTGATATCCCCTAAAGTTTCTGAAATGTCTAACAAATTTCACTATATACACTACCATTCAGAAGTTTGGGGTCACCCAGACAATTTTGTGCTTTCCATGAAAACTCATACTTTTATTAATCAAATGAGTTGCCAAAATGAAGTTAAAATCTAGTCCAGACATTGACAAGGTTTGGAAAAAAGATTTTTATTTGAAATAATAATTTTCTCCTTCAAACTTTGCTTTCGTCAAAGAATGCTCCCTTTGCAGCAATTCCAGCATTGCAGACCTTTGGCATTCTAGCAGTTAATTTGCTGAGCAAATCTGGAGAAATTTCTCCCACTGGTGGTTGCTGCGAGTAATGGAGCTGGTCAGGTTGACACTAGTCAATCACCTAAAGAGGATGATTGGAGGTCAGGTGTTATAGACTGGGAAGATTTAAGTCAGCAAGCTTCCCTCAGTTGTTGCTGGTGATTTGGTTTTCTTCCTGTGCATTTTGAAGTCCGCTTGCCCCCTGCTTGGTCCTGCATCGTTGAGATAAGTTATTTGTTTGCTGGAATCTTTTTGCATTTGATCCAGTTTTTGCCTTTCTCTGCTTTCTGCTTTTCTGTGTGGGTTCAGCATTGTTCCCTGCTGGGACCAGTGCTGGACTCCGTTCCATATGCCACAGCTTATGTCAGTCTGTTCAGTATTACTAGTCCCCTGTTATATCAGTATCTTTTGCTTTGCTTCCTGTTCACACCAGAATGCTGATCTACTAGGGGAGAGGTCGTGTGGCCTCAGTACTTTTGCATATCAGACATGTTGGATTTTTCTTAGGGTTTTTTGCGTGATTGCAGACAGTATCTTTCCTGTCCTGTTCTATCTACACAGTTTGGGCCCCATCATTTGCTTACTCTATTTTCTGCCTGTGTATGTGCCTCATCTTGTCTCACCGGCAATATATGTTTGGGGGCTATCTATTCCTTTGGGGTTCTACTCCAGGGCAGTTTTGCTTACCCCTTTCTTCCTTTAGGCTTAGTTAACTCTTTGGCTGTGCCAAGGCGTCTAGGGCATCGTAGGTACGTCCCATGGCTAATTCTAGTTGTGTTGTTAGTTTTAGGGGTCTGCAATCCACTTAGTTACCAACCTTTCTGGTTTTCCGGTTGCATAGCTTATTCCCCGGCTATCCTCCTCGGTGACCTATTCATAACAGGTTGAGATCTGGTGACTGCGCTGGTCACTCCATTACAGATAGAATACCAGCTGCCTGCGTCTTCCCTAAATAGTTCTTGCATAATTTGGAGGTGTGCTTTGGGTCATTGTCCTGTTGTAGGATGAAATTGGCTCCAATCAAGCGCTGTCCACAGGGTATGCCATGGCATTGCAAAATGGAGTGATAGCCTTCCTTATTCAAAATCCCATTTACCTTGTACAAATCTCCCACTTTACTAGCACTAAAGCAACCCCAGACCATCACATTACCTCCACCATGCTTGACAGATGGTGTCAGGCACTCTTCCAGCATCTTTTCAGTTGTTCTACGCCTCAAAATGTTCTTCTGTGTGATCCAAACACCTCAAACTTAGATTCGTCTGTCCATAACACTTTTTTCCAATCTTCCTCTGTCAAGTGTTTGTGTTCTTTTGTCAATATTAATCTTTTCCTTTTATTAGCCAGTCTCAAATATGGCTTTTTCTTTGCCACTCTGCCCTGAAGGCCAGCATCCCGGAGTCGCCTCTTCGCTGTAGACGTTGACACTGGCGTTTTGTGTGTACTATTTAATGAAGCTGCCACTTGAGGACCTGTGAGGCGTCGATTTCTCAAACTACAGACTCTAATGTAAGTGTCTTGTTGCTCAGTTGTGCAGCGGGGCCTCCCACTTCTCTTTCTACTCTGGTTAGAGCCTGTTTGTGCTCTCCTCTGAAGGGAGTGGTACACACCGCTGTAGGAAATCTTCAGTTTCTTTTGCAATTTCTCGCATGGAATAGCCTTAATTTCTAAGAGCAAGAATAGACTGTCACGTTTCAAATTAAAGTTCTTTTTTTCTGACCATTTTGAGAGTTTCATGGAACCAACAAATGTGATGCTCTAGAATCTCAACTAGACCAACAAATGTAATGCTCTAGAATCTCAACTAGCTGAAAGGAAGGTCAGGTTTATAGCTTCTCTAATCAGCCAAACTGTTTTCAGCTGTGCTAACACACTTGCACAAGGGTTTTCAAGGGTATTCTAACCATCCATTAGCCTTCTTACACCGTTAGCAAATACAAAGTACCATAAGAACTCTGGAGTGATGGTTGTTGGAAATGGGCCTCTATACAACTAACTTACTAAGAAACAAAACTTTTATTAAAAAATCACTTTATTAAGTACCAGCTAAAATGATAATGATACACATAATAATACTCTCTCTTCTGTATAGACCTATACCTATCAGGATCCTGTCAGCGCTGGCGGACTGCAGTGGCTGAACAGGGTCACTCACCCAGACTACAGGAGGGCCCGGGGTCCGAAACTGCAGGGAAAGTTCCCAGAACAGGATCTGCGACACTAAAGGTAGTAAAGAGTACAAGGACCTACGATCATGTGACCACAGGGGGCGTGGCTTAGCGTCCTGTTGCAGTAGATGACTGTAGGATTCTATTACAGGAATCCTGGAGTAAAGATTAGGGAAACTCAGGTCAGACAAGCTGGGGGTCATACACAGAGAGGGCGGCATAGTACCAGAGGGGCAAGCAGAGAATAGTCAGAACGTAAGCAATGAGTCATACACAGAGATAGCAACGCAGTACAAAGGGAACAGGCAGAACTCGTAACAGGGACAAGACCAGATCAAAACCAAACAAGCATAAAGTATCACAGTCACAAAGCACACCAGGGTCACAAACACTCAGCCAAGGATCTGAGTATAAGCAACGAGGAATGAGCCCACAATGAGGCTATAAAAAGCCTCCCAGAATCTCAGAGTGAGGCCGTCCAGATTAACCTCTGAACTACCTAATCCCATGAACTAAGCAGATCATGACAATACCTCACAATAGCGAGCTGATAATACTAGCAAAACAGAAAAAATCTTATCATTAAAAAATATCCAGCCAGTTGTAATTACCAGCATAAATAACTAGTCGGAGAAAACACCTCCACTCAAGATGGATACTACAGAGGTGCTAACACTAGAAAAAGCCTCATCAATGGCAAAAAATACAGCTATGAAGATATTTCATTACAAACCAGACGTTTGCAGCTAGAATAGTCATTTACCACATTAACAATGTATACTGTAGAGTGTATTTCTGAATCATTTAATGTTAGCTTTATTGGAAAAAAAACTGCTTTTCTTTAAAAAAATAAGGACATTTCTAATTGGCCCTAAACTTTTGAACGGTAGTGTATATAATAAGGATAATAAGTAGCACAGAGTTTGCACTAATCATACACACGATACTGAGGATCAGCTGCACTTTGCATTCACAGCTGGCGCAGTTGTGGTCGGCTGGCGCTGCGATGTCGTTCTAGGCCAGGACACAAGTTCAAAGTTAGTTAATACCTGGCTCCTCTCTCCTGATTAGTGAGGTGAGTTGGTAATCAGGATCTGGTATAAGCCTCCTCCTCTTAAATTGCTCACACAGGGCTCTCCAAATGTGACATGGCATCCGATCTCAATTCCAGCCAATTCTGCATTGAAAAAGTCAAACGGCGCTCCTTCCATTCCAAGCCCTGCCATGCGCCTAAACAGTAGTTTACCTCTACATATGGGGTATCGGCCTACTCATGACAAATTGCACAACAACTTTGGTTGTCTAATTTCTCCTGTTAGCCTTGCAAAAATAAAAATTTGGGTGCGAAAAGATCATTTTTGTGGAAAAAAATATGATTTTTTTATTTTCACGGCTCTATGTTATAAACTTCTGTAAAGCACATCTCTCTGATTTAAGGGCATAAAAATTAAAAGTTTGAAAATGGTTTTTTAAACTTTCGCCATATTTCCATTTTTTTCATAAATAAACACAAGTCATATCGAAGAAATTTTACCACTAACATGAAGTACAATATGTCACGAAAAAAACATTCTCAGAATCAGCGGGATCCGCTAAAGTGTTCCAGAGTTATAACTTCATAAAGTGACAGTGGTCAGAATTATAAAAATTGGCCTGGTCATTAAGCTGCAAATTGGCTCCTTCACTAAGGGGTTAAAAATGTCAGCTCAGCAAGCATAAAAATAAGCCCCAACCCCAGATCATCAAAAATTGAGACACTACGGGTATCGGAAAATGGCGCAATTTGTTTTTTCTTTCTTTTAGCAAGCTTTGGAATTTTATTCATCACTTAGATAAAAAAAGAACATAGACATGTTTGGTGTCTATGAACTCATAATGACCTGGAGAATCATAATGGCAGGGTCAATTTTAGCATTTAGGGAACCTAGCAAAAAAGCCAAACAAAAAACATGTGTGAAATTGCACTTTCTTTTTCAATCTCACCGCACTTGGAATTTTTTTCCCATTTTTGAGTACGCGACATGCTAAAACCAATGATGTATTTCAAAAGTACAACCCATCCCACAAAAAATAAGCCCTCTCATGGCCATATTGACAGAAAAATAAAAGAGTTATGGCTCTGGGAAGAAGCGGAGCGAAAAACGAAAACGCAAAATCGAAAAAGCTTCAGTCATTGAGAGGTTAATAATGAGTGTCCTACGATGATCTATGCTTGAATAAGTTCAAGAACCTTGTATATATCTAGTATAAATAGTGGATATGATGTGGATTTTCTGCTGATTATCCCCAGCTACCTGCAGCATTTCCAATGTTCTTCATCAAAATCCCCACTTGTTACATGCAGATTTTGTTGTATAAGGGCACTGGACTGTGGGATGGATGATATGTATGATAGGTATATAGGCACGGGACTATAGGATGGAGGATATGTATGATGGGTATATGGGCACAGGACTAAGGGATGGCGGCTATGTATGATGGGTATATGGGTGAGTAGCAAGGGAAACAGAGAGTTTATAAACTACCGTTCAAAAGTTTAGGGTCACGTATAGATTTCCTTATTTTTGAAAGAAAAGCACAGGTTTTTCCAATGAAGCTAACATTAAATGATTAAAAAATACACTCTGTACATTGTTAATGTGGTAAATGTCTATTCTAGCTGCAAACGTCTTCATAGGTGTATAGAGGCCAATTTCCAACAACCATCACTCCAGTGTTCTTATGGTACTTTTTGTTTGCTAACTGTGTAAGAAGGCTAATGGATAGTAAGAAAACCCTTGAAAATCCTTGTGCAAGAATGTTAGCACAGCTGAAAACAGCTTGGCTGATTAGCGAAGCTATAAACTTGACCTTCCTTTGAGCTAGTTGAGAATGTGGAGCATTACATTTGTTAGTTCCATTATACTCTCAAAATGGCCAGAAAAAAAGAACTTTCATGTGAAACTCGACAGCCTATTCTTGTTCTTAGAAATGAAGGCTATTCCATGCGAGAAATTGCCAAGAAACTGAAAATTTCCTACAATGGTATGTACTACTCCCTTCAGAGAAGAGCACAAATAGACTCTAACCAGAGTAGAAAGAGAAGTGGGACACAACTGAGCAACAAGGCAAGTGAATTAGAGTTTATAGTTGGAGAAATCGACGCCTCACAGGTCCTCAACTGGCAGCTTCATTAAATAGTACACGCAAAACGCCAGTGTCACCGTCTACAGTGAAGAGACGACTCCGGCCTGCTGGCCTTCAGGGCAGAGTGGCAAAGAAAAAGCCATATCTGAGACTGGATAATAAAAGGAAAAGATTAATATGGGTAAAAGAACACAGACATTGGACAGAGGACTGGAAAAAAGTGTTATGGACAGACGAATCCAAGTTTGTGGTGTTTGGATCACACAGAAGAACATTTGTGAGACACAGAACAACTGAAAAGACGCTGGAAGAGTGCCTGATGCCATCTGTCAAGCATGGTGGAGGTAATGTGATGGTCTGGGGTTGCTTTGGTGCTGGTAAAGTGGGAGATTTGTACAAGGTAAATGGGACTTTGAATAAGGAAGGCTATCACTCCATTTTGCAACGCCATGCCATACCCTGTGGACAGCGCTTGATTGGAGCCAATTTCATCCTACAACAGGACAATGACCCAAAGCACGCCTCCAAATTATGCAAGAACTATTTAGGGAAGAAGCAGGCAGCTGGTATTCTATCTGTAATGGAGTGGCCAGCGCAGTCACCAGATCTCAACCCCATTGAGCTGTTTTGGAAGCAGCTTGACCGTATGGTACGTAAAAAGTGCCCATCAAGCCAAACCAACTTGTGGGAGGGGCATCTGGAAGCATGGGCTGAAATTTCTCCTGATTACCTCAGCAAATTAACTGCTAGAATCCCAAAGGTCTGCAATGCTGGAATTGCTGCAAAGGGAGCATTCTTTGATGAAAGCAAAGTTTGAAGGAGAAAATTATTATTTCAAATAAAAATCTCTTTTTCGAACCTTGGAAATGTCTGGACTAGATTTTAAATTAATTTGGCAACTCATTTGATTAATAAAAGTATGAGTTTTCATGGAAAGCACAAAACTGTCTGGGTGACCCCAAACTTTTGAACAGTAGTGTAACTAGGTCATAAATCAATTAATTATAATAAATCATAATGAATCAGTAATATAAATTATATGACCAAGCAGACCAGACTAAATTAGGAGCAAGGGACAGTTGGTACTAAAATATGATAAAAAAGGGGGGAAGAAAGGAAAAACCGACCAATAAACATCCCAATGTAATGATATAAAAGTAATCTTTATTGTACACAAGTAATAGTGAATGGTAACAGCTGGGTAAAAGAATAATATATAATAATAAAAACTCAGACAAGGACGCACACTAGGATATGGGATAATAATAAAGAGGAAGCCGTATAGAAATCAAAATAAAACATTGCAAAGATATAATACTGCCATGCTAGCCTAATAATGTAAGCAGTAATATAAAGTGCAGTGCACAAATAAAAAAAATCAATTGTACATTATTATGGTGCTGCCATACTATCATAATAATGTGATTTATAAATAAAGTGCAGTGCAATGACTAAAAAAGAAGAGGATCCACATTACGTGTATACCAACGTATTATCTTCTGAAATGGAGAAGAAAATGTATGATCTTTCAAAACCCCATCAGGTTGAGGAAGTGGGAAACATGCTGTTAGATGATGATGATGATGATGATGCAGACCCCACAATGAATGAGGATTTTGAAGAAAGTGAGATTGATTCTCATGATGAGGTGGAAGTCTGTGAACTAAATTCTGAAACAGAGCAAGATGGTGACAGTGATGAGGAGGAAGAAGATATAGAATCTTATTATATGGGAAAAGATAAAAAAATCAAATGGAACAAGAATCCACCCATAAAAAAACGTATGGAACCTCATAACATTATCACTCACCTTCCTGCAGTTATGGGAACAGCACGTAATGCAAAAAAATGCAGCTGAATGCTGGAATACTTTTTTCACAGATGACATTCTGGACTCTATTGTCATATACACTAATCAATATATAGACAGTATAAAGCACAAGTTCATCTGTGACAGAATCCTGAAGCCCACGGATGAAATCGAACTGCGTGCATTTTTGGGATTATTATACCTTGCAGGAGCTTATAGGGCAAATCGGCAAAGTTTGGAGGAACTTTGGGGTATAGAAAGTGATGGAATTGAAAAATTTAGCCTTGTTATGTCTCTAAAAAGATTCAAGATTCTTATTCGTTCGGTTTGATGACAGAACTACCCGAACCGAACGTAAAACATATGACCGGCTTGCTCCAATTCGCGATGTATTCCAAAAATTTGTGGAAAACTGTAAGATAAACTATCGCCCTGGGGCAAATGTCACAATTGACGAAATGCTCCCTGGTTTTCGTGGCAGATGCGCATTTCGTCAATACATACCATCAAAACCTAGCAAATACGGAATAAAAATGTATGCCCTTGTTGATGCCAGTAAGACCTACACATGCAACATTGAAATTTATGCTGGAAAACAGCCAGATGGTCCTTACTGTGTCAGCAACAAACCCACTGATGTTGTGAAAAGAATGTCTGAGCCCTTATTTGGATCAGGTCGCAATATAACTGCTGATAATTGGTTTTCAAATTGTGATCTTACTGATTATCTAAAAACGCAGAAGCTTTCATATGTCGGAACTGTAAGAAAAAATAAAAAAGAATTGCCGCCATAGCTTGTTACTGTGACAGGGAGAAAACAGTACAGCAGTATGTTTGCATTCCATGATGGAAAGGTTTTAGTTTCCTATGTACCACGCGAAAAAAAATGTACTTCTTCTCTCAACGCTTCATAATGATGATGCCATCGATCCTAAATCTGAAGCACAACAAAAACCAGAGATTATTACATTTTATAATGAAACCAAAGGGGGTGTTGATACAGCTGATCAGATGTGCTCAACTTTCAGCGTCAGCAGAAACACCAAGCGCTGGCCAATGGTCATATTTTTCGCTATGCTAAATTTGGGTGGTATAAATTCACAAATCATTTACCTTGAAAACCAGCTTGAACCACTCCGCAGACGATTGTACCTGAAACAATTGGCCCATGAACTAATGCTTGGAGAGCTACGCAGGAGAAGTATGAAAACCATCGGTATCCCCTCTGGCCTTCAAGTTAGGCTCAAAAGATTCCGCCCAGATATTGATACTGAAAATCCAACACCTGTACTACCTCCCAAAAGAAGGAGATGCACCACCTGCACCATGGAAAGCGGGAACAGAAGGCTTTCTAATTATGAATGTCTCAAATGTCATCATGCAATCTGCCTGACACATGCAAAAATGTATTGCAATTCTTGCTCTTTGCTTTGCAAATGTGTTTTTTCTGGGGAACCTTCAGGATCTAATTCAGATTAATTCTGTGTGTAATATTATTCTAGGTGCCTAGAAAATGTTTTTGTGCCAAACTTTTCTCTTTTTAATAACAGTTACTTGATATCATTGGGGGCTATTTGGTGGGAGTTTTGAAATTTGTGTATATCAAAGTTATTACTTTTATGTTGAGTAAATGGGTTTGTTTTGCACCTGATAATGTGTAGTCTCTTTTATTACATCCCTATGAAGGTCTCTGATCACTTTTTTGATCACTGAAATTGAGAAAATTAGATATTCTAGGCATTTTTCTAGCCTGTGCTTGACAGGCACATTGTTCCATTACGAGTTAGTGCGAATATTGTTCCTGACGGAGGGTTAAAATTTGCAACAAGCCACCTGGGAGACATACCAAACATGTGGAAGAAGGTGCTCTGGTCAGATGAAACCAAAATTGAACTTTTTGGCAACAATGACAAACGATGTTTGGCGTAAAGGCAACACAGCTCATCACCCTGAACACACCAACCCACTGTCAAACATGGTGGTAGCAGCATCATGGTTTGGGCCTACTTTACTTCAGCAGGGACAGAGAAGATGGTTAAAATTGATGGGAAGATGGATGGAGCCAAATACAGTACCATTCTTGAAGAAAACCTGTTGGAGTCTGCAAAACACCTGAGACTGGGACGGAGATTTGTCTTCCAACTAGACAATGATCCCAAACATAAAGCAAAATCTACAATGGAATGGTTCACAAATAAAAGTATCTAGGTGTTAGAATGGCCAAGTCAAATTCCAGATCTGAATCGAATCGAGAATCTGTGGAAAGAGCTGAAAACTGCTGTTCACAAACGATCTCCATCCAACCTCACTGAGCTCGAGCTGTTTGCCAAGGAAGAATGGGCAAGAATTTCAGTCTCTCGATGTACAAAACTGATAGAGACATACCCCAAGCGACTTGCAGCTATAATTGCAGCAAAAGGTGGCACAACAAAGTATTAAGTTAAAGGGGCCGAATAATATTGCAAGCCCCACTTTTCAGTTTTTGAATTTCCACATAAATTTTAAAAAACCAATAAATTTCGTTCAGCTTCACAATTGTGTCCCACTTGTTGTTGATTTTTCACCAAAAATTTACATTTGGTATCTTTATGTTTGAAGCATGATATGTGGGAAAAGGTTGAAAAGTTCCAGGGGGACGAATACTTTCGCAAGGCACTGTATATACATGTACATGTAGAAAACCTGTAAGAGATAAATAAATAACTAATAACATAAAAAGGACACTAAAACCACAAAATAAAATAGTAAAATACATGTTAGACATAAAGGATAAAAAATAGTAGATATGGTGGTCAGAGAAAAGGGTGCAAAAGTATTGTAATCATTGAGGCCATGCGGCTGGACGGTATTAAGGGTCCATATCCAATTAGTCTTCCACAGAAATAACTTGACTCTGACAAAAGTCATAATAAATAATGAATCTATGAAAATGAAAGTCAGACATTGCTTTTCAACCATGCTTCCACAGAATTAAAAAATATTAAAAAAAACCTTATGAAATAGGCCTGGACAGAATTGATGGTGCCCTTAGCTTAATATTTTGTTGCACAACCTTTTTAGGCAATCACTGCAATCAAAAGGTGCCTGTAACTGTCGATGAGACTTCTGCACCTCTCGACAGGTATTTTGTGCCACTCCTCAAGAGCAAACTGCTTCAGTTATCTCGTGTGTGAAGGCTGCCTTTTCCAGATGGCATATTTCAGCTCTTTCCAAAGATGCTCAATAGGATTTAGGTCAGGGCTCATATATGGCCACTTCAGAATAGTCCAATGTTTTCCTCTTAGCCTTTCTTTGGTGTTTTTAGCTATGCGCTTTGGATCTTTATCCTGTTGCAAGACCCATGACCTGCGACTGAGATCAAGCTTTCTGACACTGGGCAGCAGATTTCTCTCTAGAATCCCTTGATAGTCTTGAGATTTCATTGTACCCTGCACAGATTCTAGACACCTTGTGCCAGATGCAGCAAAGCAGACCCAGAACATAATAGAGCCTCCTCCATGTTTCACAGTAGGGACAGTGTTCTTTTCTTGATATGCTTCATTTTTCAGTCTGTGAACATAGAATTGATGTGCCTTGCCAAAAGTTCCATTTTGTCTCATCTGTCCATAGGACATTCTCCCAGAAGCTTTGTGGCTTGTCAACATGTAGTTTGGCAAATTCCAGTCTGGCATTTTTATGATTTTTGTTCCATGAAGTCCACTTTGGCTCATACAACGATGGATGGTGAAATCTGGCACTGATGTTCCTTGAGATTGAAGTTCACCTTTAATCTGTTTAGAAGTTTTTCTGGGCTCTTTTGTTACCATTCGTATTATCCATCTCTTTGATTTCCAATCAATTTTCCTCCTGCGGCCACATCCAGAGAGGTTGGCTACAGTCCCATGGAGCTTAAATTTCTGAATAATATGTGCAGCTGTAGTCACAGGAACATAAAGCTGCTCGGAGATGGTCTTATAACTTTTACCTTTAACATGTTTGTCTATAATTTTCTTTCTGATCTCCTGAGACAACTCTTTCCTTCGCTTCCTCTGGTCCATGTTGAGAGTGATACATACCGTGTCACCAAACAGCACAGTGAGTATCTGTAGCCTCTATACAGGCCGCTCACTGATTCCAAGACTGTAGACACCTGTGATGCTAATTAGTGGACACGCTTTGATTTAACATGTCCCTTTTGTCACATTATTTTCAGGGGTACCATCATTTCTGTCCAGGCCTATTCCATGAGTTTAATTTTTTTAAAATTCTGTTGAAGCATGGCTGAAAAGCAATGTCTGACTTTCATTTATTTATTTTCATAGATTTTTTTATTTATTATTACTTTTGTCAGATTCAAGTTATTTCTGTCACAATTCTGGGTTTTTCTGTCATTAAATGAGGGGTACCAAAAATTTTGACCATGTGTGCATAACAGGATGGGGGATATATATACCAGGATGTGGGACTTATATAACACGATGGGTCCCAGGATGGGGGACATATATACCAGGATGGGGGATATATGTGCCTTGATGGGGGACATAGATAATATGATGGGGCCCAGGATGGGGGACATATAGAACAGGGTGGGGGACATATATAACACAATGGGGGACATATATACCAGGATGGGGGACATATATACCAGAATGGGGAACATATATGATGATGTGTGCAAACTGTAAAGCGCTGCGGAATATGTTAGTGCTATATAAAAATAAAGATTATTTATTTTATTTATAACATATATATTAGGATGGGAGACATATATACCAGGATGGGAGACATATATACCAGGATGGGGCCCAGTATGGGAGACATATATACCAGGATGGGGGGCATATATAACATGATGGGGCCCAGGATGGGAGACATATATACCAGGATGGGGCCCAGGATGGGAGACATGCAGTATATGCCAAGATGTGGGACATATGCAAAAAAATGGACATATATCCCAGGATGGGGGACATATATATCAGGATGGACTCAAAATGGGGGACATTACTACATAATGAGAGAGGGGTGGTAACACGTATGTTCTTATAGGATTTAGTAAGCTACAAGGGCTAATACATCTGACCAACATGAAGGGGACCCCAGGTACAAATTTTTTACCAAGACTCATCGGATTCTGGTTACACCATAGGTTAGTCTGCCACATCTATGGGCAATTACCAATCAGTCATCCAATGATACTCTTCTGTGCAGTCTGCAGAAGGTGGAACTGATATAATAGAATAAATGTATATGTGTCCTACCTAATTATCCTACAATTATCCTTGGATTTCATTGCCAAATCTTTTATTTTCCTTGGGATAAGCCTTTGCCAGAGGAGGAGGGTGACAGCGGCTCTCACATCGTCAGTTGAGAACGCTCCTGCCCAAAGATCTGTCAGCCGACAGCTATCTAATGTGTATGGGAGCAGTGTTGGACTGGGGTGCCAAGGGGCCACCAGTAACATTGACTATGGGGGCCCACTTTTCACCTGTATACAAATATTACAAGGCCCTGGTTCACATATTTACCCATGTCTCTATATAATAAACTGGGTAGTTTGGTTAATAAATGAGATGCTGCTTTTTTCTGTACAGAGAGAATAAAGTGAATTATGACCACCGATACTGCCCATACAGTAAGGTTGGGGGAATAGATTTGCACATGGGGGATTCCCCTGTTACCCTATGGGCCAGTCCGAGCCTGTATGGGAGCCATAAAGGAGCATGACGTTCTCCGCACACTCTTATTCCAGATTTGCAGGGATTTATTTCAAGCTAAAACAGGCAAAAATGCTATACACCCGCTCTGCATGCCAAATCTGAGACAAAGATGGAGTGCAGGGCGGTGATCACCATTTTAGATTAACCTTTTTGGTGCTGTTTGGCTGAATAACAGTTTCTGGCCAATCAATGCCAAAGGGGTTAATCAGGTGAGGTAACATCGCAATCAACCCACCCATTATGACCACTGGGATTTTTGTTGTGTCACACAACACCGATCACAGCATGCCACTTTTTTTTTTTTTTTCTTTACTAACTTTGTCACATTGCTGTGATTCTCTGGTCAGAACTGACCAGCCAATCACAGCAGTCGCCAATATGGGGGGACGGTACAGACCCCCAGGGTGAGGTGCAGGGATGTTTGCTGTCAGTGACAGCAGCCATCTTAACCTGGTCACCACACGATGCAGCATGGTGACCGTAAATAGCAGCTCCGTACTAGTACTGCGGTTTGCAGTACTAGTACGGCAAATGTAGGGAAGGGGTTAAATATATCTCGCTAGGAATGCTTTTCTCCACCATAGGTGGGTGCATTTGTTGAGTAATTCCTTGTATTTATTAGTTAAATCAGTAGTTTCCCTGGATTTCAAGTATAAAAAAACTACCCGATCCCTCACTAAAGACCTTGTCCAATCGTGTAAGCCGCGCTTTTTCGTTGTTTGCGGTAATCCATCTGTTCTGAGACGGTTACTGTGAAAACACAGAGCATAACGACATGATATCGTCAAAATAGAAAACCTATTAAAGATCAAGAATATACAGTATCATAAGGTCCTATGCCTTGTTTAACCCCTTCCTGCAAGCAGCAGTACTAGTATGGCGCACTGATCGCACGGCCTCACGCTGAGGACTCCGGTGATCGGGTGCAGGTGTCAGCTGTATGTGACAGCTGACACCCTGCAGCAATGCCCACGATCAGTGCTAGGACCAATTGTGGGCATGTAACCACTGATGCCACTGTCAGTAGTGACAGCAACCTAGAGGGGCATCACGCAGGGAGGGTTCTTTTATTATATGGACGATCTAGGCATTTCACTATTGTGCACAATAAAGATTTTAAAGAATTAAAAATAAATCTGTGGCACCCCTGAGGCTTCAGTCGCCACAGAGGTACTGCACCTTCTCCTAAGGTGTAGTGCCCCACCATCCAGGTAGGGTGGGAACTCCTTTCCAGACTCCAGTTCAGTGGGGCCACCTAACAGCTTCAGGCTGGGGGGTTAGCAGAGCACCCCTTGTGGAACCCTGCTTCGTAACACGAGATGTGCTGGGAGGCGGGTGGAGCAAGATGATACAAGAGAGTGGGAAGAGTGAGGTCAAGAGTTAAGTAGTTAGTTAGTGGGTTGGAGGAGAGAGAGAGAGAAGATGGATGTCTGAGGGACGTGCTGCAGCAGGTCCCAGTGATCTGGGCTGCTGGCACGGGAAAGACATAGAAAGAGACTGATAAGATTGATGACCTAACCTTCCAGAAGAGAGACAGAACAGATCGAAACGAAGGAGAAGAGAAGGACGGTGGGAAGCGGGTTGAGTAAGAGAAAGAATCCTTCCAGTCCAGAGCGCAAAGGCCGGGGCCCGGTCCCCGAGGTTGATCGGATTTTTTATGTCCAGCAACAGACACCGGTGGAGTAGTGAGACGCTAACGCCTTACTCCCATCATAGACTTGGGACACAACAGCACCTCATCAGTGAGCCGGGACTCTGGAGCGAGAGTCCCCCGAAGCAGGCTACAGCTGTCTGTCATACAAGTAGAGACTAGGAACACCTAGAGAGAGGCATTCCAGGGTAACTAAGTACTGGAGTGCTTCACCTCTAAAGGCGCTTTGGAGGAGTCGTTCAGTCAGGTACACGTTGGCGGAGTGCTGGAGAGGAGAACCTATCTTGCCTGGAGGTTGGCTGGAGCCCTGACCTGGAGAACACAGCGCGGAGGCTGGCATGTATGTGAACTGCAAACAGTGAGTAAAGCTTTGGAACCGCACGCCCTGGTGTCCTCCAGTTATTCCGCACCGCTACACGTGAGTACCTGTACCTACACCATCTACGCCTCCCCGCCATTACAGCATATACACTGCCCTGGGACTACAGCTCCACCTGTGGGGAGCTTTACCATCTATGCTGCACACACCATCAGTCCCAGAGGATCTGCATGCAGCGTCGGCCTAACATCATATTTGCCGAACACCACAGGTGGCGTCACGAACTTTACATTACAACCAATCACCACCGCCATTGATATTGAGGCTCAGGGCCAGGGACCGGGTCACCGCTGCTGTGACACATCATCCCCCTGACACCGGCCTGGTACCAAGTACTCCACTGCCCTGGGTGAAGCGAGGGCGACTCAATTTTTGGCGTCACAAACAGGATGACAAGACCCGACACTATCGGGTTCTGTGTGCCTGTGGCTTGTTGAACTTTGACTTTTGAAAATGTGCAGAAGACCAAATTTGATAGACTGTGATATGAGTCCTAAAGATGGCCGCTGGCGCGGAGAAGAAGGGCGTGAGGAGATGGGAGGTCCTGAGAAAAGACCGCGAAGAGTATTGTGCCTTCCCCGCCTGAATTACTATGTGACAGATGTATGGCCCACCCCCTGAGGGGTTCGTATACTGGCTTGGTATGGAGGCGCTGGAAGAAGACGCCGCCCCCAGAAGGATGGGCAGAGGAAGCCAGAGGCGAGCAGAAGGGCGGAGCAAGGAGAACGCCACAACGCCATCTTGGGAAGCAAGGGAAGGAGGCCTGCGGAGTGTGGGGAAGTGCAAACCCCCGACGCCATGGCTGAAGGCTCCAACCCTGAGTCCGGAGCAATATGCCAGCGATTGCAAGATGACATAATAGCATTGACCACAAATCTGCAGCTGAAGAGAGAAGCTCTGGAGAAGCTGAGATGGCAGCACGCCCCGGAGGAGCCTACACCGGCGGCACCCTCTCCACCGGTACCTGCCACCGCTGCACTAGACTGTCCTCCGGCAGCGTTGGTTTTCACTTCCACGCTGTCTGTGCAGCTGAGTGCCGCTCGCCCGAAGAAGTCACCGGAGGGCCCGGGAGCTGAGATGGTGCTCCCGCCCGGACCTGTTGCGGCTGCGCAGGTCCTGACTGAGGCCCCCGCGGATCCGGAGCCGCCACCGGCTACACCACCACCAACACCTGGACCGCACCGCCGGGAGGCCTCAGGTACATCTGACGCCCCTTCACCCGGGAAGGCCCGGGGTTGCCCCGTAGCTGCAGCGGCTGGTCAGGTTGTGCTAGACCTGGTGTGGGACCGGGAAGCCAGTCCCCAGGGGGAGACACCGGAACCCTCAACGGTGGTACCGCAGGTTCCAACCGGCAGCGGTAGATCCCGGGAGGAGGCAGAAGAGAGTGAGGCCCATCGCCGAGCTACTATCAAGAAGCTAGCAGCTGAGTATCGGGAGAGGGAACAGCGGAGACTGGCTGTAGTAGGCCCCGATTTGAGGAGGAAGGAGAGGGCCCGTACTGGATGTTACAGTTCCCAGGACGCTGCTGGATGGGGCAGGTCCTCAATGTCAATCAAGAACGGGGGTTTGAATTCATTGCCGACCCCAAGAGGATAAGTGATTTATTTTTCAACAGGAGGGACGTCGAACCCCACCTGCAGAAGGGACACCCCGACAGGAACCTGCAGCTTGGGAAGTATGTGACGTTTACCCGCCATGAGGAGCTCAGGGGATGGTACGCCCTGAATGTACGCCGAATCCCAGCTGAATTTGTTGAGAGGTACCTGCCATCGGAACCCGTCAATGCCCCTCCACGTACAACAGCCATCCAAACCACCCAGGTACCTGCTACCAGGTCTGCAGATACTACAAAGTTGACTCCAACCCGGCAACCTCAGAGGATCTCTGGCTTGACACCGTGGGAGGAAGCCTACTTAAAAATGGCTAATGATTACCTTGGTTCCAGTACCTGTTCCAGAAACCCAGGAGGGGATCACCAGTAAAGAAAAGAAAGAAAAATATACAAATCTCGTTACCCAGGAGGGTCAGTTGGACCGGTTGTGCCTTTTTCTACTTTTTGCATCATGTTGCCTAGTTTTTAATTGGCAGCGTTATTTTTGAAATTGAACTGTGGAGATCATAGACGCTGATTGGTCCAAAACTTTTATTGTAAATAGTTTGCACCCCTTTGGGTGCTCTCTCTTGGTTTTACATATGGAAGTCTTTGCGAAGATACCCTTTATATATAGACACTTTGTGAAGATTATGTTTTTGAATGGACACTCTTCGAAGAATGATGTCTACCTCAACGGACACTGCAAGAATCCTGGCTGGGAGCAGTGTTCAGCACTTTACAAGAATTTAGAATGTTTTATGATAAAGTACTTGATAATGTTGTGTCTTATGAAAAGTAAATGTCTTTTACTGAATATTTGATACAGAGAATTAGGAAAGTTTTGAGATAGAATGTGAAACTTGAATAAAGAATATGAGAATTGAACGCGACAGGTGATAGGCCAAGAGTAGATGGTCAGTGTCTTGCGTCCAGTGAAAAGAGAGTAACTGAAGGAAGAATAATAGAAAGAAATGTAATAAAGAAAATGTGTTGAGTATAGCACTTTGAATTAAGAATTGCACTTAAGTAAAAATTTTTGATATTGAGATAGGAAGTTAGTCTGTTTATAACGTTTAAGAGATGTGCCTCTTATGTTAGGAAGATTAGATAGGTTTTCTTAATTGGCATTTAAAATTTTTTGTGTGTTCCTGTACTGTTAATTTTATGTCTTGCAGCCCGCAGACGTGCTGTGTTTAACGGGGGGTATTTGGCGCCCCTGAGGCTTCAGTCGCCACAGAGGTACTGCACCTTCTCCTAAGGTGTAGTGCCCCACCATCCAGGTAGGGTGGGAACTCCTTTCCAGACTCCACACCTGCATTCCACACACAGGATAGTTCAGTGGGGCCACCTAACAGCTTCAGGCTGGGGGGTTAGCAGAGCACCCCTCGTGGAACCCTGCTTCGTAACACGAGATGTGCTGGGAGGCGGATGGAGCAAGATGATACAAGAGAGTGGAAAGAGTGAGGTCAAGAGTTAAGTAGTTAGTTAGTGGGTTGGAGGAGAGTGAGAGAGAAGATGGATGTCTGAGGGACGTGCTGCAGCAGGTCCCAGTGATCTGGGCTGCTGGCACGGGAAAGACATAGAAAGAGACTGATAAGATTGATGACCTAACCTTCCAGAAGAGAGACAGAACAGATCGGAACGAAGGAGAAGAGAAGGACGGTGGGAAGTGGGTTGAGTAAGAGAAAGAACCCTTCCAGTCCAGAGCGCAAAGGCCGGGGCCCAGTCCCCGAGGTTGATTGGATCTTTTATGTCCAGCAGCAGACACCAGTGGAGTAGTGAGCCGCTAACGCCTTACTCCCATCATAGGCTTGGGACACAACAGCACCTTATTAGTGAGCCGGGACTCTGGAGCGAGAGTCCCCCGAAGCAGGCTACAGCTGTCTGTCATACAAGTAGAGACTAGGAACACCTAGAGAGAGGCATTCCAGGGTCACTAAGTACTGGAGTGCTTCGCCCCTAAAGGCGCCTTGGAAGAGTCGTTCAGTCAGGTACACGTTGGCGGAGTGCTGGAGAGGAGAACCTATCTTGCCTGGAGGTTGGCTTGAACCCTGACCTGGAGAACACAGCGCGGAGGCTGGCATGTGTGTGAACTGCAAACAGTGAGTAAAGCTTTGGAACCGCACGCCCTGGTGTCCTCCAGTTATTCCGCACCGCTACACCTGAGTACCTGTACCTACACCATCTTCGTCTCCCCGCCATTACAGCATATACACTGCCTTGGGTCTACAGCTCTGCCTGTGGAGAGCTTTACCATCTATGCTGCACACACCATCAGTCCCAGAGGATCTGCATGCAGCGTCGGCCTAACATCATATTTGCCGAACACCACAGGTGGCGTCACGAACTTTACATTACAACCAAACACCACCGCCATTGATATTGAGGCCCTGAGTCATGGACCGGGTCACCGCTGCTGTGACACATCATCCCCCTGACACCGGCCCGGTACCGAGTACCCCACTGCCCTGGGTGAAGCGAGGGCGACTCAAAACCAACTGATCATATCCCCAGAGATACCCCTAATAGAGTACAGAAATTACATAGGAAAGAAATATACTGGATATACAAACTTAATACCATAAAACCGCATGGTCTAAATGAAATTACAGAGGGTTTTTTTATAACAATTCTCATCCCTTGTAACGAATAATATTTATTATTTCTTTTAATCAGTGCTGTGTATGCATCTGTGACTTCTATAAGAGATTGTAAATGATTTTATATGGATTTGTCAATGATATTATATCATGTTCATATACTGATCTGATACAATGGATCTACCATTGTTAGTACCACTTCAAACTACGACTTTCAATGTAAATGGTTCTTCTAAATGAATTGCTTGTAAATAATGATATTGTAAACATTTGAACAAGGGGTTCCTGGTGTAATGTGTGAGGTGCGGACTGTTTTTTAGTTGTTGTTTTTGCCTGGTGCGCTGCTGGGGATTGATCTCCTGTCCTCTTTGCTCTTTCCTTTTGTGACCTTTTCTTCTGCTCCATTATTCCTGATGGTGGTAATCTCAACCTTTTAAATACATTTTTTTATTTCAAATCACTAATTTTTTATTCAAAATCATCAATTATTAATTTTAACTAGTTTTCCGATCTCGAGTTGTGGCTCATTCATTAGATGGGTCTGCAAAACTCGGTCCATACGTAATTTTTTGGAGCAAGTTCTTGCCTGCAGTTGCTCCTTTTCGTTCTTATTTCTTTTTATTTTTTCTTTTAAATAAATCTATAAATCTCTAGAATCTATTTTATTCCTTTTTATTGTGTTGAATGTTACAACCTGAACTGTCATGTGCTGTGCTAAGTGTCAGAGTCATGAGCTTTGACACTGCTGGACATGTGATTCCCTTTGGCGCCAGATTTGAATGTGGAATCTATTTTAACAGTATGAGGTCATATTGTAGGATTATAGCAGCTCCTGATGAAGGAGTCCTGTAGACTTCGAAACGTGTTGAGAGAGTAAAACGCCATTCTTCAGCTTCTACTCGTCTGGACCGTTATTTGTACAGCAGCGCGGATGATAACCACAAATCCTCCTGGTTTAATGCTAAAATTCCAGTTGAGAGATGTAAGAAGCTTGTGGATGGTTGCAGTTATTTACTCCGAAAGGTGTGCAACCAAATATTAATTTGAGGGCGCCAACAATTTTGTCCAGCCCATTTTGGGGGTTTTGTATGAAATTATGTCCAATTTGTTTTTTTTTCTCTGATTTTTTTTATGTTGTTCCAATACACACAAAGGAAATAAACGTGTGTATAACGAAACATGTGTAATGGCTATAATATTCCGGGAGAAATACTTCATTTTCTGGAACAATTTCAAGGATGCTAAAATGTTTGGCCATGATTGTATGTACTGCACATGCACTGCATGATGACATCACAACAGAACTCTCTGTGACTCGCTGATTCACAATGACTTAGAACACTCGGTGCCACGCTGATGACATCACACAATAGAACCCTCTGAGACACACTGATGATGTCACAATTGACCCCAGTGTAAAACTATGTGCGACGGTCTGATCCCAGTTATTTTCTATTGTGCGTTGCAGTCACGAGTTGTGTGTTGCAAAGTCTGATATAGAAAGCGATATTTATTATTATCAAGCGATATTTATTATCAGCGCTAGAGAGGAGGAGAAGAGAGGAGAGAGGAGGAGGAGAGAGGAGGAGAAGAGAGAGGAGGAGAAGAAGAGAGAGAAGAGAGAGAGGAGAAGGAAGAGAGAGAAGAGAGAGAAAGGTAAGTTTGAACTTAATCTAATGAGTTATGGGAGTCTTTCCCAGGGGGAGACACGACCTTCAGATAATTATAGAGGGACAGATATAGATTTCCCTATAGAATCATCGCCAATAACAGGAGAGACACATTCTTGTAATCGGCATTAACTGTTTCAGGAAAAGGTCAATATTTCCTCTTCTTCATTTCTCTGATCTCACAGTCAGGTGAAAGCTTGTTTTTTTGCGAGATGAGTTGTTGTTTTGAAGAACACCATTCATTTTACTTTTGAAAAAAAAATGCTTGCTTTTGTGGACACATTCATGCAAAATATGTATGTTTTTATCTCTTTATGTTTTAATTCGGAACAGGAGATGATTTAAATTTTTATGTTTTATTATTTGTTTTTTTTTTTCTTCACCTTTTTGTTGATTTTTACCTTATGTTTTTAGTCCCACTAGGGGATGTAAACCTATAATTGTTTGATTGTTTATACTATATACTACAATAACACAGTATTGCAGTATATATTGAAATTAATGTTCCTCCTTATGGATTGATACATTAATGATAGATAGATAGATAGATAAGGGATTTGTAGTGCTTCACCACTGATAAAGCTATTATCTTATTTTAGTACCGTATATACTCGAGTATAAGCCGAGGCCCCTAATTTTGTCACAAAAAACTTATTGACTCGAGTGTAAGCCTAGGGTGGGAAATGCAGAAGCTACTGGTAAATTTCATAAATAAAAATAGATACCAATAATAGTGAAATTAATTGAGACATCGGTAGGTTAAATGTTTTTAAATATCCATATTTAAACAGGAGTCCCATATAATGCTCCATACAGTTCATGATGGCCCCATAAGATGCTCCATACAAAACACACCCCATATAATGCGCAATACAGTTCATGATGGCCCCATAAGATGCTCCATACAAAATACGCCCCATATAATGCTCCATAAAGTTCATGATGGGCCCCATAAGATGCTCCATACAAAAATATGCCCCATGTAATGCTGCACAAAGGTTAATGATGGCCCCATAAGATGCTCCATAGAAAAATATGCCCCATATAATCATGCACAATAGTTAATGATGGCCCCATAAGATGCTCCATATCAAAATATGCCCCATATAATGCTACACAATGGTTAATGATGGCCCCATAAAATGCTCCATATTAAAATATTCCCCATATAATGCTGCACAAAGGTTAATGATGGCCCCATAAGATGCTCCATATTAAAATATTCCCTGATGGGGACAGGTGAATATTGCATGGCTCACACTCCCCCCAGTCCTATTCACCATCCAGACACTGCTACATCTCAGTCCCTGCATCTCCGCCCAGGCGCCGGCATCTCTCTTCCTGTCTTCTGATGCTGAGTAGTCACGTGGTAATGCTCATTAAAGAAATAAATATGCGCTTCACACCTATGGGAGTGGAGACACGTGCATATTCATTACTTTAATGAGCGGTACCAAGTTACCACTCAGCACTGGAAGGAAGACAGGAAGAGAGATGCTGGAGCCCGGACTGAGATGCAGGGACTGATATGCAGCGATGAGGCCAGGAGGGTGAGTATGATGTCTTCTGCTCCCCCATACCCCCTCCCCCACCAGCAATGACTCATGTATAAGCCAAGAGGGGTGTGAAAACACGCTGAAAAGCACAAAAAAAGTGCTGAAAATCTCGGCTTATACACGAGTATATACAGTATGTTTGTGCCGCTATAGTTGTGAAAGTACGTTTGTATACATATAGGTCAGTATGAGAGTATATGTGTATATACATATATATACATGATTGTACCCAGGGGTGAACACTGACAGCTTGGGACCCCTGTTCAAGAAATATGTCTGGGCCTCCCTCCTTTTTTTACAACAAAGTTCTTGTACTTTACATGTCAAATTCTCCTGTTATCTTTGTTATTTTCTGTTTTATTATATACCGTCCTCGCTTGTTAGATAATGTAATGCAGTGATGGGTGATGGAGCTTGGGAAAGCTTCTATTCTGATGGAGGAGCTGATGGACTGGTCTTCTAGTCAGATGCTGCCCCATCAGCAGTCATTTTATATCTAATAAGAGAGGACTATGTGCTAGAGAGAAGGCGCTGTGACTAACAAAAATAATGAGAATACGCTATGTAAAGGACGGTGCTATTTATAATAAGTCATGATACTAAGTAATAATGGGATAGCACTGAACATTACAGAGAACACTATATAAAAAGGGACAGTGTCATACATAGCTAGAGAAGATGCTACATAATAGACGGCGCCATACATAGCTAGAGAGGATGCTACATAATAAGGGACGGCGCCATATATAACTAGAGGATGCTATATAATTAGGGACAATGCCATATATATAACTAGAGGATGCTATGTAATAAGAGATGGCGTTTAATTGCATAGTTTCCTCTTTTATTATATAAAAGGGGTATTCCCATCTCCACGATCCTATCTCAATATGCAGTAGGTGTAAAAATATTAGCAAATACCTCCAGTTAGGAATGTTGCATATGATGACATCACAATGGCTTAGAACCCCCAGTGACAGTCTTATGATGTCACAATTGGCGGTCCCTGCGTATACCTATGGACTGCATGATGACATCACAATGACTTAGAACCCTATGTGACAGGCTGATGATGTCACAATTGGCGGTCCCTGTGTATCCCTATGGGCGACGGCCTGACCCCAGTCACTTTCTATTGTGCGTTGCAGTCACAATTTGTGTGTTGCAAAACTTGTTATAGAAAGCGTTAATTATTTATTATTATCAGCGCCTTCCGTTGGAGAGAGAGAAAGGTAAGTCTGAACTTAGCCTAAAGAGTTACAGAAGTCTTTCCCAGGGGGAGACACAACCTGCAATTGATTATAGAGGGACAGATATAGATTTCCCTCTAGAATTATTGATTCTTACCTTATTTTTTAGTTCCCCTACGGGACTTTAACTTATTATTCTTTGCTTATTATACCATACACTGCATTATCACTGAGCACCACAGACTGAGACTAATGTAATATTTGTACCATCTTCTGTGTTTTTCTCCAGTGTTTGCAGGGCTCTGTGAACATGACATCTCTCAGTGATCTCACCAAAGTGCCAATTTTAGCTGATGATGTGAAAATAGACATTGACTGTAAAGAGAAGGATGAAAACGGCGAAACACAGGACCTGCACGAGCGGACAGGAGTTTCCAGCAAACGTTCCATCAGCACTGTAGTCATTCTATCCTGCATCAATATAGTTAACACCATGGCTTTCTTCATTGTTGTAGGTAGGTAGGGGCACAGTGGGTTATGTCGGTGGGGCAGGGTGTAGAAAGCCCCTAACTGCAACATAAAAGGAAAGAAATCTTCATGGCCAACGAGAAGGCTCGTTAGTTGCTGTGACGTCTCTTCCTGCACTTCTCTGATTACAATAATCACTTGTGTTCCTCTTTTTGTTCTGGCAGGAGCGATGCCTTACCTGAAAGCCGCCTTTAAAATGGATGACAATGGATCCAGCTTTCTAAAATTAGGTAAAATTTCAATATAAAATCTTATTCTAAAGTGACGAGGACGGGAGAAGTGTTTAAGTGCAACAGTCTAAATAATCCTCAAATTTAAAAATTGCAATAATATAGAAATGTTTTTCTTGACCTGTTTTTTCCCTTCCCATTCTAGCATTCACAGTCTGCAATGTGGTGTTTGGTCTAGTCTTTGGATACCTGGGAGACCGCTGGAGCAGGAAACGCATTGCGTGTACATGCATGGCCGTCTGGGCAGCCATAAGTATCGGCAGGATCTTCGTTCCCAATGAGGTAAACTGAACATGAATTGAACCTGTCAGGTCTTCCACGCCCTCCAACCAGCAGCACTCACTTATCTAGGAGTAAATTCCTGCCTCACCAGCCCTGTAGAATATTTATCTGTAAAAATGAGGTTAATAAAGCCTTCATATTGTCCCCATTTCCTGTGCTAATGGAGGCGCTGACTAGTTGTTGGGTCGTTAGTTGCCCCAGACTAGTCAGCCCTTTTCATGTTATCACGCCCCTGTGGGAGTGATAACATAATTTTCCGGAGCTTTTGTCATCGCCAGCTCCTGCACATCCCGCACACGGGCGCTGCACATTTCGGCATCGTCACTGCACCTCTGCAGCTGGGTGTACGCTACCTGGCTTCAGACGTGCACTGCCCATGACCTTGAGCCATAGTTTGAACTGACGGCCATGCGCACTGCACCATTGAAGCTGGAGAACGGAACACCTAAGTCATGGCCGGAAGCTCAGAAGATGGCTTCCGGTCACGCGCCTCTGATGCCAGGAAGCATCTGTGGATCTCGATGCCATCATGGAGCGCAATGCACGGACAGGCCGCAGGTCTTCCGACCCGATCATCACCATCACGCTGTCTGTGCATTGTAGTCAGTGATCGGACCATGATCCACAGACGTCTGCAGGAGCTGTAAAGCCTCTCACCTGTTTGTATCTAGATCAGTATTTTGCATTAGTATTTGTAACCACAAGCAGGAGCGGCTCAAAATTAGGGAAAGTTACAAATCTTTCTATTATGGTATTTCTTTAGATGTCTAAGAAACGTTTCTTGAATAGTCACTGAATATCTTTTTGTGTTTTCACAGTATTTTCCAGTTTTTCTGTTGACCACTGGACTGCTGGGAGCAGCACAGGCAAGCTTTAGAATTACTGCTCCCTCAATCATTGCCGACCTGTATGTGGGAGACCGGCGCAGCCGCGCACTTTCCTGCTATTACGTGGCAGGATTTATTGGCCGGTGAGTGTGGACCTATTTATTGATTAGAGGAATTCCGACAAGGCGGACTTGTTGTGGACTTTCTCTGGCCGCCCAGATTGTGCTCTGCAGATGCATGCATGTACAAGACATATGGATGGCATCTTACAACCCCCCCCGCAAGTAATGAGGAATCCTTAATCAGAAAGGAGGAGCCGGAGAAAGACACTCGCACATTTATATGTTTGTGTGTGCAGAAATGATGACAACTTTGTTTTTGTTTATTACAGTGGTCTTGGTTACATCATTGGCTCTGAAGTTACAAGGGCATTCTCTGGCGACTGGCGAATAGCCTTTCTGGTAAGTAATAGGTCTGAGGGATCTTGTGGACAAACTGTGAATCTTAATTATAACTCCTATATGGTTTTAAAGGGAATCTGCCAGTATATTTTTATCATTTAATCTGAGAGCAAGGCTTCTGTAGGGGCAGAGGACCTGATTCCTGCGATGTGTCACTTACTGCTCTTTATAGTTGTTTAGAAAAAAAAAATCACTGTTTTATCAGCAGGAAATTATGAGGAGGGGACTAGTTGTCTCATGCCACATAGTCCTCCTGCTCTGTGTAACCCCTTCCCCCACTGATTGGTAGCTTTATGCCTATATACATTGTACACAGAAAAAGCTGGTGTGGGCGGGGTTATAATGGGCTCAGCATTCAGAAGCTCTGCAAGATCTGCATCAGAAAAAACAGAGATTTTATCAAAACTACACCAAGCAGAGCAACAAGTGACATATCGCTGGATTAGGGGTCTCTGTCCCTATATTATGTTGCTCACATATTTGCAGAAAACACCTGGCGATAGATTCCCTTTAATTCCCTTTAGTCTTTTCTTCTGATGACACCTCTGTATTTGTAATATGTGATGTCTCCTTCATCTACACAGCTCTCCCCTGTTCTGGGCATGATAGGACTCCTGTTCATGAGTGTGATTGTAAAAGAGCCGACCAGAAGAGCTGCAGAGGGAAATAACAGCAAACCGCTGAGCTTCAGAGCATGGATTTATGATGTAAAAAATCTCATTAAAAAGTAGGTATTTTCTGTGCACTGATTGATGTCACTGATCTACCCCGTGACTTCTACATTATTTACATGTTTTTTTCCCCTTTCCCCTTTCTGCAGCCCAAGCTTTATGTTTTGCACTCTTGGCATGACGGCTGTAAAGTTTGCTGCCGGTGCCATCAGCTCCTACGGTCTTATCTTCCTGCACCGTGCCCGGGACATCAAACAAGAGAGCGCACAAAATCAGACTGAAGTCGGCGGTGACTATCACAGGTACAAGTTTACCAAACTTTGATTTGACAATCACTGTTGGGAATTTAATATTCCCTCTACCCCAGTTTTCTCTTTAAAAAAAAATTATATTTTAAATGATTATTGTATCAAATTATTTATATTTCATTCATTCGAGCTCCTTCACTAATCTCTTTACCACTTTCCTTTGCAGTCTGATCTTTGGGTTAATTTCATGCATCTCTGGCATCTTGGGAGTTGTAACAGGTGCGAAGATAGCCAAGATATATAGGAAGAACCCTCGTGCCGACCCGATGGTTTGTGCTTCGGGCCTGCTCGGCTGCATCGTTTTCTTGGCCGTGGCTCTATTTATGGGAAACATCAGTATCGTGGCCACATATGTAAGTACCTGATGTGTAGATTGCTTTATAACCTTACTGGGTCTCGGAAATAGGACGGATGTAATGAGCGGTAGAAATCATAGACTATGGCGGGGGCTGTCTAGGAATGTATGGAAACTGGGGATGAATGGATTAAAGGGAACCGGTCACCTCGCTTTTCCGCTACAAGCTGCGGCCACTGCCTTTCGGGGCTTATCTACTACATTCTATAATGTGTATATGTATTGTTCCTTATCTCTGCAGGTGTTTATGTCCATCGGAATCATGTGTCTGAATCTGAACTGCTCCGTTTCGGCTGATATTCGCCAGGTGAGTGGAGAAAAGCGCTAAACTTAGCAAAGCTAAAATTTTATTTATGTAGTCAGCCTGTATGTTCTGTTTCACCCATCAAGGCCCCTTAATCCTGGCTGTATCCAAGCATTTGTTGGATAATTCCCAACTAAACTCCAAAATAGACTTGGCCCAAGAAGATTAAAAACTTCTTTAATAAAATCTCAGTACATAACGGGCTTCTGGGCTTTTTTTTCAATCCTGGCTGACTGTGCTCTTTACTTCTGTTTCACATATGTTCACTTTGCCAATGTTCTCTTGTCTTGCTGCGTCCCGTGACTTACTTCTGCTCACTCAGAATATTCTCTTGTTTCAGTATGTAGTATCTCCTGCAAGACGATCAACAGCACAAGCCATATTTATGATAGCGTCCGAGCTGGGGACTGTCGGAAGCTCCTATGTCATCAGGCTGGTAAATAACTTTTACATATTTTCACATCACTTTAAAGCTACATTCATACATCTTTTTCCATTTGAACATCCTAGAAACATAGAATGTTAAAGTTGGCAGGGACCTCCAGGGTCATCGTGTCCAACCTCCTGCTCAATGCAGGATTCACTAAACCATCTCAGATGTCTGGCAAGCCTCTGTTTGAAGACTTCCATTGAAGGAGAACTCCCACCTCTCGTGGTAGCCTGTTTCACTCATTGGTTACCCTCATTTTCAAAAACATTTTGCTATTATCTAATCTGTATCTTCTCCCTTTCAGTTTCATTCCATTGTTTCTCATGTTTCCATGTGCAAATGAGAATAAGGGTGATCCCTCTACACTGTGACAGCCCTTCAGATATTTGTAGACAGCTATTAAGTCTCCTCTTAGCTTTTTTTGCAAGCTAAACATTCCCAGATCCTTTAACCGTTCCTCGTAGAACATACTTTGCAGTCCGCTCACCATCCTGGTACCTCTTCTCTGAACTTTCTCCAGTTTTTCGATGTCTTTTGTAAAATGTGGTGCCCAGAACTAGACACAGTATTCCATATGAGGTATGACCAAAGAGGAGTAGAGGGGGATAATTACTTCACGTGATCTAGACTCTTTTCTGCTTTTCTTAATACATCCTAGAACTGCATTTGCCTTTTTTTGCTGCTGCTGTATCACACTGTTATCTCATGTGCAGTCTGTGATCTACTAGTATACCGTCTTTTTCAAACAAACTGTTGCTTAGTTCTATTCCTCCCATTCCGTAATTGGAATTTTAGTTTTTCTTGCCCACATGTAGATTCTTGCATTTCTCCATGTTAAATATAATTCTATTAGTCACTGCCCATTATTCAAGTTTATCTAGATCCTTCTGAGTCCTTTCTCTATCTTCTCTATCGTTAGCTCTTCATTCCTAGCTTTTCATTGTCTGCAAATTTGATCAGTTTACCTTCAGTTCCCTTATCTAGATCATTTATAAAAATGTTGCACAACACTGTGGCCAGGAAAGAGCCTTGTAGTACCCCACTTGAAGCACTCTTCCAATTGGATGTGCTACTAATCGTACTCAAAGAGTGGTAATAAATAGTTATTTATTACCACTCTTTGAGAACGATCATTGAGCCATTTATGAATCCACCTAACCGTAGCCTTGTCAATCCCATACCTGGTCATTTTTTCAATAAGGATTGTATGAGATACTTTATCAAACGCTTTGTTGAAGTCAAAATATACAATATCTACCGCATTTCCCTGATCCACCCAGTTAGAGATTCCATCATAGAAGGAAATTAGATTAGTCTGGCATGACTTGTTTGCTACAAATCCATGCTGGCTCTTGTTAGTTACTTGTAATCTTATCCAAGTACTTACATACATGCTGTTTAATAATTTGTTCAAAGATCTTTCCTGGTATAGAAGTAAGGCTCACTGGCCTGTAATTTCCTGGTTCTAACGTCTTTCCTTGTTTGCACATAGGGACATTTGCCCTTCTCTAATCTTACGGGACTTTTCCTGTTCTTCCAGGTTTTTTCCTAGTGGCTCTGCAATTTCTTTTGCTACATCTTTTAGAATCATAGGATGTAATTCATCTGGACCAGGAAATTAAAATTAATGTAAATTGTCTAAGTGTTCTCTCACGATATTTCTGTTTATGGATAGTGTGAATCAATTTATTCCTTCGATAGCACACCAATGATCATTTGATGTTACATTTGCTCTCTTAGAGAACACAGGGGCAAAATATGAATTTAAAAGTTTGGCCTTCTCAACATCAATTTTGACCACTTGACTCTTTTCATTTTGTAAAAATCCTGTCTTTTGACTTTTCTTTTGCTTTTCACATACCCCCAAAATCCTTTGTTACTGCTTTTGTCCTCACCTTGCAAGCTTAATTTCATTACTGGCTTTAGCTCTTCTAACGCTTGCCCTGCATTCCCTGCAAACAGCAATACATTATTCTTAAGATATGCCCCATCTTTCCATTTGATATATATTTATTTTTTTCCCTTTTAGCGAGTGTTTAAGTTCTGTGGTCATCCATCTTGGTCTCTTTAAATACTTCCAATTCTTCCTTCTTTTCGGAATTGTTACAGATTGTGCAGTGAGAATTTAATTTAGCAAAATCTCCCATCCTTCTTGGACATTTGTCCTCTAGAACATCCAACCATTGGACCTCTCCTACCCTATTTCTGTGTCTATTAATATCCGCCTTTCTGAAGTCCAAGATAAGATCTGTTGCAAAGTTGCTTATTTTCATGTGTATTATTGATCTTTTCTTTACATAACCACTTTAAGTAATTAGATAATTTATTAGGTGGTCACATTTAGCAAAATGAACAATCGCTTTTAGGAACGTTGTGTCCTGCAAATGAATGTTCATGGCCTAATGATCATTTATTCTGCGAATTCTACCTCTGCAGACAGCAGACATTCAGAACATACAAGTAGTATCCATACACATACATTAACCAGCAGGACAATATATGGAAGCTATGCACCAGCAAACTATTCTTACCTTGTGTGCACGGCAGGAGAACTCCAAAGACAAGATGTCCTGGAGTTGTCATAGATCATCTGCTGAAGGAGGAAGTCACATCAGTCCTGTCTCTAGACAATACAATGTTATATTCTTTAATAGCATAATAAATAAAAAAGACAATCAATGAATTAATAGTGTATATAAACAGAGGTCTCTGAATATGGCCACAGATGCCAAGATGTAAAACATGATGCTACAAACGAGACAAAATCTTGGGAAAAGGTAACACATAATTATCAACAGTATCCCTAATCAGAATATCAGTTCAAAATAAAGTGCCAGTGCATATTCTCCAAAGAAATAGGGATCCTCGGGGGGCCTTCCCAGCCCGCCGAGGAAGCCATTGCGAAATGCACGTCGGGGCCTGTGGCTACAGATGGACATCAATATGGGTAAGAACTATTTATAGTATTTATGGCCCCTTAGCTTACTAGGTGGTGAGTTCTATGTGATAGGTCACTGACCAGAGAACTAGGAGAAATCTCCATGCTATTGTAGTATTACCTATATGCATTTAGGATTTGGTCATCCCTATATCTTTGGAGAATATGCTCTGGCACTTTATTTTGAACTAATATTCTGATTGGGGATACTGTCAATAATAATGTATTACCTTTTCCCTTGATTTGGCTGATTTCACACTTTTTTTGCGCTGCGTTTTTATGCGCATGTGTTTTTCCTATATTTAACATGGATGCGCATTGCCATGCGTTTGTATGCATTTGTATGCTCATGCATTTTTTCGTAGTGTGCACCCAGGCGCACAAAATGCAACCTGTTGCATTTTTGGTGCGTCCGACCTGTCTCAAAAAAACGCATGCGCACGGAATTCACCCAAAAACACATCAAAGTCTATGGGAGCGCTGACGTGCGCATGATTATGCGCACATCTGCTTTTATAAACGCATGCGTTTTTTGTAAAAACCTTGCACAAAAAACAAGAAAACGCATTAAAAACGCATGACGCATTTTTTATGCGCATTTGCACTGCGCACGCAGCGAAGCACAAAAAAACGCAAGTGTGAAAGTAGCCTTTTGTCTTGTTTGTAGCATCATGTTTTACATTTTGGCATCTGTGGCCATATTCGGATAGCTCTGTTTAGGTACACTATTAATTCATTGTCTTTTTTATTTATTATGCTATTAAAGAATATAACATTTTATTCTATTTAAAAAATTCCTTTGTCCTTTGGTGGTGTATTTGCACCATGTTTTGGTGTTTGAATGTTGTTTGGGAGCTCCACAGGGTTGATACCCATATTTATTCGGGTTGTTTAAATCCCGAATTCTGATTATGATATCTGTGTTTGAGATTGTGCTATTCTGTCTCTAGACAATGTGTAGTGATGGGGCTGTGGAAACTGGTACCGGTGCTGTTCATGGTTTGGAGGATGGAAGCTCCTCCACTATCTGCAGTGAGGCACCTTTTAGTTCTATGATCACCAGATTTCATTGTTATCCATTGACTGCTGTCAGTGTAACTGTGTCCAGTCAATTATGTTTTTTTTTTACTTTCATTAACCATACATAACTATTTATTTTGTCATATTTTCAGATATCCAACACCTTCAAAAGTCTTAATCCAGACACGGCTATATGGAGGTTCCACCGTTTACAGTACGCCCTCATGTTTTGTCCCATTGCCGTGGCTATTGGAGGAGGATTCTTCTTGGCATGTGCCCACTTTATTGAAAAAGACCGCAAGACGGCAGAGACAGAGTCTGAAGGTACATACAGAAATATGTTCATTACCCACTCATATCTCTTGCAGAATTAATTTGGATTAGCATTAGCTCCATAATCAGTAACTGTAATCCCCAGCATCTGTATAATACCTCTATCTCCATAACAAAGCTCCATAACATGAGAGTAACAAAGCTCCATAACTAAATATGCAGATATTTTAGCCTGGTGTAAATTCCGCTCTTTTTCTGGCGTTGTTTGTGGCTCTCGTATCTCCCCATTCCTGATATATGTCTTCCTGTATATTTATCAAGCATTTTAGCCAACTAGGCATGATCATCAAGATATTTCTCAAAAAGAGAAACATTTTGAAAGTCATACCCACTTAAAAAAAAATAAAAACTAGATTTACATAAAGGGAGAATTGAGAACCCCAGGAATAAAATGACGAGCAATGATAGTTTCAGGAGAATGACGGCACAGGTGAAAAAAAGTTAAATGTCCGGTCATCTTGTTCAATTGTTTATTTAACATTTTCAAATTTTACAATAATGTTTACAAGGACTATAAACTGGGGAGCGATAAAAAGGGAAGAATGGGGTAACAACGCGAAGTTACAGGATAGAAAGTAAAGTCAAGGCTGCTCATTATTATTAGGAATAAACCGACTATTATAATGTTGCATTTTGCACATAATATTTACAAACATTTAATTTGGTACATATCTGGTATATTTTGGTAATACACCTCCTTTAGTTTTTAAGTTGTGGATTTAGCATGTGTTAAAAAAAAAACACATTTACATCATGACATTCATCCAACTCAATATAGGTAAAAAAAAGTTTTTTTAAAACCCAAGTACAAAGTTGAACTTCTAATATTGTGTGTTGATGCGCCTTCCATTACGTCTGATATTGATGAATTATTTGCTTTAATTTTGTTGTAATTAAATGTTTAATCACCAAAAAGATGTAACAAGAGATATGTTGAAATTCGGGTGGAATGTCTTCTACAACTTGCTGTAATACTACTAACTATGGAGTAATATTGGATTTAGAAATTCATGGGAATAAGTTCGAAGTTTCTTTCCACAATTCCTTTAAAAATGGACAAATCCAAAATATGGGTAAAGTTTACCCCATTTTCCCACAGTCTCTCGAGCATAGAGGAAATTGGGAAGGAAATACTCTGTGGAGTTGCACTGGAGTAAAGTACCACCGTAACACAATGTCATAGTGTGTCTCATGGAGAGAAGCGCATGTACTGGTAGAATACGTCAGGTTTAATGCTCTACTGTATATATAGATAAGCCTTCTGTATTATTTTATAAAATCATTTTATAATCCTGATTCTATTTTTTCTTTATAGATTGTCTCCTGAAGGCGATAATAGTTGCATCTCCTTAAATTGGAATTTTTTATGGCTGGACCTGAGGAAAACTTAAAGGTACGATAAGATGGGAATGGTCAGATTGTGTCTTTTGACCAGTAGCCATTTTTTACATTTTTGATAAAGAGAATATAATTGTGAGAACCAAATTTCATTCTAGTAATGATTCGGAGTAGTGTGTGATCTGCCTTGAAGAGATGTTTAGACACCGACATACATCTTGTAGTTCTTCTTTATTTAGCCATTAGTCTAATATTTGGGATAGTTACCCTGTCTGAGCAGTCGAGTCTAAGTAACCATTTGAATCAATGTTAAAATCACCAAAAAGTAATTAATCTCCATTCTGAAGTTTGTTGACAGCCATCTCTATATGAATAGAGGGTATAGTCCTAACCCAAGAATGAGCAAATATCAATTATCTTAAATCTTTTCTTGCAAGGCAATAATTCAGTAACCAGGAGTACATTGCATGCCACTTATATATGATATCCAGTTGTTTCATCTTCAGTCATAATCAGTCATATTTGTTATTTCTGCAGATCACTATTCCAGAGAGAGGCCTGAGTGTGATCCGTCAAAGAATAAAGAATCCAGCCAGATGTGACGACTCTTCTACAAGACGAAAACATGTCAGAAAAAAGAGACAGATTCCGGGCTCGGGCTCTGTACTCACTTATGGACATGTCACTTATAGGACTTTCCGCAGTCAGACGTACTCACGGAATAATGCTAGTTTCCTGCTGCATAAAGAGGCAGATTCCGGGCTCGGTCTCTGTACTCTTATGGACATATCACTTATAGGACTTTTCGCAGTCAGACATACTCACGGAATAATGTGAGTTTCCTGCTGCATAAAGAGGCAGATTCCGGGCTCGGGCTCTGTACTCACTTATGAACATATCACTTATAGGACTTTTCGCAGTCAGACATACTCACGGAATAATGTGAGTTTCCTGCTGCATAAAGAAGCAGATTCTGGGCTCGGTCTCTGTACTCACTTATGGACATATCACTTATAGGACTTTCCGCAGTCAGACATACTCACGGAATAATGTGAGTTTCCTGCTGCATAAAGAAGCAGATTCCGGGCTTGGAATCTGTTCTCGACATTTACCAGACTTTTTGTGCTGAGAAGAGTTCACAGATGAAGTGACTTCTATATTAATTTATGTCTTCGTCATGAGGCCTATCATAATTAGAGCCACATTGAAGACTATTGGGCAACACGGTGGCTCAGTGGTTAGCACTGTTGCTTTGCAGCGCTAGGGTTCAAACCCAACCAAAGAAAACTGCAAGGAGTTTGTGTGTTCTACCCGTGTTCGCGTGGGTTTCCTCCGGGTTCTCCGGTTTCCTCCCACACTCCAAATACATACTGATAGGAAATTGAAAAATAAATAATTGAATATTATTCCAACTATTAATGAGTATTCTTATCTTTGACACCTTGAATGAAGTTAATAGTCAGTATGATGACACAGCTGAACTCATAGGCTGGAAGCTTGTGTGATGGCCGAACTGCTACATTACGGAGTAGCTACTACAAGGACTTGTGAATCCACTGTTGGGAAGTGTATTAAAGCTAGCTATAATGGAGCATTGCTGGGATTTGTGGTTCAATGCATGAGGAATTATAATAGGGCAAGCCATGTAGGGAATTTTGTTTATTATATTGAGTGCACCAACTGTTTCTGCAAGCGTGCCAACATCTGTGGCAACTGGGCACCAACATTAGAATGTGGTGTTTCCATTGGTGCAGTCATTTGTAGTTTAAGTGATGCTATTGTGCATGTGATTTAAAGGGGAAGCGCCATCCCTAACATTCAAGTTTACTGCCAACCCCATCTTGTGTCTGTATTTGTATATTGTGTAATACTATTTATTTTGCTGTTACTTGACAACATTAACAGATTTATTTATAGAGGGGAATAAATGGCTAAGTGTTCCAACCTCATCTCCTATGAGTGTGTATGGAGTGTGGACAAGGGTTTCCCAAGTCAACCATTAACAGAAGACGACTCTCCTGCATCCCACTACAGCTCCCAGCCAGATTCGGTTGGAGGCTGTTTTCCTTATTGAGGTGAGAACTACGGGACACCCTTTCCATGGAGGCGGCTTAAAGGGGTGTTTCATAAACCAGGATGCACCCACAATGGGGGACATTGCTACATAATGGGGGAGGGATTGTAGCGCTTCTATCCTTATAGGATTTAGTGACCACAATGAGTGTAAAGTTAAGAAAGTGTTGGAGAGTGGTTCAGGAGAAGGCAGAATAGGCCAGAGGGCCACACAGTACAGAAAGGCACAGAACGCTTAGGAAAGAAGAATGCTGTCAGCCGCCACTTGGTACAATGATGTCCCATAAAGAATACGAGCCTATGGCTCGAATCAGGAAAGAGGAACCGCTTTCATCTCCCAGTGAAGGGGAGCCATAGTGGGAACCAGTACGGGAAAGTGGGTGCAGGAATATGGGGATTGCAGAGCCAGAAAGAGCATCTCACAGGCTAGAGGAGCCAGCATTGAGAGGGAAAGCTCAGGCTGAAAACATGAACTTGTGCTGTACTGAAATTGCCATGGATTGTTTGTTATCACGTAAAGTTACACTGTTAAAGCAGAATACGGTGCCTGTTCCTGAGTGTGTGATATATTAGATAGAATAAAAGCCGGCAATTCAGCAGCTATGAAGTGTAAAATCACAGCAGGAGCCGACATCGTAGAATAGATGGATTACATACAGTAAATACACATAGGATAGATGCACAGATGTATTAAAGGAATCTGTGTCTTTCTTTCAATTAAAGGACTTTATTCTGGGTGTGTGTGTTTTCATACAATGGGCTTAGTAATAGGGGAGTCTTATTGACGCCTCTCCATTACTAACCTCGGGGTTTGGTGTCACCTGACAATACAAAGGTGACATCAACCCCCCCAACTACCACCACACTTGCCACCGCTGCAGGGCATGTGAGAAGTGCGAGGCTAAGTGCCAGAATTGACGCATCTTATTTTTAATCGGATTTGCATTTGTCCGATTTCATTGCAAGTGGGAATGAGCCCTAATTCTGAGCTACTCCTACCCTTTCCACATGACACTGATTCACTTTCCTATTTGTGATGCTCTGTTCGTACATCTATCCAGTATTAGGCAGTTCGTTTTGTTCATTTTGCAATGCCACCAGTTTTCACCAGATAAATCAAAACTCTAATAAAAGAAAGTTTCTCTTGTTTTGTTTCAATTATTATCCAAGCACTTAATAAATAAATGCTGAGCTTATAGAGATGACTCATAGCCAACAATTGTCCCGGGGATGATCAATGCTTTCATTGGTTGCCAAAATGTGGTGGGAAGAGACGTGAATGGACAGGCCCATCTGTTATCTCAGCAATGAGCAAGAAGAGCACAACCTGCGCCCAGTATTATTAATGATAGAAATAGTCAGTGTCTGCATTCATTATCAAGTCTTGTAAAGCGGCTTTGTCTAGTCAGGCACTATATCATGAACCCATCATCATCGCCTTCTTCATCAACTTAAGCAGCACAAGGTTCTGTGTGTCCGAACAAAAGGGTGTTCTCTTTTCTAGTACATAAGCTACAGGTATAGCAGAGGTGAATTCATTCATTTAAAGGGGTTGTCTGGGACTTTAACATTGACTTATCCTTAGAATAGGTCATCAATGTCTGATCGATGGGGGTGCGACACTCTGCACCCCCGTGGATCAGTTGTTCCCGCTGTCAGCCCAGTTGCGGAGCTGCACAGCACAGCGCAGTTGATTGCAGAGTGGCCAAGTCCGGGTACTGCACATCAGTGCCCTATTCAAATCAACAGAGGGTGGATGTGCAGTTTCCATCCACGGCCACTATTCTGTAGACGTTGCTGTGCTGCTCAGCATATGAGCAGTTGCAGGCCAATACCTGGAAAAGCTGATCAACGGGGTGCCAGGTGTCACACCCAAATGGGTCATACATTTATGTCCTATCCTAGAAATGGGCCAACAATGTTAAAATCCCAAACAACCACTTTAATAGGAAACGCTTTCTTTAGAGGAGTTTTTCTTTTCCTTAGGGTTCATTCATATGTCCATTTTATTTTCACGTGCAAGAAAAATGAACTGAGTTTCATCAGTCTTTATAACAGCTTCTCAGATCAGTCCATGTAAATGGATGGCATCTGGATGCTAAAAAAAAAACTCTAAAAAAAGATGCTTCAGGAAAAAAACAGCATTTTTGGAATCACCTTCCTCTTCAAAAAATTCAATGGGTTAGCCTCCTGGAAAAGATGTATGCACATAACCTTACTCGACACTGACCTTGAACTCCGTACATTTTATTAATGTTACTGCATTTATGGGTTCAATTAACTTAGTCTACAGTTGGTACGGGAAGTATTTAGACCCCTTTAAATTTGTCTCTCTTTGGTTCATTACGAACATTTGGTAAATTAAAAAGGTCATTTTTTTTCTCATTAATGCACAATCTGTACCCATCTTCACTGAACAAAACAAATGTAGGAATTTTTGCAAATTTATGAAGAAAGAAAAACTGAAATCACATGGTCATAAGTATTCAGACCCTTTGCTCAGACACTCATATTTAAGTCACATGCTGTCCATCTCTTTGTGATCCTCCTTGAGATGGTTCTACTCCTTCATTGGAGTCCAGCTGTGTTTAATTAAACTGAGAGGACTTGATTTGTAAAGACGCACACCTGTCTATATAAGACCTCACAGTGCATGTCTGACCAAATGAAAATCATGAGGTCAAAGGAACTGGCCAAGGAGCTCAAAGACAGAATTGTGGCAAGGCACAGATCTGGCCAAGGCTACAAAAGAATTTCTGCAGTACTCAAGGCTCCTAAGAGCACAGTGGCCTCCATAATCCTTAAATGGAAGAAGTTTGTGACCACCAGAAGTCTTCCTAGACCTGGCCGTCCAGCCAAACTGAGCAATTGTGGGAGAAGAGCCTTGGTGAGAGAGGTAAAGAGAACCCCAAGATCACTATGGCTGAGCTCCACAGATGCAGTAGGGAGATGGGAAAAAGTTCCACAGTCAACTATTACTGCAGCCCTTCACCAGTCGGGCAGGGGCGGACACAGACTGTAGTGGGCCACCGCTGCACTAGACTGTCCTCCGGCAGCGTTGGTTTTCACTTCCACGCTGTCTGTGCAGCTGAGTGCCGCTCGCCCGAAGAAGTCACCGGAGGGCCCGGGAGCTGAGATGGTGCTCCCGCCCGGACCTGTTGCGGCTGCGCAGGTCCTGACTGAGGCCCCCGCGGATCCGGAGCCGCCACCGGCTACACCACCACCAACACCTGGACCGCACCGCCGGGAGGCCTCAGGTACATCTGACGCCCCTTCACCCGGGAAGGCCCGGGGTTGCCCCGTAGCTGCAGCGGCTGGTCAGGTTGTGCTAGACCTGGTGTGGGACCGGGAAGCCAGTCCCCAGGGGGAGACACCGGAACCCTCAACGGTGGTACCGCAGGTTCCAACCGGCAGCGGTAGATCCCGGGAGGAGGCAGAAGAGAGTGAGGCCCATCGCCGAGCTACTATCAAGAAGCTAGCAGCTGAGTATCGGGAGAGGGAACAGCGGAGACTGGCTGTAGTAGGCCCCGATTTGAGGAGGAAGGAGAGGGCCCGTACTGGACGTTACAGTTCCCAGGACGCTGCTGGATGGGGCAGGTCCTCAATGTCAATCAAGAACGGGGGTTTGAATTCATTGCCGACCCCAAGAGGATAAGTGATTTATTTTTCAACAGGAGGGACGTCGAACCCCACCTGCAGAAGGGACACCCCGACAGGAACCTGCAGCTTGGGAAGTATGTGACGTTTACCCGCCATGAGGAGCTCAGGGGATGGTACGCCCTGAATGTACGCCGAATCCCAGCTGAATTTGTTGAGAGGTACCTGCCATCGGAACCCGTCAATGCCCCTCCACGTACAACAGCCATCCAAACCACCCAGGTACCTGCTACCAGGTCTGCAGATACTACAAAGTTGACTCCAACCCGGCAACCTCAGAGGATCTCTGGCTTGACACCGTGGGAGGAAGCCTACTTAAAAATGGCTAATGATTACCTTGGTTCCAGTACCTGTTCCAGAAACCCAGGAGGGGATCACCAGTAAAGAAAAGAAAGAAAAATATACAAATCTCGTTACCCAGGAGGGTCAGTTGGACCGGTTGTGCCTTTTTCTACTTTTTGCATCATGTTGCCTAGTTTTTAATTGGCAGCGTTATTTTTGAAATTGAACTGTGGAGATCATAGACGCTGATTGGTCCAAAACTTTTATTGTAAATAGTTTGCACCCCTTTGGGTGCTCTCTCTTGGTTTTACATATGGAAGTCTTTGCGAAGATACCCTTTATATATAGACACTTTGTGAAGATTATGTTTTTGAATGGACACTCTTCGAAGAATGATGTCTACCTCAACGGACACTGCAAGAATCCTGGCTGGGAGCAGTGTTCAGCACTTTACAAGAATTTAGAATGTTTTATGATAAAGTACTTGATAATGTTGTGTCTTATGAAAAGTAAATGTCTTTTACTGAATATTTGATACAGAGAATTAGGAAAGTTTTGAGATAGAATGTGAAACTTGAATAAAGAATATGAGAATTGAACGCGACAGGTGATAGGCCAAGAGTAGATGGTCAGTGTCTTGCGTCCAGTGAAAAGAGAGTAACTGAAGGAAGAATAATAGAAAGAAATGTAATAAAGAAAATGTGTTGAGTATAGCACTTTGAATTAAGAATTGCACTTAAGTAAAAATTTTTGATATTGAGATAGGAAGTTAGTCTGTTTATAACGTTTAAGAGATGTGCCTCTTATGTTAGGAAGATTAGATAGGTTTTCTTAATTGGCATTTAAAATTTTTTGTGTGTTCCTGTACTGTTAATTTTATGTCTTGCAGCCCGCAGACGTGCTGTGTTTAACGGGGGGTATTTGGCGCCCCTGAGGCTTCAGTCGCCACAGAGGTACTGCACCTTCTCCTAAGGTGTAGTGCCCCACCATCCAGGTAGGGTGGGAACTCCTTTCCAGACTCCACACCTGCATTCCACACACAGGATAGTTCAGTGGGGCCACCTAACAGCTTCAGGCTGGGGGGTTAGCAGAGCACCCCTCGTGGAACCCTGCTTCGTAACACGAGATGTGCTGGGAGGCGGATGGAGCAAGATGATACAAGAGAGTGGAAAGAGTGAGGTCAAGAGTTAAGTAGTTAGTTAGTGGGTTGGAGGAGAGTGAGAGAGAAGATGGATGTCTGAGGGACGTGCTGCAGCAGGTCCCAGTGATCTGGGCTGCTGGCACGGGAAAGACATAGAAAGAGACTGATAAGATTGATGACCTAACCTTCCAGAAGAGAGACAGAACAGATCGGAACGAAGGAGAAGAGAAGGACGGTGGGAAGCGGGTTGAGTAAGAGAAAGAACCCTTCCAGTCCAGAGCGCAAAGGCCGGGGCCCAGTCCCCGAGGTTGATTGGATCTTTTATGTCCAGCAGCAGACACCGGTGGAGTAGTGAGCCGCTAACGCCTTACTCCCATCATAGGCTTGGGACACAACAGCACCTTATTAGTGAGCCGGGACTCTGGAGCGAGAGTCCCCGAAGCAGGCTACAGCTGTCTGTCATACAAGTAGAGACTAGGAACACCTAGAGAGAGGCATTCCAGGGTCACTAAGTACTGGAGTGCTTCGCCCCTAAAGGCGCCTTGGAAGAGTCGTTCAGTCAGGTACACGTTGGCGGAGTGCTGGAGAGGAGAACCTATCTTGCCTGGAGGTTGGCTTGAACCCTGACCTGGAGAACACAGCGCGGAGGCTGGCATGTGTGTGAACTGCAAACAGTGAGTAAAGCTTTGGAACCGCATGCCCTGGTGTCCTCCAGTTATTCCGCACCGCTACACCTGAGTACCTGTACCTACACCATCTTCGTCTCCCCGCCATTACAGCATATACACTGCCTTGGGTCTACAGCTCTGCCTGTGGAGAGCTTTACCATCTATGCTGCACACACCATCAGTCCCAGAGGATCTGCATGCAGCGTCGGCCTAACATCATATTTGCCGAACACCACAGGTGGCGTCACGAACTTTACATTACAACCAAACACCACCGCCATTGATATTGAGGCCCTGAGTCATGGACCGGGTCACCGCTGCTGTGACACATCATCCCCCTGACACCGGCCCGGTACCGAGTACCCCACTGCCCTGGGTGAAGCGAGGGCGACTCAAAACCAACTGATCATATCCCCAGAGATACCCCTAATAGAGTACAGAAATTACATAGGAAAGAAATATACTGGATATACAAACTTAATACCATAAAACCGCATGGTCTAAATGAAATTACAGAGGGGTTTTTTATAACAATTCTCATCCCTTGTAACGAATAATATTTATTATTTCTTTTAATCAGTGCTGTGTATGCATCTGTGACTTCTATAAGAGATTGTAAATGATTTTATATGGATTTGTCAATGATATTATATCATGTTCATATACTGATCTGATACAATGGATCTACCATTGTTAGTACCACTTCAAACTACGACTTTCAATGTAAATGGTTCTTCTAAATGAATTGCTTGTAAATAATGATATTGTAAACATTTGAACAAGGGGTTCCTGGTGTAATGTGTGAGGTGCGGACTGTTTTTTAGTTGTTGTTTTTGCCTGGTGCGCTGCTGGGGATTGATCTCCTGTCCTCTTTGCTCTTTCCTTTTGTGACCTTTTCTTCTGCTCCATTATTCCTGATGGTGGTAATCTCAACCTTTTAAATACATTTTTTTATTTCAAATCACTAATTTTTTATTCAAAATCATCAATTATTAATTTTAACTAGTTTTCCGATCTCGAGTTGTGGCTCATTCATTAGATGGGTCTGCAAAACTCGGTCCATACGTAATTTTTTGGAGCAAGTTCTTGCCTGCAGTTGCTCCTTTTCGTTCTTATTTCTTTTTATTTTTTCTTTTAAATAAATCTATAAATCTCTAGAATCTATTTTATTCCTTTTTATTGTGTTGAATGTTACAACCTGAACTGTCATGTGCTGTGCTAAGTGTCAGAGTCATGAGCTTTGACACTGCTGGACATGTGATTCCCTTTGGCGCCAGATTTGAATGTGGAATCTATTTTAACAGTATGAGGTCATATTGTAGGATTATAGCAGCTCCTGATGAAGGAGTCCTGTAGACTTCGAAACGTGTTGAGACACCCTCTGAGACACACTGATGATGTCACAATTGACCCCAGTGTAAAACTATGTGCGACGGTCTGATCCCAGTTATTTTCTATTGTGCGTTGCAGTCACGAGTTGTGTGTTGCAAAGTCTGATATAGAAAGCGATATTTATTATTATCAAGCGATATTTATTATCAGCGCTAGAGAGGAGGAGAAGAGAGGAGAGAGGAGGAGGAGAGAGGAGGAGAAGAGAGAGGAGGAGAAGAAGAGAGAGAAGAGAGAGAGGAGAAGGAAGAGAGAGAAGAGAGAGAAAGGTAAGTTTGAACTTAATCTAATGAGTTATGGGAGTCTTTCCCAGGGGGAGACACGACCTTCAGATAATTATAGAGGGACAGATATAGATTTCCCTATAGAATCATCGCCAATAACAGGAGAGACACATTCTTGTAATCGGCATTAACTGTTTCAGGAAAAGGTCAATATTTCCTCTTCTTCATTTCTCTGATCTCACAGTCAGGTGAAAGCTTGTTTTTTTGCGAGATGAGTTGTTGTTTTGAAGAACACCATTCATTTTACTTTTGAAAAAAAAATGCTTGCTTTTGTGGACACATTCATGCAAAATATGTATGTTTTTATCTCTTTATGTTTTAATTCGGAACAGGAGATGATTTAAATTTTTATGTTTTATTATTTGTTTTTTTTTTTCTTCACCTTTTTGTTGATTTTTACCTTATGTTTTTAGTCCCACTAGGGGATGTAAACCTATAATTGTTTGATTGTTTATACTATATACTACAATAACACAGTATTGCAGTATATATTGAAATTAATGTTCCTCCTTATGGATTGATACATTAATGATAGATAGATAGATAGATAGATAGATAGATAAGGGATTTGTAGTGCTTCACCACTGATAAAGCTATTATCTTATTTTAGTACCGTATATACTCGAGTATAAGCCGAGGCCCCTAATTTTGTCACAAAAAACTTATTGACTCGAGTGTAAGCCTAGGGTGGGAAATGCAGAAGCTACTGGTAAATTTCATAAATAAAAATAGATACCAATAATAGTGAAATTAATTGAGACATCGGTAGGTTAAATGTTTTTAAATATCCATATTTAAACAGGAGTCCCATATAATGCTCCATACAGTTCATGATGGCCCCATAAGATGCTCCATACAAAACACACCCCATATAATGCGCAATACAGTTCATGATGGCCCCATAAGATGCTCCATACAAAATACGCCCCATATAATGCTCCATAAAGTTCATGATGGGCCCCATAAGATGCTCCATACAAAAATATGCCCCATGTAATGCTGCACAAAGGTTAATGATGGCCCCATAAGATGCTCCATAGAAAAATATGCCCCATATAATCATGCACAATAGTTAATGATGGCCCCATAAGATGCTCCATATCAAAATATGCCCCATATAATGCTACACAATGGTTAATGATGGCCCCATAAAATGCTCCATATTAAAATATTCCCCATATAATGCTGCACAAAGGTTAATGATGGCCCCATAAGATGCTCCATATTAAAATATTCCCTGATGGGGACAGGTGAATATTGCATGGCTCACACTCCCCCCAGTCCTATTCACCATCCAGACACTGCTACATCTCAGTCCCTGCATCTCCGCCCAGGCGCCGGCATCTCTCTTCCTGTCTTCTGATGCTGAGTAGTCACGTGGTAATGCTCATTAAAGAAATAAATATGCGCTTCACACCTATGGGAGTGGAGACACGTGCATATTCATTACTTTAATGAGCGGTACCAAGTTACCACTCAGCACTGGAAGGAAGACAGGAAGAGAGATGCTGGAGCCCGGACTGAGATGCAGGGACTGATATGCAGCGATGAGGCCAGGAGGGTGAGTATGATGTCTTCTGCTCCCCCATACCCCCTCCCCCACCAGCAATGACTCATGTATAAGCCAAGAGGGGTGTGAAAACACGCTGAAAAGCACAAAAAAAGTGCTGAAAATCTCGGCTTATACACGAGTATATACAGTATGTTTGTGCCGCTATAGTTGTGAAAGTACGTTTGTATACATATAGGTCAGTATGAGAGTATATGTGTATATACATATATATACATGATTGTACCCAGGGGTGAACACTGACAGCTTGGGGCCCCTGTTCAAGAAATATGTCTGGGCCTCCCTCCTTTTTTTACAACAAAGTTCTTGTACTTTACATGTCAAATTCTCCTGTTATCTTTGTTATTTTCTGTTTTATTATATACCGTCCTCGCTTGTTAGATAATGTAATGCAGTGATGGGTGATGGAGCATGGGAAAGCTTCTATTCTGATGGAGGAGCTGATGGACTGGTCTTCTAGTCAGATGCTGCCCCATCAGCAGTCATTTTATATCTAATAAGAGAGGACTATGTGCTAGAGAGAAGGCGCTGAGACTAACAAAAATAATGAGAATACGCTATGTAAAGGACGGTGCTATTTATAATAAGTCATGATACTAAGTAATAATGGGATAGCACTGAACATTACAGAGAACACTATATAAAAAGGGACAGTGTCATACATAGCTAGAGAAGATGCTACATAATAGACGGCGCCATACATAGCTAGAGAGGATGCTACATAATAAGGGACGGCGCCATATATAACTAGAGGATGCTATATAATTAGGGACAATGCCATATATATAACTAGAGGATGCTATGTAATAAGAGATGGCGTTTAATTGCATAGTTTCCTCTTTTATTATATAAAAGGGGTATTCCCATCTCCACGATCCTATCTCAATATGCAGTAGGTGTAAAAATATTAGCAAATACCTCCAGTTAGGAATGTTGCATATGATGACATCACAATGGCTTAGAACCCCCAGTGACAGTCTTATGATGTCACAATTGGCGGTCCCTGCGTATACCTATGGACTGCATGATGACATCACAATGACTTAGAACCCTATGTGACAGGCTGATGATGTCACAATTGGCGGTCCCTGTGTATCCCTATGGGCGACGGCCTGACCCCAGTCACTTTCTATTGTGCGTTGCAGTCACAATTTGTGTGTTGCAAAACTTGTTATAGAAAGCCTTAATTATTTATTATTATCAGCGCCTTCCGTTGGAGAGAGAGAAAGGTAAGTCTGAACTTAGCCTAAAGAGTTACAGAAGTCTTTCCCAGGGGGAGACACAACCTGCAATTGATTATAGAGGGACAGATATAGATTTCCCTCTAGAATTATTGATTCTTACCTTATTTTTTAGTTCCCCTACGGGACTTTAACTTATTATTCTTTGCTTATTATACCATACACTGCATTATCACTGAGCACCACAGACTGAGACTAATGTAATATTTGTACCATCTTCTGTGTTTTTCTCCAGTGTTTGCAGGGCTCTGTGAACATGACATCTCTCAGTGATCTCACCAAAGTGCCAATTTTAGCTGATGATGTGAAAATAGACATTGACTGTAAAGAGAAGGATGAAAACGGCGAAACACAGGACCTGCACGAGCGGACGGGAGTTTCCAGCAAACGTTCCATCAGCACTGTAGTCATTCTATCCTGCATCAATATAGTTAACACCATGGCTTTCTTCATTGTTGTAGGTAGGTAGGGGTACAGCGGGTTATGTCGGTGGGGCAGGGTGTAGAAAGCCCCTAACTGCAACATAAAAGGAAAGAAATCTTCATGGCCAACGAGAAGGCTCGTTAGTTGCTGTGACGTCTCTTCCTGCACTTCTCTGATTACAATAATCACTTGTGTTCCTCTTTTTGTTCTGGCAGGAGCGATGCCTTACCTGAAAGCCGCCTTTAAAATGGATGACAATGGATCCAGCTTTCTAAAATTAGGTAAAATTTCAATATAAAATCTTATTCTAAAGTGACGAGGACGGGAGAAGTGTTTAAATGCAACAGTCTAAATAATCCTCAAATTTAAAAATTGCAATAATATAGAAATGTTTTTCTTGACCTGTTTCTTCCCTTCCCATTCTAGCATTCACAGTCAGCAATGTGGTGTTTGGTCTAGTCTTTGGATACCTGGGAGACCGCTGGAGCAGGAAACGCATTGCGTGTACATGCATGGCCGTCTGGGCAGCCATAAGTATCGGCAGGATCTTCGTTCCCAATGAGGTAAACTGAACATAAATTGAACCTGTTAGGTCCTCCACGCCCTCCAACCAGCAGCACTCACTTATCTAGGAGTAAATTCCTGCCTCACCAGCCCTGTAGAATATTTATCTGTAAAAATGAGGTTAATAAAGCCTTCATATTGTCCCCATTTCCTGTGCTAATGGAGGCGCTGACTAGTTGTTGGGTCGTTAGTTGCCCCAGACTAGTCAGCCCTTTTCATGTTATCACGCCCCTGTGGGAGTGATAACATAATTTTCCGGAGCTTTTGTCATCGCCAGCTCCTGCACATCCCGCACACGCGCGCTGCACATTTCGGCATCGTCACTGCACCTCTGCAGCTGGGTGTACGCTACCTGGCTTCAGACGTGCACTGCCCATGACCTTGAGCCATAGTTTGAACTGACGGCCATGCGCACTGCACCATTGAAGCTGGAGAACGGAACACCTAAGTCATGGCCGGAAGCTCAGAAGATGGCTTCCGGTCACGCGCCTCTGATGTCAGGAAGCATCTGTGGATCTCGATGCCATCATGGAGCGCAATGCACGGACAGGCCGCGGGTCTTCCGACCCGATCATCACCATCACGCGGTCTGTGCATTGTAGTCAGTGATCGGACCATGATCCACAGACGTCTGCAGGAGCTGTAAAGCCTCTCACCTGTTTGTATCTAGATCAGTATTTTGCATTAGTATTTGTAACCACAAGCAGGAGCGGCTCAAAATTAGGGAAAGTTACAAATCTTTCTATTATGGTATTTCTTTAGATGTCTAAGAAACGTTTCTTGAATAGTCACTGAATATCTTTTTGTGTTTTCACAGTATTTTCCAGTTTTTCTGTTGACCACTGGACTGCTGGGAGCAGCACAGGCAAGCTTTAGAATTACTGCTCCCTCAATCATTGCCGACCTGTATGTGGGAGACCGGCGCAGCCGCGCACTTTCCTGCTATTACGTGGCAGGATTTATTGGCCGGTGAGTGTGGACCTATTTATTGATTAGAGGAATTCCGACAAGGCGGACTTGTTGTGGACTTTCTCCGGCCGCCCAGATTGTGCTCTGCAGATGCATGCATGTACAAGACATATGGATGGCATCTTACAACCCCCCCCGCAAGTAATGAGGAATCCTTAATCAGAAAGGAGGAGCCGGAGAAAGACATTCGCACATTTATATGTTTGTGTGTGCAGAAATGATGACAACTTTGTTTTTGTTTATTACAGTGGTCTTGGTTACATCATTGGCTCTGAAGTTACAAGGGCATTCTCTGGCGACTGGCGAATAGCCTTTCTGGTAAGTAATAGGTCTGAGGGATCTTGTGGACAAACTGTGAATCTTAATTATAACTCCTATATGGTTTTAAAGGGAATCTGCCAGTATATTTTTATCATTTAATCTGAGAGCAAGGCCTCTGTAGGGGCAGAGGACCTGATTCCTGCGATGTGTCACTTACTGCTCTTTATAGTTGTTTAGAAAAAAAAAATCACTGTTTTATCAGCAGGAAATTATGAGGAGGGGACTAGTTGTCTCATGCCACATAGTCCTCCTGCTCTGTGTAACCCCTTCCCCCACTGATTGGTAGCTTTATGCCTATATACATTGTACACAGAAAAAGCTGGTGTGGGCGGGGTTATAAAGGGCTCAGCATTCAGAAGCTCTGCAAGATCTGCATCAGAAAAAACAGAGATTTTATCAAAACTACACCAAGCAGAGCAACAAGTGACATATCGCTGGATTAGGGGTCTCTGTCCCTATATTATGTTGCTCACATATTTGCAGAAAACACCTGGCAATAGATTCCCTTTAATTCCCTTTAGTCTTTTCTTCTGATGACACCTCTGTATTTGTAATATGTGATGTCTCCTTCATCTACACAGCTCTCCCCTGTTCTGGGCATGATAGGACTCCTGTTCATGAGTGTGATTGTAAAAGAGCCGACCAGAAGAGCTGCAGAGGGAAATAACAGCAAACCGCTGAGCTTCAGAGCATGGATTTATGATGTAAAAAATCTCATTAAAAAGTAGGTATTTTCTGTGCACTGATTGATGTCACTGATCTACCCCGTGACTTCTACATTATTTACATGTTTTTTCCCCTTTTCCCTTTCTGCAGCCCAAGCTTTATGTTTTGCACTCTTGGCATGACGGCTGTAAAGTTTGCTGCCGGTGCCATCAGCTCCTACGGTCTTATCTTCCTGCACCGTGCCCGGGACATCATACAAGAGAGCGCACAAAATCAGACTGAAGTCGGCGGTGACTATCACAGGTACAAGTTTACCAAACTTTGATTTGACAATCACTGTTGGGAATTTAATATTCCCTCTACCCCAGTTTTCTCTTTAAAAAAAAATTATATTTTAAATGATTATTGTATCAAATTATTTATATTTCATTCATTCGAGCTCCTTCACTAATCTCTTTACCACTTTCCTTTGCAGTCTGATCTTTGGGTTAATTTCATGCATCTCTGGCATCTTGGGAGTTGTAACAGGTGCGAAGATAGCCAAGATATATAGGAAGAACCCTCGTGCCGACCCGATGGTTTGTGCTTCGGGCCTGCTCGGCTGCATCGTTTTCTTGGCCGTGGCTCTATTTATGGGAAACATCAGTATCGTGGCCACATATGTAAGTACCTGATGTGTAGATTGCTTTATAACCTTACTGGGTCTCGGAAATAGGACGGATGTAATGAGCGGTAGAAATCATAGACTATGGCGGGGGCTGTCTAGGAATGTATGGAAACTGGGGATGAATGGATTAAAGGGAACCGGTCACCTCGCTTTTCCGCTACAAGCTGCGGCCACTGCCTTTCGGGGCTTATCTACTACATTCTATAATGTGTATATGTATTGTTCCTTATCTCTGCAGGTGTTTATGTCCATCGGAATCATGTGTCTGAATCTGAACTGCTCCGTTTCGGCTGATATTCGCCAGGTGAGTGGAGAAAAGCGCTAAACTTAGCAAAGCTAAAATTCTATTTATGTAGTCAGCCTGTATGTTCTGTTTCACCCATCAAGGCCCCTTAATCCTGGCTGTATCCAAGCATTTGTTGGATAATTCCCAACTAAACTCCAAAATAGACTTGGCCCAAGAAGATTAAAAACTTCTTTAATAAAATCTCAGTACATAACGGGCTTCTGGGCTTTTTTTTCAATCCTGGCTGACTGTGCTCTTTACTTCTGTTTCACATATGTTCACTTTGCCAATGTCCTCTTGTCTTGCTGCGTCCCGTGACTTACTTCTGCTCACTCAGAATATTCTCTTGTTTCAGTATGTAGTATCTCCTGCAAGACGATCAACAGCACAAGCCATATTTATGATAGTGTCCGAGCTGGGGACTGTCGGAAGCTCCTATGTCATCAGGCTGGTAAATAACTTTTACATATTTTCACATCACTTTAAAGCTACATTCATACATCTTTTTCCATTTGAACATCCTAGAAACATAGAATGTTAAAGTTGGCAGGGACCTCCAGGGTCATCGTGTCCAACCTCCTGCTCAATGCAGGATTCACTAAACCATCTCAGATGTCTGGCAAGCCTCTGTTTGAAGACTTCCATTGAAGGAGAACTCCCACCTCTCGTGGTAGCCTGTTTCACTCATTGGTTACCCTCATTTTCAAAAACATTTTGCTATTATCTAATCTGTATCTTCTCCCTTTCAGTTTCATTCCATTGTTTCTCATGTTTCCATGTGCAAATGAGAATAAGGGTGATCCCTCTACACTGTGACAGCCCTTCAGATATTTGTAGACAGCTATTAAGTCTTCTCTTAGCTTTTTTTGCAAGCTAAACATTCCCAGATCCTTTAACCGTTCCTCGTAGAACATACTTTGCAGTCCGCTCACCATCCTGGTACCTCTTCTCTGAACTTTCTCCAGTTTTTCGATGTCTTTTGTAAAATGTGGTGCCCAGAACTAGACACAGTATTCCATATGAGGTATGACCAAAGAGGAGTAGAGGGGGATAATTACTTCACGTGATCTAGACTCTTTTCTGCTTTTCTTAATACATCCTAGAACTGCATTTGCCTTTTTTTGCTGCTGCTGTATCACACTGTTATCTCATGTGCAGTCTGTGATCTACTAGTATACCGTCTTTTTCAAACAAACTGTTGCTTAGTTCTATTCCTCCCATTCCGTAATTGGAATTTTAGTTTTTCTTGCCCACATGTAGATTCTTGCATTTCTCCATGTTAAATATAATTCTATTAGTCACTGCCCATTATTCAAGTTTATCTAGATCCTTCTGAGTCCTTTCTCTATCTTCTCTATCGTTAGCTCTTCATTCCTAGCTTTTCATTGTCTGCAAATTTGATCAGTTTACCTTCAGTTCCCTTATCTAGATCATTTATAAAAATGTTGCACAACACTGTGGCCAGGAAAGAGCCTTGTAGTACCCCACTTGAAGCACTCTTCCAATTGGATGTGCTACTAATCGTACTCAAAGAGTGGTAATAAATAGTTATTTATTACCACTCTTTGAGAACGATCATTGAGCCATTTATGAATCCACCTAACCGTAGCCTTGTCAATCCCATACCTGGTCATTTTTTCAATAAGGATTGTATGAGATACTTTATCAAACGCTTTGTTGAAGTCAAAATATACAATATCTACCGCATTTCCCTGATCCACCCAGTTAGAGATTCCATCATAGAAGGAAATTAGATTAGTCTGGCATGACTTGTTTGCTACAAATCCATGCTGGCTCTTGTTAGTTACTTGTAATCTTATCCAAGTACTTACATACATGCTGTTTAATAATTTGTTCAAAGATCTTTCCTGGTATAGAAGTAAGGCTCACTGGCCTGTAATTTCCTGGTTCTAACGTCTTTCCTTGTTTGCACATAGGGACATTTGCCCTTCTCTAATCTTACGGGACTTTTCCTGTTCTTCCAGGTTTTTTCCTAGTGGCTCTGCAATTTCTTTTGCTACATCTTTTAGAATCATAGGATGTAATTCATCTGGACCAGGAAATTAAAATTAATGTAAATTGTCTAAGTGTTCTCTCACGATATTTCTGTTTATGGATAGTGTGAATCAATTTATTCCTTCGATAGCACACCAATGATCATTTGATGTTACATTTGCTCTCTTAGAGAACACAGGGGCAAAATATGAATTTAAAAGTTTGGCCTTCTCAACATCAATTTTGACCACTTGACTCTTTTCATTTTGTAAAAATCCTGTCTTTTGACTTTTCTTTTGCTTTTCACATACCCCCAAAATCCTTTGTTACTGCTTTTGTCCTCACCTTGCAAGCTTAATTTCATTACTGGCTTTAGCTCTTCTAACGCTTGCCCTGCATTCCCTGCAAACAGCAATACATTATTCTTAAGATATGCCCCATCTTTCCATTTGATATATATTTATTTTTTTCCCTTTTAGCGAGTGTTTAAGTTCTGTGGTCATCCATCTTGGTCTCTTTAAATACTTCCAATTCTTCCTTCTTTTCGGAATTGTTACAGATTGTGCAGTGAGAATTTAATTTAGCAAAATCTCCCATCCTTCTTGGACATTTGTCCTCTAGAACATCCAACCATTGGACCTCTCCTACCCTATTTCTGTGTCTATTAATATCCGCCTTTCTGAAGTCCAAGATAAGATCTGTTGCAAAGTTGCTTATTTTCATGTGTATTATTGATCTTTTCTTTACATAACCACTTTAAGTAATTAGATAATTTATTAGGTGGTCACATTTAGCAAAATGAACAATCGCTTTTAGGAACGTTGTGTCCTGCAAATGAATGTTCATGGCCTAATGATCATTTATTCTGCGAATTCTACCTCTGCAGACAGCAGACATTCAGAACATACAAGTAGTATCCATACACATACATTAACCAGCAGGACAATATATGGAAGCTATGCACCAGCAAACTATTCTTACCTTGTGTGCACGGCAGGAGAACTCCAAAGACAAGATGTCCTGGAGTTGTCATAGATCATCTGCTGAAGGAGGAAGTCACATCAGTCCTGTCTCTAGACAATACAATGTTATATTCTTTAATAGCATAATAAATAAAAAAGACAATCAATGAATTAATAGTGTATATAAACAGAGGTCTCTGAATATGGCCACAGATGCCAAGATGTAAAACATGATGCTACAAACGAGACAAAATCTTGGGAAAAGGTAACACATAATTATCAACAGTATCCCTAATCAGAATATCAGTTCAAAATAAAGTGCCAGTGCATATTCTCCAAAGAAATAGGGATCCTCGGGGGGCCTTCCCAGCCCGCCGAGGAAGCCATTGCGAAATGCACGTCGGGGCCTGTGGCTACAGATGGACATCAATATGGGTAAGAACTATTTATAGTATTTATGGCCCCTTAGCTTACTAGGTGGTGAGTTCTATGTGATAGGTCACTGACCAGAGAACTAGGAGAAATCTCCATGCTATTGTAGTATTACCTATATGCATTTAGGATTTGGTCATCCCTATATCTTTGGAGAATATGCTCTGGCACTTTATTTTGAACTAATATTCTGATTGGGGATACTGTCAATAATAATGTATTACCTTTTCCCTTGATTTGGCTGATTTCACACTTTTTTTGCGCTGCGTTTTTGCGCATATATGCGCATGTGTTTTTCCTATATTTAACATGGATGCGCATTGCCATGCGTTTGTATGCATTTGTATGCTCATGCATTTTTTCGTAGTGTGCACCCAGGCGCACAAAATGCAACCTGTTGCATTTTTGGTGCGTCCGACCTGTCTCAAAAAAACGCATGCGCACGGAATTCACCCAAAAACACATCAAAGTCTATGGGAGCGCTGACGTGCGCATGATTATGCGCACATCTGCTTTTATAAACGCATGCGTTTTTTGTAAAAACCTTGCACAAAAAACAAGAAAACGCATTAAAAACGCATGACGCATTTTTTATGCGCATTTGCACTGCGCACGCAGCGAAGCACAAAAAAACGCAAGTGTGAAAGTAGCCTTTTGTCTTGTTTGTAGCATCATGTTTTACATTTTGGCATCTGTGGCCATATTCGGATAGCTCTGTTTAGGTACACTATTAATTCATTGTCTTTTTTATTTATTATGCTATTAAAGAATATAACATTTTATTCTATTTAAAAAATTCCTTTGTCCTTTGGTGGTGTATTTGCACCATGTTTTGGTGTTTGAATGTTGTTTGGGAGCTCCACAGGGTTGATACCCATATTTATTCGGGTTGTTTAAATCCCGAATTCTGATTATGATATCTGTGTTTGAGATTGTGCTATTCTGTCTCTAGACAATGTGTAGTGATGGGGCTGTGGAAACTGGTACCGGTGCTGTTCATGGTTTGGAGGATGGAAGCTCCTCCACTATCTGCAGTGAGGCACCTTTTAGTTCTATGATCACCAGATTTCATTGTTATCCATTGACTGCTGTCAGTGTAACTGTGTCCAGTCAATTATGTTTTTTTTTTACTTTCATTAACCATACATAACTATTTATTTTGTCATATTTTCAGATATCCAACACCTTCAAAAGTCTTAATCCAGACACGGCTATATGGAGGTTCCACCGTTTACAGTACGCCCTCATGTTTTGTCCCATTGCCGTGGCTATTGGAGGAGGATTCTTCTTGGCATGTGCCCACTTTATTGAAAAAGACCGCAAGACGGCAGAGACAGAGTCTGAAGGTACATACAGAAATATGTTCATTACCCACTCATATCTCTTGCAGAATTAATTTGGATTAGCATTAGCTCCATAATCAGTAACTGTAATCCCCAGCATCTGTATAATACCTCTATCTCCATAACAAAGCTCCATAACATGAGAGTAACAAAGCTCCATAACTAAATATGCAGATATTTTAGCCTGGTGTAAATTCCGCTCTTTTTCTGGCGTTGTTTGTGGCTCTCGTATCTCCCCATTCCTGATATATGTCTTCCTGTATATTTATCAAGCATTTTAGCCAACTAGGCATGATCATCAAGATATTTCTCAAAAAGAGAAACATTTTGAAAGTCATACCCACTTAAAAAAAAATAAAAACTAGATTTACATAAAGGGAGAATTGAGAACCCCAGGAATAAAATGACGAGCAATGATAGTTTCAGGAGAATGACGGCACAGGTGAAAAAAAGTTAAATGTCCGGTCATCTTGTTCAATTGTTTATTTAACATTTTCAAATTTTACAATAATGTTTACAAGGACTATAAACTGGGGAGCGATAAAAAGGGAAGAATGGGGTAACAACGCGAAGTTACAGGATAGAAAGTAAAGTCAAGGCTGCTCATTATTATTAGGAATAAACCGACTATTATAATGTTGCATTTTGCACATAATATTTACAAACATTTAATTTGGTACATATCTGGTATATTTTGGTAATACACCTCCTTTAGTTTTTAAGTTGTGGATTTAGCATGTGTTAAAAAAAAAACACATTTACATCATGACATTCATCCAACTCAATATAGGTAAAAAAAAGTTTTTTTAAAACCCAAGTACAAAGTTGAACTTCTAATATTGTGTGTTGATGCGCCTTCCATTACGTCTGATATTGATGAATTATTTGCTTTAATTTTGTTGTAATTAAATGTTTAATCACCAAAAAGATGTAACAAGAGATATGTTGAAATTCGGGTGGAATGTCTTCTACAACTTGCTGTAATACTACTAACTATGGAGTAATATTGGATTTAGAAATTCATGGGAATAAGTTCGAAGTTTCTTTCCACAATTCCTTTAAAAATGGACAAATCCAAAATATGGGTAAAGTTTACCCCATTTTCCCACAGTCTCTCGAGCATAGAGGAAATTGGGAAGGAAATACTCTGTGGAGTTGCACTGGAGTAAAGTACCACCGTAACACAATGTCATAGTGTGTCTCATGGAGAGAAGCGCATGTACTGGTAGAATACGTCAGGTTTAATGCTCTACTGTATATATAGATAAGCCTTCTGTATTATTTTATAAAATCATTTTATAATCCTGATTCTATTTTTTCTTTATAGATTGTCTCCTGAAGGCGGTAATAGTTGCATCTCCTTAAATTGGAATTTTTTATGGCTGGACCTGAGGAAAACTTAAAGGTACGATAAGATGGGAATGGTCAGATTGTGTCTTTTGACCAGTAGCCATTTTTTACATTTTTGATAAAGAGAATATAATTGTGAGAACCAAATTTCATTCTAGTAATGATTCGGAGTAGTGTGTGATCTGCCTTGAAGAGATGTTTAGACACCGACATACATCTTGTAGTTCTTCTTTATTTAGCCATTAGTCTAATATTTGGGATAGTTACCCTGTCTGAGCAGTCGAGTCTAAGTAACCATTTGAATCAATGTTAAAATCACCAAAAAGTAATTAATCTCCATTCTGAAGTTTGTTGACAGCCATCTCTATATGAATAGAGGGTATAGTCCTAACCCAAGAATGAGCAACTATCAATTATCTTAAATCTTTTCTTGCAAGGCAATAATTCAGTAACCAGGAGTACATTGCATGCCACTTATATATGATATCCAGTTGTTTCATCTTCAGTCATATTTGTTATTTCTGCAGATCACTATTCCAGAGAGAGGCCTGAGTGTGATCCGTCAATGAATAAAGAATCCAGCCAGATGTGACGACTCTTCTACAAGACGAAAACATGTCAGAAAAAAAGAGACAGATTCCGGGCTCGGGCTCTGTACTCACTTATGGACATGTCACTTATAGGACTTTCCGCAGTCAGACGTACTCACGGAATAATGCTAGTTTCCTGCTGCATAAAGAGGCAGATTCCGGGCTCGGTCTCTGTACTCTTATGGACATATCACTTATAGGACTTTTCGCAGTCAGACATACTCACGGAATAATGTGAGTTTCCTGCTGCATAAAGAGGCAGATTCCGGGCTCGGGCTCTGTACTCACTTATGAACATATCACTTATAGGACTTTTCGCAGTCAGACATACTCACGGAATAATGTGAGTTTCCTGCTGCATAAAGAAGCAGATTCTGGGCTCGGTCTCTGTACTCACTTATGGACATAATCACTTATAGGACTTTCCGCAGTCAGACATACTCACGGAATAATGTGAGTTTCCTGCTGCATAAAGAAGCAGATTCCGGGCTTGGAATCTGTTCTCGACATTTACCAGACTTTTTGTGCTGAGAAGAGTTCACAGATGAAGTGACTTCTATATTAATTTATGTCTTCGTCATGAGGCCTATCATAATTAGAGCCACATTGAAGACTATTGGGCAACACGGTGGCTCAGTGGTTAGCACTGTTGCTTTGCAGCGCTAGGGTTCAAACCCAACCAAAGAAAACTGCAAGGAGTTTGTGTGTTCTCCCCGTGTTCGCGTGGGTTTCCTCCGGGTTCTCCGGTTTCCTCCCACACTCCAAATACATACTGATAGGAAATTGAAAAATAAATAATTGAATATTATTCCAACTATTAATGAGTATTCTTATCTTTGACACCTTGAATGAAGTTAATAGTCAGTATGATGACACAGCTGAACTCATAGGCTGGAAGCTTGTGTGATGGCCGAACTGCTACATTACGGAGTAGCTACTACAAGGACTTGTGAATCCACTGTTGGGAAGTGTATTAAAGCTAGCTATAATGGAGCATTGCTGGGATTTGTGGTTCAATGCATGAGGAATTATAATAGGGCAAGCCATGTAGGGAATTTTGTTTATTGTATTGAGTGCACCAACTGTTTCTGCAAGCGTGCCAACATCTGTGGCAACTGGGCACCAACATTAGAATGTGGTGTTTCCATTGGTGCAGTCATTTGTAGTTTAAGTGATGCTATTGTGCATGTGATTTAAAGGGGAAGCGCCATCCCTAACATTCAAGTTTACTGCCAACCCCATCTTGTGTCTGTATTTGTATATTGTGTAATACTATTTATTTTGCTGTTACTTGACAACATTAACAGATTTATTTATAGAGGGGAATAAATGGCTAAGTGTTCCAACCTCATCTCCTATGAGTGTGTATGGAGTGTGGACAAGGGTTTCCCAAGTCAACCATTAACAGAAGACGACTCTCCTGCATCCCACTACAGCTCCCAGCCAGATTCGGTTGGAGGCTGTTTTCCTTATTGAGGTGAGAACTACGGGACACCCTTTCCATGGAGGCGGCTTAAAGGGGTGTTTCATAAACCAGGATGCAGCCACAATGGGGGACATTGCTACATAATGGGGGAGGGATTGTAGCGCATCTATCCTTACAGGATTTAGTGACCACAATTAGTGTAAAGTTAAGAAAGTGTTGGAGAGTGGTTCAGGAGAAGGCAGAATAGGCCAGAGGGCCACACAGTACAGAAAGGCACAGAACGCTTAGGAAAGAAGAATGCTGTCAGCCGCCACTTGGTACAATGATGTCCCATAAAGAATACGGGCCTATGGCTCGAATCAGGAAAGAGGAACCGTTTTCATCTCCCAGTGAAGGGGAGCCATAGTGGGAACCAGTACGGGAAAGTGGGTGCAGGAATATGGGGATTGCAGAGCCAGAAAGAGCATCTCACAGGCTAGAGGAGCCAGCATTGAGAGGGAAAGCTCAGGCTGAAAACATGAACTTGTGCTGTACTGAAATTGCCATGGATTGTTTGTTATCACGTAAAGTTACACTGTTAAAGCAGAATACGGTGCCTGTTCCTGAGTGTGTGATATATTAGATAGAATAAAAGCCGGCAATTCAGCAGCCATGAAGTGTAAAATCACAGCAGGAGCCGACATCGTAGAATAGATGGATTACATACAGTAAATACACATAGAATAGATAGATACACAGATGTATTAAAGGAATCGGTGTCTTTCTTTCAATTAAAGGACTTTATTCTGGGTGTGTGTGTTTTCATACAATGGGCTTAGTAATAGGGGAGTCTTATTGACGCCTCTCCATTACTAACCTCCGGGTTTGGTGTCACCTGACAATACAAAGGTGACATCAACCCCCCCAACTACCACCACACTTGCCACCGCTGCAGGGCATGTGAGAAGTGCGAGGCTAAGTGCCAGAATTGACGCATCTTATTTTTAATCAGATTTGCATTTGTCCGATTTCATTGCAAGTGGGAATGAGCCCTAATTCTGAGCTACTCCTACCCTTTCCACATGACACTGATTCACTTTCCTATTTGTGATGCTCTGTTCGTACATCTATCCAGTATTAGGCAGTTCGTTTTGTTCATTTTGCAATGCCACCAGTTTTCACCAGATAAATCAAAACTCTAATAAAAGAAAGTTTCTCTTGTTTTGTTTCAATTATTATCCAAGCACTTAATAAATAAATGCTGAGCTTATAGAGATGACTCATAGCCAACAATTGTCCCGGGGATGATCAATGCTTTCATTGGTTGCCAAAATGTGGTGGGAAGAGACGTGAATGGACGGGCCCATCTGTTATCTCAGCAATGAGCAAGAAGAGCACAACCTGCGCCCAGTATTATTAACGATAGAAATAGTCAGTGTCTGCATTCATTATCAAGTCTTGTAAAGCGGCTTTGTCTAGTCAGGCACTATATCATGAACCCATCATCACCGCTTTCTTCATCAACTTAAGCAGCACAAGGTTCTGTGTGTCCGAACAAAAGGGTGTTCTCTTTTCTAGTACATAAGCTACAGTTATAGCAGAGGTGAATTCATTCATTTAAAGGGGTTGTCTGGGACTTTAACATTGACTTATCCTTAGAATAGGTCATCAATGTCTGATCGATGGGGGTGCGACACTCTGCACCCCCGTGGATCAGTTGTTCCCGCTGTCAGCCCAGTTGCGCAGCTGCACAGCACAGCGCAGTCGATTGCAGAGTGGCCAAGTCCGGGTACTGCACATCAGTGCCCTATTCAAATCAACAGAGGGTGGATGTGCAGTTTCCATCCACGGCCACTATTCTGTAGACGTTGCTGTGCTGCTCAGCATATGAGCAGTTGCAGGCAAAATACCTGGAAAAGCTGATCAATGGGGTGCCAGGTGTCACACCCAAATGGGTCATACATTTATGTCCTATCCTAGAAATGGGCCAACAATGTTAAAATCCCAAACAACCACTTTAATAGGAAACGCTTTCTTTAGAGAAGTTTTTCTTTTCCTTAGGGTTCATTCATATGTCCATTTTATTTTCACGTGCAAGAAAAATGAACTGAGTTTCATCAGTCTTTATAACAGCTTCTCAGATCAGTCCATGTAAATGGATGGCATCGGGATGCTAAAAAAAAAAACTCTAAAAAAAGATGCTTCAGGAAAAAAACAGCATTTTTGGAATCACCTTCCTCTTCAAAAAATTCAATGGGTTAGCCTCCTGGAAAAGATGTATGCACATAACCTAACTCGACACTGACCTTGAACTCCGTACATTTTATTAATGTTACTGCATTTATGGGTTCAATTAACTTAGTCTACAGTTGGTACGGAAAGTATTTAGACCCCTTTAAATTTGTCTCTCTTTGGTTCATTGCGAACATTTGGTAAATTAAAAAGGTCATTTTTTTTCTCATTAATGCACAATCTGTACCCATCTTCACTGAACAAAACAAATGTAGGAATTTTTGCAAATTTATGAAGAAAGAAAAACTGAAATCACATGGTCATAAGTATTCAGACCCTTTGCTCAGACACTCATATTTAAGTCACATGCTGTCCATCTCTTTGTGATCCTCCTTGAGATGGTTCTACTCCTTCATTGGAGTCCAGCTGTGTTTAATTAAACTGAGAGGACTTGATTTGTAAAGATGCACACCTGTCTATATAAGACCTCACAGTGCATGTCTGACCAAATGAAAATCATGAGGTCAAAGGAACTGGCCAAGGAGCTCAAAGACAGAATTGTGGCAAGGCACAGATCTGGCCAAGGTTACAAAAGAATTTCTGCAGTACTCAAGGCTCCTAAGAGCACAGTGGCCTCCATAATCCTTAAATGGAAGAAGTTTGTGACCACCAGAAGTCTTCCTAGACCTGGCCGTCCAGCCAATCTGAGCAATTGTGGGAGAAGAGCCTTGGTGAGAGAGGTAAAGAGAACCCCAAGATCACTATGGCTGAGCTTCACAGATGCAGTAGGGAGATGGGAAAAAGTTCCACAGTCAACTATCACTGCAGCCCTTCACCAGTCGGGCAGGGGTGGACACAGACTGTAGTGGGCCTCTGTGCAAGAAATTTTTCTGGCCCCCCCCGTGCCCTTCATAGGGCAACAAAGTTATGTAAACATATACATTGTAATATTTATTTAGAACGCAACTATCAAATCTAAATAGTAAAGTTGTTTAATTTTTCATTAAATATGCAACAAGTAAGTTAGGGTGACAAAAATTCTTAATAAATATAATTCTGGATTAATTATTCAACGGCTCATATACAAAAAAAATCAATCCTTAAAAGATACTTTATTAACCAATCATTAAAAAGTTTTCAAAACTTTAAAAAACAGGCAAAAAAAAATAGGCTTATTGCTGATTTTCAAAATCCAGCCACAAACACTAGAGAGTCGTTCCAATGTCAGGTAGAGGGTCACAAACCTATTTGTCCCTATAGGGCCCTATATCTCTCTCCTACCTGACAGCGGAGGTTGGCACCCTCTTGATATGCAAATGGCGCCCCCGCTCCTCGGCGGCTCTCCCTAATCACCCTGTTGACTCCTATCTAAATGACATCAGCTTGGAGTACAACAGATGGCCGGGGACAAAAATATAATAGATAATAACCCCATGCTACAAACCACCAAGACAAAAATATAAGGAATAGTAACTGGAAAAAACTCTAATTTTTGGCAGATTTGTAAACATTTGCTTTGGGAGGAAAAGGGGTCTAAGTAACCCTATTTAGGTGTCTCCCTGCCTGACAGCGGAGCTTTTACACCCTACGTTACTCTGGTGCCCCCGCTCCATGTGGGCTGACCCTTACTGACCCCTACACTTCTCACCCAGAAAGAGGAAAGAGGGTGTCAGAACATATGGCCAAGGGAGACAGGGGTAATAACTTAGAATTATCCCTGAAAAAATCCCCCCCAAAGACAAAAAATGTTTTAATAATAATAATAAAAAAAAAATGTATCTGCAAACTGATGTATACAGTGTACGGGATAATAGTGCATTAGCAAAGGCAGTTGCAAGTAAAGGGGGTAAGATATCAATCAGAACAGATACACAATCATTTAAATGTTCTTAAGCAGCATTAATGTACATTTCTCACATCACAAAACGCTGCTATTGCCTCTAATCCCCAACAACACATTTTTCATATTGCATCATGCCCAAAACAATGAGCCATTGATCGCTCAGGCTCAAAATTGCACTGTCCCAAAAAAAAAAAAAAAAATCAGCAAATTAACAAATATGTAAGAACTTAGCTCATGGCCACTGAAAAATCACCTCAATATATATAGTAGGCGGGGTGATAGTACTTTGACAAAGGCAGTTTCAAATAACGGGGGTAAGGTATCAATCAAAACAGATATACAACCATCTGAGTATTCTTAAACAGCATTAATAAACATTTCTCAAATCACCAACCGCTGCTATTACCTCTAATCCCCCATAACAGCATATTTTCATATTGCTTCATGCCCAAAAACAATAAGCCATTGATCACCCGGCTCAAATTGCACTATCCCCAAGTATTAAATCAACAAAATTGACAAATATGTAAGAACTTAGCTCATGGCCAATGAAAAATCGCCTCGACGCGTTTCCCTCCCGTAAAAGGAGTTCATCAGGAGGCCCATGATGTATTATGAATGCTCCCTCCGAGCATCAGATGTCATGCCTGGTTGCAGGTATCAATGGGTATGTGGTGACCACTGGTCATTTATAGTGACCTTACAACCTAGTCAAAGTGATAGAGGAAAATGGGGTCATAGTACTTATGATCCTTATATGTCTCCACTTCATATAGTTCATCTGCGCCATGATTTTAGGTCCCAAAAATACCTCCTTTCATTTACTTCCTATCTGACGCCGCCATTATGTAGTGGTAAATAATTCATAATACATCATGGGCCTCCTGATGAACTCCTTTTACGGGAGGGAAACGCGTCGAGGCGATTTATCATTGGCCATGAGCTAAGTTCTTACATATTTGTCAATTTTGTTGATTTAATACTTGGGGATAGTGCAATTTGAGCCGGGTGATCAATGGCTTATTGTTTTTGGGCATGAAGCAATATGAAAAAATGCTGTTATGGGGGATTAGAGGTAATAGCAGCGGTTGGTGATTTGAGAAATGTTTATTAATGCTGTTTAAGAATACTCAGATGGTTGTATATCTGTTTTGATTGATACCTTACCCCCGTTATTTGAAACTGCCTTTGTCAAAGTACTATCACCCCGCCTACTATATATATTGAGGTGATTTTTCAGTGGCCATGAGCTAAGTTCTTACATATTTGTTAATTTGCTGATTTTTTTTTTTTTGGGGACAGTGCAATTTTGAGCCTGAGCGATCAATGGCTCATTGTTTTGGGCATGATGCAATATGAAAAATGTGTTGTTGGGGATTAGAGGCAATAGCAGCGTTTTGTGATGTGAGAAATGTACATTAATGCTGCTTAAGAACATTTAAATGATTGTGTATCTGTTCTGATTGATATCTTACCCCCTTTACTTGCAACTGCCTTTGCTAATGCACTATTATCCCGTACACTGTATACATCAGTTTGCAGATACATTTTTTTTTTATTATTATTATTAAAACATTTTTTGTCTTTGGGGGGGATTTTTTCAGGGATAATTCTAAGTTATTACCCCTGTCTCCCTTGGCCATATGTTCTGACACCCTCTTTCCTCTTTCTGGGTGAGAAGTGTAGGGGTCAGTAAGGGTCAGCCCACGTGGAGCGGGGGCACCAGAGTAACGTAGGGTGTAAAAGCTCCGCTGTCAGGCAGGGAGACACCTAAATAGGGTTACTTAGACCCCTTTTCCTCCCAAAGCAAATGTTTACAAATCTGCCAAAAATTAGAGTTTTTTCCAGTTACTATTCCTTATATTTTTGTCTTGGTGGTTTGTAGCATGGGGTTATTATCTATTATATTTTTGTCCCCGGCCATCTGTTGTACTCCAAGCTGATGTCATTTAGATAGGAGTCAACAGGGTGATTAGGGAGAGCCGCCGAGGAGCGGGGGCGCCATTTGCATATCAAGAGGGTGCCAACCTCCGCTGTCAGGTAGGAGAGAGATATAGGGCCCTATAGGGACAAATAGGTTTGTGACCCTCTACCTGACATTGGAACGACTCTCTAGTGTTTGTGGCTGGAAAGTAAGTTAGGGTGCCTTCACATAGGCGAGTTTTTTGTATCCAATGAGATCAGGCGAAAACTGCATCCGACTTGATATGGTTTTTCTTTTTGCCCTTAAGGATTCTTTCACACTGGCGTTTTTCGACACTAGCAGCAGATGCGGCAGACTTCTGCACCTCTGCCACCAATCCGGCAAGCCACATTCATTCTCTATCGGGCTTGCGGCCGGCCGCGGCAAGTGCAGTTGTGCTAGATCCGCGTTACATGGTGCCACTAAAATAAACAGCGGATATGCTGCGTTTTTTAGAGCGGGAAAATCTACACCATGTCAATTTTTGTTGCGGATTTTCCCACCGTAAATGTACTGTATATCTGATATTGATGCTATGCAGGGCTGGATATAATATCTGTAGGGTGCTGCTGGGCTGTATTTATTACTAGCTGAAGAGCCCGGCGCTGCCCGGGCATAGTAACTAACTGTGGTTAGTTACAACAAATTATAATTATCCTCCATCCCACAGTCCCGTGCCCATATACCCATCATACATATCCTCCATCCCATAGTCCCGTGCCCATATACCCATCATACATATCCTCCATCCCATAGTCCCGTGCCCATATACCCATCATACATATTCTCCATCCCATAGTAGAGTGCCCATACATCCATCATACACATCCTCCATCCCATAGTCCCGTGCCCATATATACCCATCATGCATATCCTCCATCCCATAGTCCCGTGCCCATATACCTGTCATACATCCTCCATCCCATAGTCCAGTGCCCATATACCCATCACACATCCTCCATCCCATAGTCCCATGCCCATATACCCATCACACATCCTCCATCCCATGGTCAACCATTATGACATCATAATGAGCGGCGGGGCTTGCAACCTATGATGACATCAGCGTCGCCATGGCAACCATTATGAGATAATGAGGGGCAGGGCTTGATACGCACACACTTTTTCCCCCAGTATGTAGATAGAGGCAAAATTGTTTGGTGAATTGGAACGCGCGGGGTTAAAATTTCGCCCCTCAGCATAGCTTAGGACGCTCTCGTGGTCCAGACGTGCGACTGTGCCAAATTTTGTGGCTGTAGCTGCGACGGTGCGGATGCTTATCCTGGACATACACACATACATACACACACATACATACATACATACATACATACATACACACTTTGAGCTTTATATATTAGATTTGCAAGTTGCAGCCTCAAAATTATATATACAGGCCAGCACAGCCTCCAAATAACATATATAGCCCACTAGCCAAGCATTGCCTCTAGTTGTTAATATATACAGCCCAGCACAGCCTTCAGGTAATATATACAGCCCAGCACAGCCTTCAGGTAATATGTACAGCCCAGCACAGCCTTCAGGTAATATGTACAGCCCAGCACAGCCTTCAGGTAATATATACAGCCCAGCACAGCATTCAGGTAATATATACAGCCCAGCACAGCCTCCAGTTAATATATACAGCCCACCACAGCCTTCAGGCAATATATACAGCCCAGCACAGCCTTCAGGTAATATATATAGCCCACCACAGCCTTCAGGTAATATATACAGCCCACCACAGCCTCCAGGTAATATATACAGCCCATCACAGCCTCCAGTTAATATATACAGCCCAGCACAGCCTCCAGTTAATATATACAGCCCAGCACTGACTCCAGTTAATATATACAGCCCAGCACAGACTCTAGTTAATATATACAGTACAGCAACAGCCTTCAGGTAATACAAACAAAAAGCACAGAATGACAAATGTGCAAAAATACCTTGCAATTAGACATATAACAGTAATCTGCAAGTGCTGATAAAAGGTAATAACAAACACAGGGTATTTAGTCGACACGTGTTTTTGCAAAAAAATGTATACCAAGCTGCTTCACCAACGTCAAGGTAACCCGAATTGAAGCAGTTCCTATCTAATGTATTTAAAACCTGAACATATGAACAGTGTCTAGATGAGCAGGATTAAGACAGGAGCTTTCTGGTATGGGCACTTGGTGCAAGACAACTCCTTATGTGCATGTCACACAAGAGAGGGGTGGGGAGTCTCAAATCATGCATAAGCACGAAAAAAAACTGGATTAAAAACACACATGTGACATGCACAATGTCCAGGCCAGCACAGCCTCCAAATAACATATATAGCCCACTAGCCAAGCATTGCCTCTAGTTGTTAATATATACAGCCCAGCACAGCCTTCAGGTAATATATACAGCCCACCACAGCCTCCAGGTAATATATACAGTCCAGCACAGCCTCCAGGTAATATATACGGCCCAGGACAGCCTCCAGGTAATATATACAGCCCAGCACAGCCTCCAGTTAATATATACAGCCCAGCACAGACTCCAGTTAATATATACAGTACAGCAACAGCCTTCAGGTAATATATACAGCGCCCAGCACAGACTCCAGGTAATATATAATACAGCCTAGCACAGCCTCCAGTTAATATATAAAGTTCAGCATAGCTTTAAAGGGAACCTGTGACCCCCACGCAGGCGTTTTTAAGTAAAAGAGCCACCTTGTGCAGCACTAATGCTGCATTCTGTCAAGGTGTCTCTGTTACTTAGCTTCCATTACACCGCTGAAATAATCGTTTATATAATTGTTCAAAAATACCTGAATTTTGACAGGGGGGCAGGTCTTTCCCCTCTGACAGACACCTCGCATTCATCACTGATTTCGTATTTGGCGCCTCCTCCTCCGTTTTCTTTTGAAATGCTAGTGCTTGCGCTGTACTGTAGTTTAGTGGGCATGCACAGTCAGCGCTTCCTGACGTGCCCGTGCTGTCAGATAACATCCCGGCCTTCATATCGCGTGGGCCTGAGATCCCGCCCCGCAGTCGTTTATGATTTATTCACACTGCGGGTCTGGGATTCTCGGGCATGCGCAGTGGTTATCTGCGGCTCTCCGCCTCCCGGAAATCCCTCCGCCTCATTCCTACATTGCATTGTCAGCGTTGGAATCGTCAGTTCCTCTATTATTGACGTGGCATCGCATCCTCCCCTCTGAAAGCTCCTAAAGCTGAATGCTGGTGTGTGGGTCTGCCTATGTTGGTTCTTTGCGGCTATGGCAATGCTGGGGTGATGATTGCATGGCACTATAGTGCCAGGCAGCAATGCTTGGGGTGATGATAATATGGCACTATAGTGCCAGGTGGCAATGCTGGGGGTGATGATTGCACGGCACTGTAGTGCCAGGTGGCAATGCTGGGGGTGATGATTATACGGCACTATAGTGCTAGGCGGCAATGCTGGGGGTAATGATAATACGGCACTGTAGTGCCAGGCACCAATGCTTGGGGTGATGATAATACGGCACTGTAGTGCCAGGTGGCAATGCTGGGGGTGATGATAATACGGCACTATAGTGCCAGGCACCAATGCTGGGGGTAATGATAATACGGCACTGTAGTGCCAGGTGGCAATGCTAGGGGTGATGATAATACGGCACTATAGTGCCAGGCACCAATGCTGGGGGTGATGATAATACGGCACTGTAGTGCCAGGTGGCAATGCTAGGGGTGATGATAATACGGCACTATAGTGCCAGGCACCAATGCTGGGGGTAATGATAATACGGCACTATAGTGCCAGGCGGCAATGCTTGGGGTGATGATAATATGGCACTGTAGTGCCAGGCGGCAATGCTGGGGGTGATAATACGGCACTATAGTGCCAGGCACCAATGCTGGGGGTGATGATAATACGGCACTATAGTGCCAGGCACCAATGCTGGGGGTAATGATAATACGGCACTGTAGTGCTAGGCGGCAATGCTGGGGGTGATGATAATACGGCACTATAGTGCCAGGCGGCAATGCTTGGGGTGATGATAATATGGCACTGTAGTGCCAGGTGGCAATACTAGGGGTTATGATAATACGGAACTATAGTACCAGGCGGCAATGCTTGGGGTGATGATAATACAGCACTATAATGCCAGGTGGCAATGCTGGGGGTGATGATTAGACCGCGCAATTGTGCAAAGCAGCAATGATGGGGGTGATGATTGTACTTCACTATTGTGCAAAGCAGCAATGATGGGGGTGCTGATTATACCGCACTATTGTGTAAAGCAGCAATAATGGGGGTGATGATTATACCGCACTATTGTGCCATGCAGCAATGATGGGAGTCTTGATTACATGGCACTGTAGTGCCAGGTGGCAAAGCTGGGGGTGATGATTATACTGCACTATTGTGCAAAGCAGCAATGATGGCTGTGATGATTATACCGCACTATTGTGCAAAGCAGCAATGATGAGGGTGATTATTATAACGCGCTATTGTGCAAAGCAGCAATGATGGGGGTGATGATTAGACCGCACTATAGTGCCATGCAGTAATGATGGGGGTCATGATTATACCGCACTATTGTGCAAAGCAGCAATGATGGGGGTGATGATAATACTGCACTATTGTGCCATGCAGCAATGATGGGGGTCATGATTATAACACACTATTGTGCAAAGCAGCAATGATGGGTGTGATGATTTTACTGCACTATTGTGCCATGCAGCAATGATGGTGGTCATGATTACACCACACTATTGTACAAACCAGCAATGACCAGGGTGATGATTATACGGCACTATTGTGCAAACCAGCAATGATGGGGTGATTATACCACACTATTGTGCAAAGCAGCAATGATGGGTGTGATGATTATACCGCACTATTGTGCAAAGCAGCAATGATGGCTGTGATGATTATACGTCACTATTGTGCAAAGCAGGAATGATGGGGGTGATAATACCACACTATTGGGCCCCCCATTCATGAGCAGCCAAGCATCTCCACCAGGGGCCCCCCCATTCATGAGCAGCCATGCTTCTCCCCAGGGGCCCCACCATTCGTGAGCAGCCAAGGCCATGATTTTCCCCAGGCCAGGGGCCCCCCCATTCATGCGCAGCCAGGCCATCATGCTTCAGTTCTCCCCCAGGACGGAGCCCCCTAAAATCATGCCTGCCATGCTTCAGTTCTCCCCCACCCCAGGAGCCCCCCAAATTCATGCCTGCCTCCTCGGTCCCAGTCCTTCAGTTCTGCTCAGCTCTGGTACTCTTACCTGGAGCAGGCAGGGCAGGCCAGAGTCCCAGACCAAGAGGATCCACACTGTCCACTCCACTCTCCAGTCACAGTGTCCGCACTTGCTGGCTGATGATCTCACCTTAGCCCTCAGGGCTGCTCTCCTCTCCTTACTGGCTCTGCAGTGCTCGCGCTCCACATGGCTAATTTGCATTGAATAATTAGCCATGCGGTGCTGGAGGCTGGAGGGGCCCCCTGTCCCCTTGGGGCCCTGCAATGAACGGCTGCACAGGCGGTAGGTCCGCCCCTGCCTTTATGGCAGAATGGCCTGATGGAAGCCTCTCCTCAGTGCAAGACATATGAAAGTCTGCATAGAGTTTGCTAAAAAAAAAGACAAAAAAAAAAAACACATGAAGGACTCCCAGACTATGAGAAATAAGTTTCTCTGGTCTGATGAGACGAAGATAGAACTTTTTAGTTTTATTTCTAAGTGGTATGTGTGGAGAAAACACACACCATATACATACACATACTGTATACATACACACATATATACATATACCGTATACACACACATACACCGTATACACATACACATATACCAAAAAAAGAGAGAAGCCAGCGCTGCCGGTGGTCAGAACGCATAACATGAGGTGCATATGCACATATTAGCATCTAACTGTATTCAAAATGAGACATTTAGCAAAATATTGATCAATAAATCGAGCCACCCCGCCAAGGCAGTCTCATGTGGGGGGTCCTACTCTACATTTTTAATATTCACTGTGCGTCACATGATCGGGGGTCAGCAATGCGTTGGCATAACAACCAGAGATCTCATAGAGACCTCTCTGATTCTTGCTGCCTGATTGCTATGAGCATCAACCGGTAGTCGGCGCTCATAGCAATGCAGTATTTCTGCTACATAGAGGCAATCTGCTTATCTTCTATATGTAGCAGAGCCGATCGAGTTGTGGATGCTTCTTGCCTCCCGTGAAGCATGCTAAAAAAATTTTAAAAAGTTTTTAAAAATATGAAAAAAATAAAAAAATATATAAAAGTTTAAATCACACCCCGTTCTCCCCATTTAAAAAAAAATTACACATATTTGGTATCGCCGCGTTCAGAATCGCACGATCTATCGATAAAAAAAAGAATTAACCTGACTGGTAAACGGCGTAGCGAGGAAAAAAATCAAAACGCCAGAATTACGCTTTTTTGGTCGCTGCGACATTGCATTAAAATGCAATAACAGACGATCAAAAGAGTCTATCTGCACATAAGTTGTATGATTAAAAACAACTTCTTGGCACGCAAAAAATAAACCCTCACCCAACCCCAGATCACGAAAAATGGAGACGCTAGGGGTTTCGGAAGATGGCGCAATTTTTATTAGAAACTTTGGAATTTTTTTTCACCACTTACATAATAATTATAATAATCTTTATTTATATAGCGCCAACATATTCCGCAGCGCTTTACAGTTTAACAGTTTTAAAACACAAGTCATAAGTAACAAGGTTAACAATACAATAATTAAAGCAAAATAAGACAAAATAAGATGACCCTGCTCGTGAGAGCTTACAATCTACAATGAGGTGAGGGAGATACAGAGTACAGGTGTGTATTTACAATGGTGTATTTACAATGATGGTCCAGCCATCTAGAGGGAGTGAAGGATGGATGGAGATAGTGAATGGGCTACACACGCACCCTTACACATAGAATGACTTTGATTAGTGAACGTGATAAGCCGCTCTGAACAAATGTGTTTTGAGGGAGCGCGTAAAACTGTGCAAATTGTTTAGTCCTACTTTCTTGGGGTAGAGTATTCCAGAGGATAGGAGCAGCACGGGAGAAGTCTTAGAGTCGTGAGTGGGAGGTACGGATTAGTGCAGAGGTTAGTCGAAAGTCGTTTGCAGAGCGCAGCGATCGGCTAGGCCGATAGACAGAGATGAGGGAGGAGATGTAGGGGGTGCCGCACCGTGGAGAGCTTTGTGGGTGAGAACAAGTAGTTTAAATTGGATCCTATAATGAATGGGCAGCCAGTGTAATGACTGACGAAGAGCGGACACGTCCGAGTACCGATTATCCAGATGGACAACCCTGGCTGCTGCATTAAGTATGGACTGGAGAGGGGATAGTTGAGTGACGGGGAGGCCAATTAATAGAGCGTTGCAGTAATCCAGCCGGGAGTGGATCAATGCTACAGTGAGGGTTTTTGTCGTTTCCATGGTGAGAAAAGGGCAGATTCTAGAGATGTTCTTTAGGTGTAAGCGGCAAGAGCGGGCAAGAGATTGTATATGGGATGTGAAGGAGAGATTGGTGTCAAACATAACACCCAGACAGCGCGCCTGCTGCCGGGGTGTTATTGTGGTGCCACTCACGGAGAGGGAAATGTCAGATTTAGGGAGGTTAGTAGACGGCGGAAGCAGAAGTAGTTCAGTTTTGGAGAGATTGAGTTTCAAATAGAGAGTGGACATGATATTGGAGACTGCGGACAGACAGTCACTGGCGTTCTGTAGTACAGAGGGGGTAAGGTCGGGGAATGACGTGTATAGTTGTGTGTCATCAGCATAAAGATGGTACTGAAAGCCAAATCTGCTGATGGTCTGTCCAATTGGGGCTGTGTAGAGAGAGAAGAGAAGGGGGCCAAGGACTGAGCCCTGAGGCACCCTGACAGCAAGAGGAAGAGGAGATGAAGTGGAGCCAGAGAACAAAACACTGAAGGAGCGGTCAGAGATATAGGAGGAGAACCAGGAGAGAACAGTGTCCTTAATGCCTAGTGACTGGAGCCTAGAGAGTAGGAGATGGTGGTCAACAGTATCGAAAGCTGCAGATAGGTCAAGAAGAATGAGCAGAGAGTGGTTACCATTACGTTTTGCTGTCAGAAGGTCATTGGTCACTTTGATGAGTGCAGTTTCATTCGAATGTAGGGGACGGAAGCCAGACTGTGAAGGGTCTAGAAGGGAGAGAGTGGAGAGGTAACGGGTAAGGCGGGAGTAGACAAGGCGCTCCAAAAGTTTAGAGATGAAGGGGAGATTGGAGACTGGTCTGTAGTTTGTGCAGGATGGGTCGAGAGCGGGTTTCTTTAGTAATGGAGTAACAATGGCGTGTTTGAAGGAGGATGGGAAAATGTCCGAGGAGAGGGAGATATTAAAGATTGTAGTTAGGTGGGTTGTGACGACTGGAGAGAGACTGGAGGAGATGTGAAGGAATGGGATCAGTAGTGCATGTAGTCGGACGAGAAGAAGAGAGGAGTCTGGAGACTTCTTCTTCTGTGATGGGATCAAATGTGGAAAGTGAGCCAGGGGAGATGCAGGAAGGGATGGGAGTCACATCACTTGGTGGTTGGGAGCAGATTTCCAGACGAATATTATCTATTTTTTCTGTAAAGTGGGAGGCCAGGTCATCAGCACAAATGTCTGTGACAGGAGCTTGTGCTTTTGGCCTGAGGAGGGAGTGAAAAGTGTCAAAAAGTTTCTTGAGGTTGTTGGCTAGTGAGATCAGGGTGGTGAAGTAGGTCTGTTTGGCGAGGTGAAGGGCAGCGTTATAGGCTCTTAACATAAATTTGAAGTGGATGAAGTCTTCTGGTGTGCGGGTTTTTCTCCATAGGAGTTCAGCACTCCTAGAGCATCGCTGGAGAAGTTTAGTTTGCAATGTGAGCCAGGGCTGTTTTACTCTGTGCTTGGAGGTTCTGAGGGTGAGGGGAGCTACTTGGTCAAGGGTGCTTCTAAGAGTGTCATTGTAGTGATGAACAGCCAGATTAGGACAGGAAGAAGAGGAGATTGGGGATAGTGATGAGTGTAGTGAGTCTGAAAGTGTCTGAGGGTTAATGAGGACCTAGACATGTTTGCTGTCTATGAATTTGTAATGACCTGGAGAATCATAATTCAATATATTGGTTGCACCATGCAAAAAATAACGAAAAGGATAGCAGAACATTTAAGGAACATTGAATTAAAAAACGCAGCTTATTCTGGAGCGGTAAAACATTTTGTCAGAACACACCAGGGCGATATTAGCTCATTTGCATTTTATGCTTTAGAAAGGGTTAATAACCCTGAACGGGGAGGTGACAGGCAAAAATTGCTGAATATAAGGGGAAGCTTTTTGAATTTTAAAACGTGATACAAAATTCCCGAATGGCATGAATTTTCGTAATGATTTATTTTATATTTATTGAATTATGGTATTTGTATGTGTTTTTGAATTTCTGGTGTGTATACTCTTTCAGGTAGCCACTTTTGTTTGTTGATTGTTTGCAAATCTAACCTGCCATTAGGATTCTTCAAGTCATTATGATTTCATATATACCAAACATGTCTAGGTTATTTTTTATCTAAGGCCTCTTTCACACTTCAGTTGTTTGACGTCAGTCAAGATCCGCCGTTTTGAAAAAGGATCCGCCATTTTTTTTGACAGATCCGTTTTTTTCCCATTGACTTGCACTAGCGGCGGATTTTGACGGATGGTCATCCGTTGGATCCGTTTTTTGACGGATCCGCCATATTTTTGACGTCCGCTGTCTTGAGTGGACAGACAATGAAACTTTTTTTGTCTGCGTTAAAACAGCGGATAGGGCGGCGGATCCGTTGCCAACCGTTATTTGACGGAATCTGGCAACGGATATGCTTTTTTTTTGTTTTGTTTTTTTTACATTGAGCATGCCCGGAAGAATTTCCTTGCCGGAAATTTAACCCAAAATATTCTCTCTCTCTCATTCCCAGACTTTAAATTTCAGTCTCTAGCTGCTAAAGCGGATCAGTCCAAAAATGGATCCGGTGGCATCTGTTTGTACCACAATAGAGACAGATCCGTTTTTTCACAACCTGGCGGATTTTGACTGACGTCAAAAAAACTGAAATGTGAAACAGGCCTAATGGGTTAAAAAAAATTCCAAAGTTTGCTAAAAAAATAAATAAAAATTGCGCCATTTTCCGAGACCCGTAGCATCTCCATTGTTCGTGATCTCGGGTCAAGCGAGGGCTTTTTTTTTTGCGCGCCGAGCTGACGTTTTTAATTATACCATTTTGGTGCAGATACAAACTTTTGATCGCTTGTTATTGCGTTTTAATGCAATGTCGCAGCGACCAAAAAACCTTAATACTTGCGGCTTGATTTTTTTCTCGCTACGCCATTTAGCGATCAGGTTAATCCTTTATTTATTGATAGATCGTGCGATTCTAAACGCGGCGATATCAAATATCTGTAGGTTTGATTTTAGTTTTATTTTGAATGGGGCGAAAGGGGGGGTGAATTGAACTTTTATATATTTTGCATTTTTTTCCATATTTTTAAAAACATTTTTCTTTAACTATTGGCATGCTTCAATAGTCTCCATGGGAGGCTAGAAGCTGCCACAACTTGATCGGCTCTGCTACATAGAAGTGATGCTCAGATCGCCTATAGGTAGCAGATTTACTGCATTGCTATCAGCGCCGACCACATGGTGGTGCTCACAGTAATCCAGCATCAACAACCATAGAGGTCTCAAGGAGACTTTTGGTTGTTATGCCGACACATCGGTGACCCGCCATCACGTGACGCAGGTCATCCAGTGTGCGTATTTCCGGCCGGATGCGCTTGTTAAATGCCGCTGTCAGTGTGACAGCAGCATTTAACTAGTTAATAGCTGCGGGCGGATCGCAATTCCACCTACAGCTATTACGAGAACATGTCAGCTGTTTAAAACAGCTGACATGTCCCGTCTTTGAGGTGGGCTCACCGCCGGAGCCCTCATCAAAGCTGGTGATACTGACATTGGCATAATAGTATGTCTGATGTAAGGGGTTAAAACCCTCTATGATTTATATGTACAGTTGCCCGGAAAGTTACAAAGACTATTCTGGAAACAAACAAGCACTGCATTTGGCCATTTTCATCTGGGCCATGGATTTTAAAAGAGAACCCAAGTCTGACCCCTGGAAAACTTCCCAACGTTAATCAAGACTAAAATCTTTTGACTGAAAGTGATAACTCCTGTCTTTTAGAAAAGAGAGATTAAATTTGACAGTAATATATATAATATTTTAAAGCTGTGAATTGCCTGAAAAAAACAAACAAAATAAAAACACACCACTAAATTGCAGCCTGACTATAGGCAACTCACAATTCACATGCATCTTAAAGCTATGTGCAGACAGTATTTTTGCAAAGTTTTCAGAAAATGAGCACAACCTCCAATTTTTTTTTCTTTTTTAACCCCTTTCTGCCAGATGACGTACTATTCCCGGGATAGTACGTCATCATTGATCAGCCGCGCTCACGGGGGGGAGCGCTACTGATAGTGCCAGGTATCAGCTGTGGGAGCCAGGTGTCAGGTGTCACGGACCGCTCCCTGCACTTTTACCCCCGGCACACTGTGATCAAACATGATCGCAGTGTTTCAGGAGCAGGCAGAGGGGCTGTCAGCTGTGACAGCACCTCTGCCTTTGGATCGGAGACCCCACGGCATGTTGCGGGGTCCCAATAGCTGACATGAAGACCCGATGACGTCATGATGACATCCAGGTCTCCAGGCCTGAGAGACTTCCAGTCATGCACAGCGCATGTCAGGAAGTCTCTGTTGTCAGTGCGCAGAAGCTGCAGTGCTGACAGCTTCTATAGCATGCAGATAAGCGAGCAGCCTGAACAAAATAAGTGTCCCATAGTGGGACAAAGTGTAAAAGTCAGAATTAAATAAAAAAAATCTTTTAAAATAATAGTAAAAATATTTAAAAAAAAAAATATATTTATTTAACAATAAATCAGTATTTGAATACAAAAAAACTCTTAACCATATAAGTACACATAATTGGTATCCCCACGTCCGTAACGACCCAACCTATAATGTACCACTAGTTAACCCCATTAGTGAAAACCATTTAAAAAAAAAAAAAGCCCAAAAAACCAATGCTTTATCATCATACCGCCGAACAAAAAGTGGAATAACACTCGATCAAAACGACGGATATAAATAAACATGGTACCGCTGAAAACGTCATCTTGTCCCGCAAAAAACAAGCCGCCATCAGGGAAAAAATAAAAAAAAGTTATAGCTCGCAGAATAAAGCGATGCAAAAATTATTATTTTTTATATAAAAGTTTTTGTTATATAAAAGCACCAAAACATTAAAAAATGATATAAATGAGGTATCGCTGTAATCGTACTGACCAAAAGAGTAAAACCGCTTTATCAATTTTTCCACACGCGGAACGGTATAAACACCCCCCCCCCCAAGAAATTCATGAATTGCTGGTTTTTGTTCATTCTGCGCCCCTAAAATCTGAATAAAAAGCGATCAAAAGATGTCACGTGCCCGAACATGATACCAATAAAAATGTCAACTCGTCCCGCAAAAAAATAAGACCTCACATGACTGAGCAAAATATGGAAAAATTATAGCTCTCTAAATGTGGTGATGCAAAAACTAATTTTTTGCAATAAAAAGCGTCTTTTAGCATGACAGATGCCAAACATAAAAACCCGCCATAAATAGTAAATCAAACCCCCCTTTACCACCCCATTAGTTAGAGAAAAATAAAATAAAAAAATGTACACTGCTCAAAAAAAATAAAGGCAACACTTAAACAACAGAATATAACTCCAAGTAAATCAAACTTCTGTGAAATCAAACTGTCCACTTAGGAAGCAACACTGATTGACAATCAATTTCACATGCTGCTGTGCAAATGGAATAGACAACAGATGGAAATTATTGTCAATTATCAAGACACCCTCAATAAAGGAGTGGTTCTGCAGGGGGGGACCTCAGACCACATCTCAGTACCAATGCTTTCTGGCTGATGTTTCGGTCACTCATGAATGTTGGTTGTGCTTTCACACTCGTGGTAGCATGAGACGGATTCTACAACCCACACAAGTGGCTCAGGTAGTGCAGCTCATCCAGGATGGCACATCAATGCTAGCTGTGGCAAGAAGGTTTGCTGTGTCTGTGAGCGTAGTGTCCAGAGGCTGGAGGCGCTACCAGGAGACAGGCTAGTACACCAGGAGACGTGGAAGGGGCTGTAGGAGGGCAACAACCCAGCAGCAGGACCGCTACCTCCGCCTTTGTGCAAGGAGGAACAGGAATAGCACTGCCAGAGCCCTGCAAAATGACCTCCAGCAGGCCACAAATGTGCATGTCTCTGCACAAACGGTAAGAAACCGACTCCATGAGGATGGTCTGAGTGCCTGATGTCCACAGATGGGGCTTGTGCTCCCAGACCAACACCGTGCAGGACGCTTGGCATTTATAACAGAACACCAGGATTGGCAAATTCGCCACTGGCGCCCTGTTCTCTTCACAGATGAAAGCAGGTTCACACTGAGCACATGTGACAGATGTGACAGTCTGGAGATGCCATGGAGAGCGATCTGCTGCCTGCAACATTCTTCAGCATGACCGGTTTGGCAGTGGGTCAGTAATGGTGTGGGGTAGCATTTCTTTGGAGGGCCGCACAGCCTTCCATGTGCTCGCCAGAGGTAGCCTGACTGCCATTAGGTACCGAGATAAAATCCTCAGACCCTTTGTGAGACCATATGCTGGTGCGGTTGGCCCTGGGTTCCTCCTAATGCAGGACAATGCCAGACCTCATGTGGCTGGAGTGTGTCAGCAGTTCCTGCAAGATGAAGGCATTGAAGCTATGGACTGGCCCGCCCATTCCCCAGACCTGAATCCGATTGAGCACATCTTGAGCACATCTGGAACATCATGTTTCACTCCATCCACCAAGGTCACAATGCACCACAGACTGTCCAGGAGTTGGCGGATGCTTTAGGCCAGGTCTGGGAGGAGATCCCTCAAGAGAACATCTGCCGCCTCATCAGGACCATGCCCAGGCATTGTAGGGAGGTCATACAGGTACATGGAGGCCACACACAATACTGAGAGGGACGTGGAGGCCACACACAATACTAAGCATCTTTTCCTTGTCTTGAGGCATTTCCACTGAAGTTGGATCAATCTGTAATTTGATTTTCCACTTTGATTTTGATTAGCATTCCAAATTCAGACCTCCATGGGATATTAATTTGGATTTACATTGATCATTTTTATGATTTATTGTTCTCAACGCATTCGACTATGTAATGAATAAAGATTTGCAACTGGAATATTTCATTCAGTGATGTCTAGGATGTGGTATTTTAGTGTTCCCTTTATTTTTTTGAACAGTGTATTTATTTCCATTTTCCCATTAGGGTTAGGGTTGGGGCTAAAGTTAGGGTTGGGATTAGGGGTGTGTTGGGGTCAGAGTTGGAGTCAGAATTGGGGGGGGGTTCCACGGTTTAGGCACATCAGGGGCCGTCCAAACGTGACATGGCGTCCGATCTCAATATCAGCCAATTTTGCGTTGAAAAAGTCAAAGGCGCTCCTTCCCTTCTGAGCTCTGCCGTGCGCCCAAACAGTGGTTTACATGCATATATGGTGTATCAGCGTACTCAGGACAAATTGCACAACAACTTTTGGGGTCCAATTTCTCCTGTTACCCTTGGTAAAAATAAAACAAATTGGATCAGATGTAAATTTTTTGTGAAAAAAAAAGTTAAATGTTCATTTTTTTTAATCATTCCAAAAATTCCCGTGAAGCACCTGAAGGGTTAATAAACTTCTTGAATGTGGTTTTGAGCACCTTCAGGGGTGCACTTTTTAGAATGATGTCACTTTTGGGTATTTTCTATCATATAAATCCCTCAAAGTGACTTCAAATGTGATGTGGTCTGTAAAAGAAAATAGTGTTGTAAAAATGAGAAATCGCTGGTCAACTTTTAACCCTTATAACTTCCTATAAAAAAAAAAAATTTTGGTTCCAAAATTGTGCTGATGTAAAGTAAACATGTGGGAAATGTTATTTATTAGCTATTTTGTGTGACATATTTCACTGTTTTAAAGACATGAAAATGCAAACTTTGAAAATTGCGAAATTTTCAAAGTTTTCCCCAAACTTCCGTTTTTTTTTTTCCACAAATAAACGCAAGTTATATGAATGAATGTTACCACTAACATGAAGTACAATATGTCACGAGAAAACAAAGTCAGAATCACTGGGATCCATGGAAGCGTTCCAGAGTTATTACCTCATAAAGGGACAGTGGTCAGAATTGTAAAAATTGGCCCGGTCATGAACGTGCAAACCACCTAGGAGGTTAAAGGGGTTAAAAGGATTTGGGGAGTTTCTGCTCAATTTCTGTTCAAAAAACACCACTGTGTGCATATACCATTGGGGTATGGCTATGCAGCAGCTTTGGCTGCAATGTTGGTTGCAAGCCCAAAGATCGCAATATGCTGCTACGACTTTGCAGAGTAATACAAGTGAATGTGATTGCATTGCAGTGAGAATACAAAGACACAAAAACAAATCCAACGGTCTGAATTTTTGTGATTTGCTTGTCAAGGTCACAGCACCTTGCGGTTTGCAATACAACCTCCATTACATTCACATTATGCGGGGATGTAGAAGTGGCACAAAGTGATCTTTAGCTACATGACCTGTGTCATGGCCAAAGCCACGGTGTGACCCACTCCGGCCTCGTTTTCCAAGCTGCAAAGTGACCGAATGACAATTATTAGATGTGGTCTTCATGTCATGCTCCCGGGTGAAAGTGGACAAAGACTATTGCCCATCACTCAAATATATCATGCAAAGTGTATCAGTCATTTTCCCCAGCTTACAAAAAAAAAAAAACAACACACAACAACCACACACGAGCCATGGCATGATAAATCTCAAATTAACATTAAACTACAATAAGAAATAAGAAAACAAAAAACACTTTTTTTTTTTCAAAGGCTCAGTTCACACTTTGCGCTATGGAGCAGTTTTCTAAGAAGTTATGAGAAGCCTAGGAGCATGTTCACATTGTCAGGAAGTAAACATGGATTCTGTGCCTAAAATCTTTACTAACACTGCTGAAATTCTTCCCAAAATGCAAATATTTTAAAACATGTTCCCCAGGAAAAAAAACAGGAGAAAAAAAAAAAAAATAAAATAAAATGAACTAACTCGCGGCAAGTTTTTAATTTCATAACCTTACTGTCAACAGCGCTGATACGGTGGCGCATGTCTGACAAATCGAGAGTTTCCATCTTGGTTTTTCCTGACCTTATGTGAACATAGCTTAAAAGAAAAGTATAACTGAAAGTTTTTACATTTCTATTTGTTTGTTTGTTTTGTTTTAATCCATTACTACTTGTGGGATAATATTTAAAAAAATGGCAATGAAACAAAGTCTGTATCAGGACTAAACGCCACACGTTCTCACCTGTTCTTATGAAGATAAAAGCGGTGTATGCTCCAAACACTGCAGTGTATGAAAACTGAAAAGCTACAAGAAAAATAAAATGGCCTCAATTGTGCAAATTAAGCAAAGAAAAAATACAAAAAAAAAAAAACAAGACAAAATGATAAAAATAAAATTCTATTCATAGTCTGAAAATGGAACATTACATACCAGCAGACAGAAATATGCTCAGGACGGTACCTTGCCGAAACCTCAGCTGTTCAATGACATGATGAAAATGAGCTGAAAAAAAATAAAATACAATAAAATTAGTAATTATATATCCAAGAATGAAGCAGAGCAAGTGTACTCTCCTAAACGCACCCAAGAAAGTGTTCACAGAAGTCCGTGCAAACACCTGTTAGGCCGCGTTCCCACGATGAGCTTTTGATATTGCAGATTTTCTGCGCTATTTCTGCACCCATTAAAGGGAACCTGTCACCTCATTTTTCCGCTATAAGCTGCGGCCACTTCCTTTTGGGGATTATCTACAACATTCTATAATGCTGTAGATAAGCCCCTGATCTAACCTGGAAGATAAGGAAAACAACTTTTATTATACTCACCCGGGGGCGGACCGGTCTGGTCCGATCCGATGGGTGTCGCAGGTCCGGCGCCTTCCATCTTCATGCAGTGAATGTCATCATCCTCCTTGTTTCGTGTCACGGCTCCTGCGCAGGCATACTGATCTGCCCTGTTGAGGGCAGAGCATATTCCTGCAGTGCGCAGGCGCTGAGCCTCTCTGACCTTTCCCGGTGCCTGCGCACTGCAGTACTTTGATCTGCCCTCAACAAGGCAGATCAGTACGCCTGCGCAGGAGCCAAGACACAAAGCAAGGAGGATGATGACATCATCTCTAGAAGATGGAAGGCGCCGGACCTGCGATACCCATCGGATCGGACTGGACCGCCCCCGGGTGAGTATAATAAAACTTGTTTTCCTTATCTTCCAGGTTAGATCAGGGGCTTATCTACAGCATTATAGAATGTTGTAGATAAGCCCCGAAAGGCAGTGGCCGCAGCTTATAGCGGAAAAACGAGGTGACAGATTCCCTTTAAGTAAAATAGATTACGCGCCTTCTTTTCAAAAAGAAGCATTGTATAAAAAAAATTTAAAAAAAACTCACCCAAAACTCATCGTGGGAACGTAGCCTAAGTTCTTGGTCAAGGTTTTAAAATGCATCATCATTCTTGGTGGAGGTTTTTATATTATGCAGACCTTAGATAATAATGGGATAATACTGGCTGCACACAGACTGTAAAAATAATTGCCTGAACTTACCCCGAGCCTAAATTCAGACAAATGTATGTTTGATTCGTTTGTGCAACAGACTGCACATAGACCAATACTAGTGTACGTGCTAGTGCACAGGTCCACATTGGGGGAGAAAACAAAAAAAATTATAAAACCTTGCAAATTATTTTATTAGGGGATTTGTCTTCATTCCAGTAAAAAAAAAACAAAAAACATGCAAGTTGCTTCTAAACCCCGGATTTTGCCCAGTCTATTTGCATTAATATCAGAGTGCACGCATTTGGAGTACAGATGATGGCAGTGATGGGACAGCACTAGTGATGAGCGAACGTGCTTGGATAAGGTGATATCCTAGAATGCTCGGATGCTAACCAAGTGATATCGGTGTACTCGAAAAATATGTTCAGTCCCTGAGGCTGCTGCAGGAGATCGTTCTGATAAGCAGAACACTCAGGAGTCAGGCAATACTCATCACTGCCATCATCTGTACTCCAAAGGAATACGTTCTGATAGCAATGTAGCTGAAGGCAGGCAGAGAGACTGAGGAAAAGCCGCCATTTACAGGTGTTTTTTTTTGTTTTGTTAAACAGCAATAAAAACAAATTCCTTAATGAAGATATTTGGAAAGTTTCATAACTTTCCATTCTGGACAAAATAAAAAAAAAAAAAAAAAAAAAATAGCTTAGGTATTCTTTTTAAAGACTACATCAGTAGGATCAACCCCTCCTAAGGCCTGTTTCACACATCCGTTTTTTGACGTCCGCCAAAGTGTGAAAAAACGGATGTGTGAAACAGGCCTAAGCCATCTGTATGGACATGTAGGTCATATAAAGTTGTGTAAAATGATATCATGATGTCTGCGATCTGATGCCTTATTAAGAAAAGCATGGATTTCTCTAGAATATGTAAATGAGCTGTTAAGATCTATGGGCCGGACGTAGATCTCCCTGATCTAACTACAGAGCTTATGTTAAATGAAAGGCAGTGTTACCAGTGTGAGACATGTATATCAGGAGAGCAGACTGCCAGTCATTACATGTCTCACACTGGTAACGCTCCTTTCATGTAAAATAATGTGTGGAGGCAGATTCTCAGGGAGATCTACATCCAGCACATAGATCTTAACAGCTCATCTACATATTGAATAGAATGTTGAATTCTCTGGAATAAGACATCAGATCGCAGATATTGGGGTATCATTTTGTCCAACTTTTTATGACCTACATGCCCATATAGACGGCTTAGGAGGGTTTTTCCTACAGACAGATGCCATTTAACCCCTTTTGCCATCTGACGTACTATCCCGTCCATGGGACTTGGGCCCCTATGCTCATGGACGGGATAGTACGTCATAGCGATCAGCGATCGCGGCCAGGTGTCAGCTGATTATCACAGCTGACACCCGGCACTATGTCAGGGGCGGTCACGGACCGCCCTGACATGTTAATCCCTGGCACAATGCGATCAAACACGATCGCAGTGTACCGTGGGTTTAGGGAAGCATCGGCAGGGAGGGGGCTCCCTCCGTGCTTCCTGAGACCCCCGTAGCAGAGCAATGTGCAGCGCTGTTGCGGGGGCCTCCTTCCCTGCAGGTCCCCGAATCCAAAATGGCGGTGGGGACCTTTGGGGGCCTGCAGGGAGGCGGCTTCCTCATGCCTGCAAAGCACCGGCATGAGGAAGCCTGCAGCACTACCTGTGACAGATCGCTGATCTGTCACAGCGATCTGTGATGTGACAGATCAGCGAAGTGTAAAAAGGAGATTTTTGTGTACTCACCTTAAAATCTCTTTCTCTTAGCCTCTAATTGGGGGACACAGAATCATGGGTGTTATGCTGCTGTCCGCTAGGAGGCGACACTATGCATAATCTGAAAAAGGTTAGCTATGGCTCCTCCTCTGCAGAATACACCCCTGGATGGCGTCCGCCTTCTCCAGTATTGTGCAAAAGCATTAGGAGGAACATAACAGAAGAAACATAACCATGCCTGTAAGAAGGCTACTATGTACAAGCTCAAAGAACAATATGAGAACCCAACCGTAACAGCCGCCAATTAAGGGCAACAGGGTGGGAACTGTGTCCCCCAATTAGGGGCTAAGAGAAAGAGGCTTTATGGTGAGTACACAAAAATCTCCTTTACTCTGTCGCCTCATTGGGGGACACAGAACCATGGGACGTCCCAAAGCAGTCCCTGGGTGGGAAGCAATGGACGAATATTGTGCTAGCAGGACCCTAAACTTGGGGCACTGCCGCCTGCAGAACCAGTCTACCCAGGCTCGCGTCCGCTGAAGACTGGGTATGAACACTGTAGTGTTTTGTAAATGTGTGTAGGTTAGTTCAATTGGCCGCCTTGCACACTTGTTGTGCCGAAACCTGGTGCCGAATGGCCCAGGAGGCCCCTACTTCCCGAGTAGAGTGTGGCGTGATACCGGCCGGAAGAGAGGAACTGTTGAGTCAGTAAGCCTCATGTATGGTGGACTTGATCCACCTGGCAACGGTAGCCTTGGAGGCCGGCAGGCCCTTGCGACCGCCTTCCGGAAGAATGAAGAGGGAATCAGACTTCCGGAAGGGGGCAGTCCTGGACATGTAAATCCGCAATGCTCTGATGAGGTCAAGCGTATGCAGAGCCTTCTGCACTCTATGAGCCAGAAACGGACAAAGGGATGGCAGTGAGATTTCCTCATTGAGGTGAAAGGTGGACACAACCTTCGGAAGGAAGGATGGTACAGTACGGAGGACCACCTTGTCCTGGTGAAAAGCTAGGAAAGGCCGTCTGCAGGAAAGTGCTGACAATTCCGACACCCTGCGTAGCGAGGTGATTGCCACTAGGAAAACCACTTTCTGTGACAGAATACAGAGTGGAACTTCTTTAAGGGGTTCGAAGGGTGGTGCCTGCAATGCTGTCAGGACCAGGTTGAGGTCCCACGTTTCCAGTGGACGCCTGCAGGGAGGAACCAATCGGGAAACTCCCTGGAGAAAAGTTCTTACTTGCGGTTTGGTAGCAATGCGCCTTTGAAAAAGGACTGAAAGCGCTGACACCTGACCCTTAAGCGAGCCTAGGGATAGCTTGGCGTCTAGGCCCGACTGAAGGAAACCTAGTACCTTCGGGAGAATAAGGGAGTGGGACCTGTCCATGAGATTCGCACCAGGAAAAGAAAGTTCTCCAGGTACAATAATAAATCTTGGCAGAAGCTGGCTTCCTTGCCCTAATCATGGTCGCAATGACATCCGGTGTGAACCCTGCCTGGGTTAGAATCCGGGTTTCAAGGGCCATGCCGTCAAATTGAGAGCCCCTAAATTCTGATGGTAGAACGGACCTTGTGACAGAAGGTCGTGACGATCGGGGAGACGCCAGGGGGCGTCTGCTGTAAGATGAACGATGTCGGCGTACAATGTACGTCTGGGCCAGTCCGGCGCGATCAGGATGGTTGGAACTCCCTCTTGTTTGATCTTCCTCACTACTCTGGAGATCAGGAGGAGAGTGGAAAGATGTACAGGAGCTGGAAATGGGTCCAGTCCTGAACCAGGGCATCCGCTCCGAGCGACCGCGGGTCGTGTGTCCTGGCCATGAAATTGGAGACCTTGGCATTGAGATGGGATGCCATTAGGTCCACATCCGGGGTTCCCCAGCGTTGACAGATCTGGTAAAAAATTTCGGGGTGGAGAAACCACTCCCCCGAGTCGATTCCTTGCCTGCTGAGGAAGTCTGCTTCCCAGTTTTCCACCCCTGGAATGTGGACCGCCGAGAGTACCGACCTGGTGTCTTCCGCCCAGTGGAGAATATGTGTTACTTCTCTCATCGCCTGGACACTACAGGTCCCGCCTTGGTGATTCACATATGCCACCGCCGTGGCATTGTCCGACTGTTTCCGTATGTGAGAGGCCGCCAGCAGGTGATGAAAGGTTCTCAGTGCCAGGAAGATGGCCCGAATTTCCAGGATATTGATGGGCAAGGTCGCTTCCATTGGTGACCACTTGCCTTGTGCCCTGTGATGTAGGTGCACCGCACCCCAACCTGTCAGGCTTGCATCGGTGGTCAGGACCTTCCACTGACCTGAAAGAAAGGGTTTTCCTCTTGTAAGCGAAGTTGGCTTGAGCCACCAATGTACGGACCTCCTGGTTGACGATGTCAACCGGAACTCCCTGTCGAGGGAGAAGGGGTTCTTGTCCCAAGACCTGAGGATGGCTAGTTGAAGAGGACTGAGGTGAAACTGGGCAAATGGCACTGCCTCCATTGCTGCTGCCATCCTGCCGAGGACTCTCATGGCAAACCGGAGAGATCGGGGAGGTTTGCGGAGGAGTGTGCGCACTCCTAGACGGAGGGCCAGTGTCTTGTCCTTGGGAAGGACCACAAGACCTCTGGAGGTGTCGAATAGCATTCCCAGGAAGGTTACAGTCTGACTCGGGGTAGTCGATGATTCTTGTAAATTGACTAACCATCCCAGACGACTTAGTGTGTCGATTGTGATTGAGACACTGACCTCGCAGTCCTTGAAGGTGGAACACTTGATGAGAAGGTCGTCTAGATACGGAACGACTAGAATGCCTCTGGAGTGTAGAACATCCATGGTGGCTGCCATGACCTTGGTAAACGTTCTTGGAGCTGTGGCGAGTCCGAACGGGAGAGCGACAAACTGGTAGTGGTCTTGGTTGTAGACAGCAGCTTTTCTTTCCTGTCCTTTCTAGTTAGTGAGGGCCCCATCGTTTGCTCAGCCTATCTTTCTATCTGTGTCTGTGTTTACATCTTGTTTCACAGACAATACATGTTGGGGGCTGTCTATTGCTTTGGGGTAGTTTAGATTTCCCCTTTCTTCCTTTATGCTTATTTAGTTCTCCGGCCGTGACGAGGCGTCTAGGACCTCCGTAGGCAAGCTCCATGGCTACTGCTAGTTGCCAACCTCTCTGGTTTTCTGGTCTTAGCTTGCTTTTTGTTTTTTTCCTCCTCGGTGACCCATTCATAACAGAATCACCAGCCATACCGCAGATTCTAGGGTACTCAAAAGCAGGAGAGAATTGTAAAAAAAAAAAAAAAGGGTCAGAATTTTTTTTTTGTATGTATATTTTCTTTTTTTTTCCTGGGGCCGTAGGAGGATTCTTTTTTTTTTTTCTTTTTCTCCTTGATGGAGATTAAACAATTGTCTGATCATGTGGAGCAGCTCGCTGCTGAAGTGCGGGGAATTTCCGCCTTTCTCACTCATTCACATGCTGTTGAACCAAGGATCCCTGCTCCTGATGTGTTTTCTGGGGATCGGTCTAAATTTTTGAATTTTAAGAATTGTAAATTATTTCTTGCCTTGAAGCCTAACTCATCGGGGAGCTCTGCGCAGCAGGTTAAATTACCATCCCCTTGCTGCGCGGCGATCCCCAGGATTGGGCGTTTTCTTTGACACCTGAAGATGGTGTTTTGACTAATGTGGATGCATTTTTTCAAGCCTTTGAGTTGTTATATAATGAACCTAATGCTATTGATCAAGCTGAGAGAGCCCTATTGGCATTGAACCAGGGTCAGGATCCTGCAGAGTTATACTGTCAGAAATTCTGAAGGTGGGTGGTCCTTACTACATGGAATGCATTGGCAGCTCTCTTTCGGAAGGGTTTGTCTGAGACTTTAAAAGATACTATGGTGGGATTTCCTGTTTCCTCTGGTCTTGACGATTCTATGTCATTAGTAGAGTTGAGCGACTTTTGATTTTTTAGGGTCGCGTTTCGTTTCGTGAAACCCGACTTTTCTAAAAGTCGGGTCGAGCAAGATCGTCCAATTATAGGGAAAAGTCGGGGTCGTCCCGAAACACGAAACCCAATGTAAGTCAATGGGGAATAAAAGTCGGCAGTGAGAGGAGGACAGGAAACACACCTACAGTGCCCATTTGAATGCCAAAAGCATCAATTCTTCTTACTTAAGCTTGTCAACCTTAATTAACTTCATAATACAAGTTACGCACTGAAAAATGGGGGTTATTTGGCTAAAGTTGTGGGGGGGGGGAGGGCTGGCTGCAGGTTTTCATGTGCCCTGGGCGAAAGAGCGCCCCTTTAACACATACCACAACTCATCATGCTCCGATACGGCAGAGAAATAGCAGTATAGTACAATGAAAAATACCTCACTTTTTACATCTCATGACGAGGCCCATCTATTTCTCCATACAGAATCATTGGTCCCATATAATGTTTGAAACAGTATATGATGAGCTCCACATAATGCTACAGTATATGTTGGTCCCCATGGATGAAGCTCCACTGTCTTATGGGCCCAAATAATGCTCCAAACATAATGGGCCCCATTTCTAATGCTCTAGTGTATAATGGGCCCTGTAAATGCTGCTCCAGTGTCTGATGTACACCTTTGGAATGTTCCAGTGTATGGTGGGCCCCATCTATCATTCTCCAGAGTATAGTGCTCCCCAAAAATTGCTGTCCAAACATTGAAAACAATCAAATAAGTCTCCTCGCTAGGGAATCCCTGTACTTCTCTGGATTCCTCGTCGTCCCCATCTTCCATCTCACTGCACAGTATTTCAACCTTGCAAGTGCTGTGATCCTGGGCAAGCAGGGGGGGCCCACTCGTTGGCGACGGCACTGGCACAGGGCCCATGATAGTACGGTGGTGTGTCTGATGGCGGGTGGGCCGAACCTGCACTTTCATCTGCAGCTTCCTCTTTGTCACCGTGTAAGATGGAACTGTATATGGGAAGGGTAACCTGAGTTTCATCAGGGTCAGATTCAGGTCATGTAGCATGCGAGGGGAATGTAGTGGTCTGGGTCAATGTACCAGCAGATTCATCGAGCAGTGGCTGGGCATCAGTGCACTTGTGTCGCCCCCAGGAGTACGGTCGCCACAGTGGCATTACCTTCTTCCTAGGGAGTGTGATGTCATGCTTGGGAGCAACGAAGGATCTCTCTAGCAGGTTAACTGATTGGGCGGCATTATTCCCACGAGTCATGACCCTCCAAACAGCGTTCATGAAGGCAAAGTGTTTGTTTTACGTGGGCAGTATGGTTGTAAAGCTGAACCTTAAAGGAATGTCCAGAAGGGCACCACCAGGACTGGAGCCTACGGTTAAATTCGACTCCACCTGGGAAACCTCAACCATGCCAGCTACAGAACAGATGCACACATTGCAAGCTTAATTCCGTTAACGAACGAGACTCCGTCATGCCCCGCGGTCCGAGTCCGGCTTACTAGAGGGACACGTGAGGCTCTGGCACATGAGATTGGCCAATAACTGGTGTGTCATGCCCTTACATGTCCGTGGCTGCATATGCGCTACACTGAAAAGGCCAGCGTTTGTCGCTTACAGGTGCAGATAACCCGCTGAACAACGTTAGTGATGGGGATCACTGATTACAATTATTACCCGCGAACGATGATTTCCCAGTAAGTGCAGGTCAACCGCAGTTCCGGAATTAGGCCTAACCGTCATTCCTGAAAAAATTAAAAACTTACGTGTGCAAACCACAGGTGCTGTAGCTTGCTTAACAGCTCGCCAGCCGTTCTCACGCCCAGTATGGATTACACGTGATTGCACAAAGGTGAGAAAGGGTACCGTATCCCCAGATAACATGTATGGATAGCGTACACATTCAAAATATATGTCTATACATCAGGAGGCAGGCTCAGACGGTGTTAGGCCCAGTATGGATTACACGTGATTGCACAAAGGTTAGAAAGGGTACCGTATCCCCGGATAACATGTATGGATAGCGTACAAATTCAAAATATATGTCTATACATCAGGAGGCAGGCTCAGACGGTGTTAGGCCCAGTATGGATTGCACAAAGGTTAGAAAGGGTACCGTATCCCCGGATAACATGTATGGATAGCGTACACATTCAAAATATATGTCTCAGGAGGCAGGCTCAGACGGTGTCAGGCCCAGTATGGATTGCACGTGATTTCACAAAGGTTAGAAAGGGTAACGTATCCCCGGATAACATGTATGGATAGCGTACACATTCAAAATATATGTCTCAGGAGGCAGGCTCAGACGGTGTTAGGCCCAGTATGGATTGCACGTGATTGCACAAAGGTTAGAAAGGGTACCGTATCCCCAGATAACATGTATGGATAGCGTACACATTCAAAATATATGTCTATACATCAGGAGGCAGGCTCAGACGGTGTTAGGCCCAGTATGGATTGCACGTGATTGCACAAAGGTTAGAAAGGGTACCGTTTCCCCGGATAACATGTATGGATAGCGTACACATTCAAAATATATGTCTCAGGAGGCAGGCTCAGACGGTGTCAGGCCCAGTATGGATTGCACGTGATTGCACAAAGGTTAGAAAAGGTACCGTATCCCCGGATAACATGTATGGATAGCGTACACATTCAAAATATATGTCTCAGGAGGCAGGCTCAGACGGTGTTAGGCCCAGTATGGATTGCACGTGATTGCACAAAGGTTAGAAAGGGTACCGTATCCCCGGATAACATGTATGGATAGCGTACACATTCAAAATATATGTCTCAGGAGGCAGGCTCAGACGGTGTCAGGCCCAGTATGGATTGCACGTGATTGCACAAAGGTTAGAAAGGGTACCGTATCCCCGGATAACATGTATGGATAGCGTACACATTCAAAATATATGTCTCAGGAGGCAGGCTCAGACGGTGTTAGGCCCAGTATGTATTGCACGTGATTGCACAAAGGTTAGAAAGGGTACCGTATCCCCAGATAACATGTATGGATAGCGTACACATTCAAAATATATGTCTATACATCAGGAGGCAGGCTCAGACCGTGTCAGGCCCAGTATGGATTGCACGTGATTGCACAAAGGTTAGAAAGGGTACCGTTTCCCAGGATAACATGTATGGATAGCGTAAACATTCAAAATATATGTCTCAGGAGGCAGGCTCAGAAGGTGTTAGGCCCAGTATGGATTGCACGTGATTGCACAAAGGTTAGAAAGGGTAACGTATCCCCGGATAACATGTATGGATAGCGTACACATTCAAAATATATGTCTCAGGAGGCAGGCTCAGACGGTGTTAGGCTCAGTATGGATTGCACGTGATTGCACAAAGGTTAGAAAGGGTACCGTTTCCCCGGATAACATGTATGGATAGCGTACACATTCAAAATATATGTCTCAGGAGGCAGGCTCAGACGGTGTTAGGCCCAGTATGGATTGCACGTGATTGCACAAAGGTTAGAAAGGGTACCGTATCCCCAGATAACATGTATGGATAGCGTACACATTCAAAATATATGTCTCAGGAGGCAGGCTCAGACGGTGTCAGGCACAGTATGGATTTGACGGCCCAGATTACACAGCGGAGGAGCAGGGAGAGGTAAAGATTGCAACTGCTGGGGCCCTGCCCAAGCAAGGGGGGCCCACTCGTGGGCGTCGGTACTGGCACTGGGCCCCTCATAGTACAGCGGTGTGTCTGACGGCGGGTGTGCACCACCACCGTCAGAGACACTTGATTGCACTATGAGGGACCCTGTGCCAGTGCCCGCGCCCAAGAGTCGGCCTACCCACCTGTCCAGGGCAACGGCACTCGCACGGTGTCGTGCGCTAGGTGGTGACCCCGGCCATGGGGGGGAGGCAGCACAGTTAGGGAGTTTTAGAAAGTGGCATATGTTGATGTTGGACATTCAGCTGATGCAAAAGGCGAAATAGGTGAAGTCCCAGGAAGAGGTGGACCAAAGCAAGCCATTTTTCTGTCACCCTATGTGTCATCAGGGGAAGGTGGGACAAAATCCTTGGAAACCCATGCATGGTTCATTTTAATGAAGGTTAGATCATCCACATTTTGGGTTGACAGACGGGTCCTTTTTTCTGTCAGGATTGATCCAGCTGCACTAAAGACTCTTTCCGATAGCACACTTGCAGCTGGGCAAGCGAGCTCCTGTAAGGCATATTGGGCCAATTCAGGCCAGGTGTCCAGTTTAGCGGCCCAATAGTCAAAGGGGAATGACCTGTGTGGGAGAACATCGATATGGGAGGAAAAGTAGTTTGTAACCATAGTTGACAACTGCTGTCTCCTGTCACTTTCCATCGATGCAGTATTATCAGTTGTGTGAGCGGTATTTGAAAAATCAGTCCACAACATTGTCATGAAACCCGTCTCCAACGCCACTTCTGCTGTGTGCACCACGAACACCTCTGCCAAGCTGCCCCCGGCCCGTATGGCTCGTGTGAGAACCATCACCGCTGCTGTGTGCTGGGAATGCCTCAAGCAACCGATTTACCAGAGCTGCTTGTTTATTAGCCAATATTAGGTCAAGGTTCTCCTGTGGCATGATGTTTTGTAATTTGCCTTTATAGCGTGGATCCAGGATGCTGGCCAACCAGTAGTCGTCATCGTTCATCATTTTGGCAATGCGGGGGTCCCTTTTTAGGATCTGCAAGGCATAATCTGACATGTGGGCCAATGTTCCCGGTGTCAATGATGCACTGCGAGTGCTGGGTGGAGGAGCACTTTCTGGCAAATCCACATCCCTCCAGTCATGCACAAACCCTGTACCAGACCTTGCCACGCCAACATTTTCACTTGCCCCACGAGATGCATCCTCCTCCCCTAAGTAATCATCCCCATCATCATCCTCCTCCTCCTCTTCTTCCTCCACCTCGTCCAGGAGAGGTCCCTGAGCAGACAATGGCTGAATGTCATCAAGGATTCCCTCCTCCTCTTCCTCCTCATCAACATTGGCTGCAGACGCCTGCTCCTTAAGGTGCGTCAAAGTTTGCATGAGCAGACGCATAAGTGGGATGCTCATGCTTAGGATGGCGTCTGCGCTTACCAGCCGTGTGCATTCCTCAAAACACTGAAGGACTTTACAGAGGTCTTTCAGCTTTGACCACTGCACACCTGTCAACTCCATGTCTGCTCTCAAAGTGCCTGGCCGTGTATCCTCCCACAAATGCATTATGGCCTGCCTCTGCTCGCACAGCCGCTCCACCATGTGCAGGGTGGAGTTCCACCTTGTTGCAATGTCGATAATGAGGCGGTGGTTGGGAAGGTGGAGCAATCGCTGCAGCTTCTGCATACGAACGGAGTGTACAGGCGACCGGCGGATGTGCGCGCACAGTCTTCGCACCTTCTGGAGCAGGGCTGTTAACTCCGGATAATTTTTGAGGAAGCACTGCACCACCAGGTTCAAGGTGTGAGCCAAGCAAGGTATGTGGCTGAGTTTTGAAAGGGCTATGGCTGCCACAAAATTACGGCCATTATCACTAACTACCTTGCCTGCCTCAAGATGTACACTGCCCAGCCATGACTCAGTTCGTCGCTTCAAGTACTCGGCCAGCACCTCGGCGGTGTGTCTGTCGCCCAAACACATCATCTGCAACACAGCCTGCTGACGCTTTCCACTAGCTGCTCGATAGGGGGACACATCGTGTGCAACAGTGGCAGCTGCAGATGGAGTGCTCGTACGAATGCGCTCTGTGGACGAGCTTTCGCTTCTGGAGGAGGAGGGTCGAACGCCTACAGCCAACTGTTTCCTATACCGTGGGCTAGGCAGCACTGTCCCACCACCGCTGTCCCCTGTGGACCCTGCATCCACCACATTAACCCAGTGCGCAGTGATGGACACGTAACGGCCCTGGCCATGCCGACTGGACCATGCATCAGTTGTGAGGTGCACCTTTCCGCTCACTGACTGCTTGAGTGCATGGACAATGCGGTCTTTCACATGATGGTGGAGGGCTGGGATGGCTTTGCGAGAGAAGAAGTGGCGACTGGGTAGGTCATAGCGTGGTACTGCATAGGCCATGAGTTCGCGGAAAGCTGTGCTTTCCACCAACCGAAAGGGCATCATCTCAAACGAGATTAGTTTGGCAATGTGGGCGTTCAAACCCAGTGTACGCGGATGAGAGACTGAGTACTTTCTTGACCTACTCATAGTGTCTGGGAGGGTGAGCTGGACTTGAGAGCTGCATATGGTGGAAGTAGCGGTGGACAGGGCGGACTGAGAGAGGGTTGATGATGGTGATGGAGTTGGTGTTCTTTCTGATGGCCTAGAATCAGTCTTTCGTTGATATAACAGTGGGATTCCCTGACTGCTGTGGCCTTGCAACGACACCTCAACATTTGCTGCTGTGCTAACCGGTGGGCTAACAGTGGAGGAAACAATGTAGCGTTGCTGACTACCTTCGTTGTGATCAGTTGCACATGTGGCACTTGAGGTTTGGTGTTGTGTCCACGCTTGCAAGTGCATGCTGGTTAAATGTCTAAGCATGCAACTGGTATTCAAATTTTTCAGATTTTTCCCTCGGCTAAAGGTCTTTGCGCACTTCTTACAGATAACCTTGGCCTGATCATGAGGATTTTGTTCAAAAAAGTGCCACACTGCACTCTTCCTACTTTGGCAGACATTTTGCGGCCTAGCACGCTGTGATCTTTTGACCCTCTGGACAAGCTGTCCAGCAACTCTTTTCATGTTTGGAACCTGTCTTTGGAGTGCTATGGGCCTGCCAGATAACAGCTGTTGCGATGTCGATGTCTGCTGTGGATGCTCCTCATCTGAGCTATTGGAAGCAGCACCCTCTTCCCCCAATGGATGCCAATCTGGGTCAACAACTGGGTCATCCATCACCTCCTCTTCTATGTCATGTGCACCTTCCTCTGTGTCACCGTGTATGGTGGTATAGTGTGCGGGAAGGGGCACCCGAGTCTCATCAGGGTCAGAATCTGGCTCTGTACACTGCGAGGACAATGTAGTGCTCTGAGTGAATGTACCAGCAGAATCATCCATCAGCGGCTGTGCATCAGTGCACTCCATGTCAGATTCATCTTGGCCTGGGTAATTCACCATTTGACTTGATAATCCAGGCATGGTATGTGAAAACAGCTCCATGGAGTAATCAGTAGTATGGCCTGCGTCATCCTTCAATCTTGGTTGGGGTGAAGGACACAAGGAAAGGTGTGGTTCATGAACATGAGCCTCCAATGACGACTCAGTGCTTTTACTTTTTACAACTGAAGAAGAGGAGGCGATAGAGCTGGAGGCTGAGTCAGCAATGTAAGACAAAACTTTTTCCTGATGCTCTGGCTTTAAAAGCGGTTTGCCAACTCCTAGAAAACTAAGCGTTCGAGGCCTTATGTAGCCAGACGATGACGCAGGCTCAACACCTCCTGCATTCGGTCCTATTTTGCTCTTGCCACTACCATCAGATCCACCACCAACACCATCATTACCAGCTGCCAACCCCCGCCCAATTCCACGGCCTCTTCCACCAGCCTTCCTCATTTTTGGTAGAAATGTAGACAAAATCCAACAAACTATATAATAATGTAAAACAAGGTACAAGGTGTCTATAGGACAGGGGAGATTTTGAATTTCTGCAGACACTTGTGGACACTGGACACTTGTGGATTGTGTGAGGCCCAATGAATATCTGAGCGCTATGTGACAGGCTCGATGGCACAGCTGTGACCAAAGTGACGAGAGGATAAGGGAGATTTTGAATCTCTGCACACACTTTTGGACACTGGACACTTGTGGATTGTGTGAGGCCCAATGAATATCTGAGCGCTATGTGACAGGCTCGATGGCACAGCTGTGACCAAAGTGACGAGAGGATAAGGGAGATTTTGAATCTCTGCGCACACTTTTGGACACTGGACACTTGTGGATTGTGTGAGGCCCAATGAATATCTGAGCGCTATGTGACAGGCTCGATGGCACAGCTGTGACCAAAGTGACGAGAGGATAAGGGAGATTTTGAATCTCTGCGCACACTTTTGGACACTGGACACTTGTGGAATGTGTGAGGCCCAATGAATATCTGAGCGCTATGTGACAGGCTCGATGGCACAGCTGTGACCAAAGTGACGAGAGGATAAGGGAGATTTTGAATCTCTGCGCACACTTTTGGACACTGGACACTTGTGGATTGTGTGAGGCCCAATGAATATCTGAGCGCTATGTGACAGGCTCGATGGCACAGCTGTGACCAAAGTGACGAGAGGATAAGGGAGATTTTGAATCTCTGCGCACACTTTTGGACACTGGACACTTGTGGATTGTGTGAGGCCCAATGAATATCTGAGCGCTATGTGACAGGCTCGATGGCACAGCTGTGACCAGTGACTACAGGATAAGGGAGATTGGATTGCTTTTAAAAAAGCAGTTTGCGGAGCAGTGGGTAAACAGCAATGCCAGCCTGTCAGGAAGCCTTAAAAGGCAGCCCAACAACCAACACCACTGATACACCACAATATAGCCTCCCCTTGCACTGCACACACAGTGACTTGTGTGTTGTGCAGGCCAAATTGCTAGCAGCAGAAGCAGTTTTTTTGTCTTCTTCCCTGCCTAACGCTCTCCCTACAGAATCAGCAGCAACCTCTCCCTATACTGAGATCGGCAGAAGTAAGATGGCGGTCGGCGTGCACACCCTTTTATACCCCCTGTGACGCCCACCAAAGCAAGCCAATCACTTGCATGCCCTTCTGAAAGATTTTGGGGACCCTTGCCTATGTCACCACGTTGCCCACAGTGTCCGTGGATCCTGATTGGCTGTAAAAGAGCGCAAAACAAACTTTTGAAACGCGACTTTGGCGCGTAAGTCGCCGACCTCGTGGCCGATCTCATCCTAGGGTCGGGTTTCGTTTCATGAAACCCGACTTTGCCAAAAGTCGGCGACTTTTGAAATTTTTCGACCTGTTTCGCTCAACTCTAGTCATTAGCCATTCAAGTTGATCGGCGTTTACGTGAACGCAAGACTACACGGGAGGCGCTGCCACATTTTAAACAAATGTCTGAACCTATGCAATGTGATGGAGTTTTGTCTAGGGCGCAACGTCAGGAGTTTAGAAGGCGTAATAAGCTGTGTTTTTTCTGTGGAGATGCCTCTCATGTTATTTCTGTCTGCCCTAAACGAGAGAAATGTTTTGCACACACATTTGCTGTGGGTGGTGTACAACCTAAGTTTCTTTTGGCAATTACTCTGATCTGCTCCTTATCCACATTTTCCGTGAAGGCTTTTGTGGATTCAGGAGCGGCCTTGAATCTAATGGACTTGGATTTTGCTAAACGTTGTGGTTTTCCTATGACACCTCTGCGGACACCTATTCCTTTGAGGGGTATTGATGCTACTCCTTTGGCGAAGAATAAACCTCAGTTTTGGACCCAGGTGATAATGCGGGTCGCCCCAGACCACGAAGAAAATGGCAGATTTTTGGTGTTGCATAATTTATATGATACCATTGTTCTGGGTTTTCCCTGGTTGCAAATCCATAATCCGGTTTTGGATTGGAAATCTGTGTCTGTGGTGAGTTGGGGTTGTCGGTGTGCTCTTAGTGACACTCCTGTTTTCTCCACCTCTCCCCAGTCGCATGATGTTCCTGACTATTTGGCTGATTTTTATGATGTATTTAGTGAGAGCAAGTCTGCGTCTTTGCCTCCTCATAGGAGTTATGACTGTGCAATTGAGTTGAGACCTGGGTGTAAATTTCCCAAGGGTCGACTTTTCAATTTATCTATACCCGAACACGAGGCTATGCGATCTCATATTAAGGAGTCGTTGGAGAAGGGTCATATTAGACCATCCTCTTCGCCCTTAGGTGCTGGGTTTTTTTTCGTGGCCAAGAAAGATGGTTCATTAAGGCCTTGTATTGGCTATCGTTCCCTCAACAAAATTACGGTTAAATTTGAGTATCCGTTACCCCTGATTTCTTCTCCAGAGTCAAAGGTGCTTGCTGGTTTACTAAGCTTGACCTCAGGGGGGCGTATAATCTTATTCGCATCAAGCATGGGGATGAATGGAAGACGGCGTTTAATACTCCGGAGAGACATTTTGAGTACCTGGTGATGCCTTTTGAGCTCACTAATGCCCCTTCTGTCTTCTAATCCTTCATGAATTATATTTTCCAGGACTTTGTGGATAAGTTTTTGATCATCTATCTGGATGATATTTTGATCTTTTCCAGGGATTGGGATTCTCATGTGGAACATGTTCGGACTGTGTTCCGGATTTTGAGGGAGAATTCCTTGTATGTTAAGGGATCAAAGTGCCTTTTTGGTGTACAGAGGATTTCATTTTTGGGATTTATTTTGTCTCTGTCAACTATTGAAATGGACCCGGCCAAGGTACAGGCCATTTATGATTGGCTGCAGCCCACTTCTTTGAAGGCTCTCCAGAAGTTTTAGGGTTTTGCTAATTTTTATTGTAAATTTATAGCCAATTTTTCTGGTATTGCTAAACCACTGACTGATTTAACTAAGAAGGGTGCTGATGTGCTGAATTGGTCTTCAGAGGCTGTTTCGGCCTTTCAGGAGCTGAAGCGGAGGTTCACTTCTGCTCCGGTTTTGCGGCAACCTGATGTCTCACTTCCTTTTCAGGTGGAGGTAGATGCTTCAGAGATTGGTGCAGGAGCTGTTTTGTCCCAAAAAGATCCGGTGACGTCTAAAATGAATCCCTGTGCCTTCTTTTCCCGAAAGTTCTCCCCATCTGAACGCAACTATGATGTGGGGAATCGGGAATTCTTAGCCATGAAATGGGCATTTGAGGAGTGGAGACATTGGTTGGAGGGAGCTAGACATCAAGTTGTGGTCCTCACTGACCACAAGAATTTGATTTACCTTGAGTCGGCCAAACGCTTGAATCCTACACAGGCTAGGTGGGCCTTGTTTTTTTACACGTTTTGATTTTGTGGTCTCCTTTCTTCCAGGCACTAAGAATGTTAAGGCAGACGCCCTTTCTACGAGTTTCTTTGCTGATTCTCCTATTGTGACCAAGCCTACTACCATCCTAGGTGAGGGGGTAGTTCTTTCTGCCATCTCGCCCGATTTGAGACGTGCTCTGGAAGAATTCCAGGAGGACAAACCTGAGCGTTGTCCTATGGGAAAATTGTATGTTCCTGACCAGTGGAGGAAGAGAGTGATGTCTGAAGTTCATTGCTCCGCATTGGCTGGTCATCCAGGTATTTTTGGCACCAGAGATTTGGTGAGTCGGTCTTTTTGGTGGCCCGCCTTCTCGTGATGTCAGGAATTTTGTGCAGTCCTGTGGAACTTGTTCCCGGTCTAAACCCTGTTCTCGCTCTAGTGGGTTGTTGATGCCCTTGCCGGTGCCTAAGAGGCCATGGACCCATATTTCAATGGATTTTATTTCTGATCTTCCTGTCTCTCAGAGAATGACTTATCTGGGTGATTTGTGATAGATTCTCTAAGATGGTCCATCTTGTACCACTACCAAAGTTGCCATCTTCCTCAGAGTTGGTACCCTTGTTTTTACAACAGGTGGTTCGGTTGAATGGGATTCCTCAGAACATTGTATCGGACAGAGGAGTTCAGTTTGTTTCCAGATTCTGGAAAGACTTTTGTTCCAAGCTGGGAATTCAGTTGTCCTTCTCCTCTGCGTTTCACCCTCAGACCAATGGGCAGACGGAGAGAACAAACCAGACTTTGGAGTCCTATTTGAGATGTTTTATATCTGATCAGGATGATTGGGTTTCATTTTTGCCCTTGGCCGAATTCGCTTTAAATAATAGAGCTAGTTCTGCCACCTTGATGTCGCCCTTTTTCTGTAACTTTGGGTTTCATCCTCGATTTTCTTCAGGGCAAGTGGAATCTTCAGCCTGCCCAGGTGTTGACACTGTGGTACAGAGAATGCAGCAGATTTAGGACCAAGTAGTGGATAAGTTGTCTCTCTCCCAGGAAAAGGCCCAGCGGTTTTCTAACCGGCATAGGACCATTGGTCACCGGTTTAAAGTGGGTTATGTGGTTTGGTTGTCAAAGAATATCTCTATGAAGGTGGCTTCTCCAAAGTTCATGCCAAGATTTATTGGACCTTACAAGATTTTGGAGATTCTTAATCCGGTTTCTTTTCGATTGGCTCTTCCTGTTACGTTTAAGATCCATAACGTGTTTCATAAGTCGCTGTTGAAGGGATATGTTGAGCCAGTAGTTTCTATGGCTGCACCTCCTGACCCTGTATTGGTTGAAGGTAATGTGGAAAATGAGGTAGAGAAAATACTGGATTCTCGTCTGGCTAGACAGAGACTCCAGTATTTGGTCAAGTGGAAGGGTTATGGCCAGGAGGACAATTCTTGGGTCTCTGCCTCTGATATTCATGCCGATAGATTGGTTTGTGCTTTTCATCGGGCCCATCCTGATCGGCCCGGTGGCGTGGATGAGGGTTCGGTGACCCCTCCTCAAGGGGGTGGGTGCTGTTGTGAGCTCATTTTCGGGTTTGCCTCTGGCTTCTGGTGAGGGTTATGGAGCTGGCTGTGCTGACAGAGGAGTAGTGAGTTCTCTATCTGGACTCCCTCTGTTGGTGAAGGGAGGTAATGAAGCTGATCTAAATGGCAGAGACCGGCCACCTGAGGAAGAGGACTGTGATTGGACATCAGGAGTTTCTGATTGGATTTAAGGCAGCCAACTCCCTAGTTTCTTGCTGGTGATTTTTCCTGACTGTGGCTTCTGGCTTCCAGTTTGGTTCCTGCCTTCTGAAAGCTAAGTTTTCTCTGCTATTGTTCATATGAGTTTTTGTTTGGTTTACTTAGTTTTTGTGTTCAGCCAGCCCTGGCTGGGATTGGGCTGAATCCGCATTTTGTCTCTGATCAGCTGATCTCTTTTGCTCTGTCTTCAGAATATACCTGAGTGCTGATATAGTGATTTGAAGTCTAGCGACTTCAGGGCCTTTTTCTATCAGACGTGTTGGACATTTTTTTTGGCAGGGTTTTTTGCGTGATTGCAGACAGCAGCTTTTCTTTCCTGTCCTTTCTAGTTAGTGAGGGCCCCATCGTTTGCTCAGCCTATCTTTCTATCTGTGTCTGTGTTTTCTTCTTGTTTCACCGACAATACATGTTGGGGGCTGTCTACTGCTTTGGGGTCTGCTCTGGGGCAGTTTAGATTTCCCCTTTCTTTCTTTAGGCTTATTTAGTTCTCCGGCCGTGACGAGGCGTCTAGGACCTCCGTAGTCACACTCCACGGCTACTGCTAGTTGTTGTGGACAGGATCAGGGGTCTGCAATCCGCTAGTTACCAACCTCTCCAGTTTTCTGGGCTTAGCTTGCTTTTTGTTTTTTCCTCCTCGGTGACTCATTCAAAACAGGACTCCATGCGAAAATGACGGACCCGTACATATTTGTTGAGCTGTTTTAGGTCTAGTATGGGCCTGACGCTGCCTCTTTTCTTGGGAACTACAAATAGATTGGAGTAGAACCCTCGGAATCTTTCGTTCGCGGGTACTGGTACTACGACTCATGCTTGAAGGAGAGAGGAGACCACTTGGTGAAAGGCACGGGCCTAGTCTGGTGGAGTAGAGAGGAAGAACCGGTTTGGTGGAGTGGAAGTGAACTCTATCTTGTATCCGGAAGACACTATTTCCCTGACCCACCTGTCTTCTGTAATAGGCAGCCAGACTTGCTGAAAGAGTAGAAGTCGCCCGCCTACTGGTGGGATGTCTTCCGGAGTTCGTGAGTCATGATGAAGCGAAGTTCTGAGGTTTTCCTCCCTTGGGTTTCGCTTGGCCTGCTTTTGACTGCCAAATCCTGTCCGGTCTCGGCGCCGCCGTGAGTTGTCCCTGCGTGGAGAGCGGTTACAATTTTGCGCTGGGCGTGAGACGGACCAGACCAAAGAATTCCGAAAAGATCGGAATCTTGTTTGGTTTCGCCGTTTAAACGTGCGTTTAGGTTTCAGTTGAGGCAGAGAAGTACTCTTACCCCCAGTGGCATTGGATATCATTGTGTCCAACTTTTCGCCGAAAAGCCTTCTACTGAGGTACGGAAGATGGGTGAGGGACTTCTCTGAGGCCGCATCCGCTTTCCATTCCAGCAGCCAGAGGATACGCCAAATCGTAATGGCGTTTGCCGCTATCCCCGCTAGACCTCTTGCTGAGTCTAGGGCTGCATGAAGCATGTAGACTGCTACTACCGCTGGGTCCGAGAGCCCGGGACTTGAAGCTTGAAGCCCCTCCTGAAGTTTTTTGGCCCAAGCCAGGATGGCCTTGGCCGCCCAAACTGAAGCAAAAGCAGGGGCTAGGGAGGCCCCTGCCGCTTCGAAAATGGAACAAGCCGTGCGTTCTACTTGGCGGTCTGCTGCGTCCCTGAGGGTTGAGCCATCTGGCAGTGAGAGTATGGTCTGTGCTGCTAGTCTAGATACCGTGGGGGGGGGGGGGATCTGTCCACACTTTGGTGTCCTTCTGAGAGAAGGGTTACTTCACTTCCAGATATTTGCAATTGGCAAATTTTTTCTCGGGCTGCGAAAACTGCTTAGTAAGTATCATTTGAAACTCATGGTGATTAAGGAAGACCTTAGGCGGTTTCAGAACACTTTCAAAGCAAATCTTATGTCCTGGGGCTTCCGAGGCTGGATCTGAAATTTCCAGCACCTGATGGATGGCAGAAATTATGTCCTCAACTAGCGCTGTATTGCTAGGGGGACATTAAAGATGTGTCTGACAGGATATCAGGACTCTTCAGACCTACAGATGACTACCCATTCCTGCTACTACATGTGGGGACAAATGACACCGCAAGAAACGACCTGGAAACCATCTGCAGAGACTTTGAAGACTTAGGCAAGAAAGTGAAAGAACTGGGAGCGCAGGTGGTCTTCTCTTCCATCCTCCCAGTGGATGGCCATGGAACAAGGAGGTGGAATAAGATTCTGCAGGTGAACAACTGGCTACGTCGATGGTGCCGTCAGCAACGATTTGGATTTCTGGATCACGGAGTGAACTACTTATACGATGGACTACTTGCTAGAGATGGGGTGCACCTTACGAAGACTGGAAAGCATGTATTTGGAAGTCGCCTTGCTACACTTGTAAGGAGAGCTTTAAACTAGAACAACATGGGAAGGGAAGCAAAAGACCAGAAAAAGCCATACACCTGACAAATGCTATTGAGAACTCTGCTATTAGAAGTGGAAAGGAAGAACAAAGACGAAAGAATCTAATTAATAAAAATATTGGAGAAAGAGAAACCAATCACAAACTAAAATGTTTCTATACTAATGCACAAAGCATGGGCAACAAACAAGGAGAATTGGAACTACTAACACAGGAAAAGAAATATGATGTAATTGGAATCACTGAAACTTGGTGGGACAATACACATGATTGGAATACAAGACTAGAAGGATACAACTTATTTGCAAGAAACAGACTTGATAAACGAGGAGGGGGTGTCGCATTGTATGTTCGAAACGCGTATATCTGCACAGAGATTGAAGCTTCAGAGACTGGGAGTTCTGTGGAAACTGTTTGGGTAAGAATACAAGGACAGAACAATGGAAAGGACACCATTGTAGGCATTTACTACAGGCCGCCTGTGCAAGCCGAAGATATAGATGAACTCTTTATGCATCAGATGGCCAAGTTCTCCAAAAAATATGACATAGTTGTCATGGGAGATTTCAACTATCCAGACATTTGTTGGGAATCTCTCTCAGGCAAAACTAACAGGTCAAGGAAATTCTTATCCTCTCTTGCTGACAACTTTATCTTCCAAAAGGTAGGGGAGAAAACAAGGGGAACTGCTACCTTGGATCTAATCCTTATAAACAGGGAGGAAATGGTTGAGGAGGTAAAAGTGGCTGGGACCCTAGGAGGTAGCGACCATGCTATTTTAGAATTTTGGATAACTAGAGGTGGAAGACCTGTGAAGACTCAGACGTCAAGGTTAGATTTCAGAAAGGCAGATTTTAAGGGATTCAGAAAGAGAATTGGAGGGATCCAATGGCTGGATATCCTTAAAGACAAAAATGTCCAGGAAGGATGGGAAATCTTGAAAAATGAAATTCTCAAAGCACAGTTGTTAACAATTCCGAAAAGAGGGAAGAATAGGAAGCATTTAAGGAAACCAGGATGGATGAACACAGAACTTAAGCACATGCTAAAAAGGAAGAAAAAAATGTTTATAAAATGGAAAGAGGGAGGCATATCTAAAGAAGAATATAATGCTGTCTGCAGAACCTGCAGGGCACAAATCAGATTATCTAAAGCTGAAAATGAACTGAGGCTTGCAAGAGATGTCAAAAGCAATAATAAAGGATTTTGGGGATATGTCAAAAGTAAAAGAAAAGTCAAAGATGCTATAGGATTTTTACAGGATGAAAATGATGAAATGGTAAGACAGGATGTTGAGAAGGCTGAACTTTTAAATTCCTATTTTGCATCTGTTTTCTCTCAGAAAGGAAATGCAACATCAACTGTTATTCACTGTCCTATTAAGGGAATAGAAGAATCCAGGATATCTATAAACAGAAAGATAGTGAGGAAACACTTAGCTAACCTAAATGAATTCAAGTCTCCAGGTCCAGATGAATTACACCCCAGAGTACTGAAGGAGATAGCAGAAGAAATTTTTGAACCCCTCTCCATAATCTTTGAAAATTCTTGGAGAACAGGAGAAGTGCCAGAAGACTGGAGAAGAGCAAATGTTGTTCCTATCTTCAAAAAGGGGAAGAAGGTGGACCCAGGCAACTATAGGCCGGTGAGTCTGACTTCTATACCAGGAAAGATCTTTGAACAAATTATTAAACAACATGTATGTCAATACCTGGATAAGAATGAAGTGATTAAACAGAGTCAGCATGGGTTTCTAACTAATAAGTCATGTCAGACTAACTTAATTTCCTTCTATGACGGTATCACTGATTGGGTGGATCAAGGAAATGCTGTAGATATAGTATATCTTGACTTCAGCAAAGCATTTGACAAAGTCTCTCATACAATCCTTATTGAAAAAATGACTAAGTATGGAATGGACAAGGCAACTGTTAGGTGGATTCATAACTGGCTTAGTGATCGGACCCAAAGAGTGGTCGTAAATAGCTGCACATCCAGTTGGAAGAATGTCTCAAGTGGGGTACCACAGGGCTCTGTCCTGGGCCCTGTATTGTTCAACATCTTTATCAACGATTTAGATGAAGGAATTGAGGGTAAACTGATTAAATTTGCTGATGACACAAAGCTAGGAGGGATAGCTAATACTAGAGAAGAGAGAGAGAGGATTCAAAAAGATTTAAATAAACTGGAGAAGTGGGCAGCAACTAACAGAATGGTTTTTAACAGGGAGAAATGCAAAGTACTACATCTGGGCAATAAAAATGAAAAAAGCATATATAGAATGGGAGGAATAGGGCTAAGTGACAGCACATGTGAAAAAGACTTGGGTATACTAATAGATCACAGACTGAATATGAGTCAACAGTGTGATGCAGCAGCAAAAAAGGCAAATGCAATTCTAGGATGTATTAACAGAAGCATACAGTCTAGATCACGTGAAGTCATTATTTCCCTCTACTCCTCTTTGGTCAGACCTCATCTGGAATATTGTGTCCAGTTTTGGGCACCACATTTTAAAAAAGACATCAACAAACTGGAGCAAGTTCAGAAAAGAGCGACCAGAATGGTGACCGGTCTGCAAACCCTGTCTTATGAGGAAAGGTTGCAGGATTTGGGAATGTTTAGTTTGCAAAAGAGAAGACTGAGAGGAGACTTAATAGCTGTCTACAAATATCTAAAGGGCTGTCACATTGTAGAAGGATCAACTTTATTCTCATTTGCACAAGGAAAGACTAGAAGCAATGGGATGAAACTGAATGGGAAGAGACACAGATTAGATATTAGAAAAAACTTTTTGACAGTTAGAGTGATCAATGAGTGGAACAGGCTGCCACGAGAAGTGGTGAGTTCTCCTTCAATGGAAGTCTTCAAACAGAGGCTGGACAGACATCTGACTGGGATGATTTAGCGAATCCTGCTTTGAGCAGGGGGTTGGACCAGATGGCCCAGGAGGTCCCTTCCAACTCTACAATTCTATGATTCTATGATTCTATGATTCTAGGTACCACAGACCTCTCCGTTTCGTTGTCTGAGTCGGAGTCACAGATGCCTTCCGAATCCTGTGTATCGCTAAGACGTTCCCTGGTGGGCGATGTGGGGCGGAGGTCCTCTGTGGTAGGGGATCTCTGTGGAGAACTGTATTGTCTGTCACTGATAGGGGACTGCCTAGGTGACCTGGAATGACGGTGCCTCTCCCTGGGGGGGCTGACCGTGTGCTATAGGACGACGCAGGTGATCGCGACCTGTGGGTCCGTTTACGTCTGTGAGAGTCGGAAACAGCATGTTCCTGAGACAAGTTGTCCGTTTGCTGGGTAATGTTCACAGCAGAGCCACAACCCTGCAGAGCTTGCAGCAATGTAGCGGTTAAGTTATCTATGGACTGTGTCATAGACTGTGACATCTGAGTAGCCCATTCCGGCATGGTATCTGATACTGAAGCATTGGTAGGGACTCCCTGGGGTTCTGACCCAGAGTTCTGGATGCAATCCCGGCAGTGCGGCTACGTGCTGCCACTGGGGAGAGTGGTTTTGCAGGCTGTGCAGAATGCATAGAAACAGTCCTGCCAGTTTCTTGAGCCTGGCATAGTGCACAGACGCTGGCTCTCAGGGATGCTACAGGTGTGGCTACGCAGAGGAACTCACAGAGAGCCGTATAGGTAATATGGATTCACAGCTGAGTAAAGAGAACCCAGCTGTGATCTTACCCCACCAGTGTGCTCCTAGGTCCAGCGCCAATTTACAGTTCTGTGCCCCCCGGAGACTGCTGTGGTTCTCCTGCTTGCTGCATGCGTCCGTTGTGGGATATGGCCTGCAGCCAAAAAATGGCCACCGGGACGCTGAGGAGAGAAAGGAGGGGGCGGAGAGCTGGGGCGGAGAGCTGAAAAGGGCGTGCTGGGCTATGTAAAAACGCGCCCTTTCTGCCTCGATCCACCCCTCCTCTGACACTATAGAGTATCATTTTAGTCATCCGGGGGGCGGGCGGAGAAAAGGCGGCGGCTTCAGCTAGGCCGAAGCCGCGGTCTCAAGTAGAGATCTGATGCCCAGAAGGGCTCCAGGGCGGCGCGGTAGTCCGGGAGGGGGTCGGATCTGCACCAGACCCCCCCGGAATGGGCGACTGGCTCGCGGTGGGGGCAGCAGGGGTAGCGGTTCCTGATTAGGGGTCCCTGTGAGGCGCTATGAGGCCGCTGCTGCAGAGACGGGGCGCAGGGAGCCCTGTCTCTGCTGTTCCATGTCTGCCTGCACCCTCCCCCGGCCCCAGCAGGATCCCACAGCTGGTCTGGGGTCCCTGGTGCAGACTGCTACCTATTCACCGACTCTACCTGAGGTGTCTCAACCTAATGCCCCCTGAGGGGCATTAGGGAGGGTGCGTCTGTCACCGTCAGGGGGTCTTCATCCTCGCCTCGACCTCAACCCAGACCCCAAAGGGGTTGGGGAAGGAGAGGGGTCTCAACTTCGGACCAGTACCCGAGGGACTGTGGAAGGAGCGACATGGGGAATAGCCATCTCCACTTCAACTGGGCACCCCTAAAAATCTGTATCCGGACGAAAAAGAAAAACGGAAAAAAGGTGTGCCTCCTTGCGACACTAAGCAAAAACTGGAGAAGGCGGACGCCGTCCAGGGGTGTATACTGCAGAGGAGGAGCCATAGTTAATCTTGTTCAGATTATGCATAGTGTCGCCTCCTAGTGGACAGCAGCATAACACCCATGGTTTTGTGTCCCCCAATGAGGCGACAGAGTAAATTTATAAAAAAAAAAAACCCTAATAAATTCATTTTTTAGAAATAAAAAAAAAACCCAAAACAATAAAAGTACACATATTTAGTATTGCCGCGTCCATAACGACCCGCCCTATAAAACTGTCCCATTTGTTAACCTCTTTAGCGAAACCCCTTAAAAAATAAAAAAACAAAGCAAAAAAATAACGCTTTATTATCATACCGCCGAACAAAAAGTGCAATAACGCGCGATCAAAAAGACTGATATAAAAACCATGGCTTCACTGAAAACGTCATCTTGTCCCGCAAAAAACGAGCTGCCACACAGCGTCATCAGCGAAAAAATAAAAAAGTTATAGCTTGCAGAATAAAGCGATGCAAACATAATTATTTTTTATATAAAATTGTTTTTATTGCATAAAAGCGCCAAAACATAAAAAAAGACCTAAATGAGGTATCGCCGTAACCGTACTGACCCGAAGAATAAAACCGCTTTATCAATATTACCACACGCGGAACAGTGTAAACGCACCCCCCAAAAGAAATTCATGAAATGCTGGTTTTTGTTCATTCTGCGTCCAAAAAAACAGAATAAAAAGCGATCAAAAAATGTCACATGCCCGAAAATGGTACCAATAAAAAATGTCAACTCGTCCCTCAAAAAATAAGACCTCACATGACTCGGTGGGTCAAATATGGAAAAATTATTGCTCTCAAAATGTGGTGATGCAAAAACTATTTTTACAATAAAAAGCGTCTTTTATTTAGCATATGACAGCTGCCAAACATAAAAACCGCCATAAATAGTAAATCAAACCCCCCGTTATCACCCCGTTAGTTAGGGAAAAATAATAAAATTATCCCCACATATGGGGTATCAGCATACTCAGGACAAATTGCAAAACAACTTTTGGGGTCCAATTTCTCCTGTTACCCTTAGGAAAATAAAAAATTGGGGGCAAACATCATTTTTGTGGAAAAAAATATGATTTTCACGCCCGGGCGTTATTAACTTCTGTGAAGCCCTTGGTGGTTCAAAGTGCTCACCACACATCTAGATAAGTTCCTTAAGGGGTCTAGTTTCCAAAATGGGGTCACTTGTGGGGGGGTTTCCACTGTTTAGGCACATCAGGGGCTCTCCAAACGTGACATGGCATCCCATCTGAATTCCAGCCAATTTTGCATTGAAAAAGTCAAATGGCGCTCCTTCCCTTCTGAGCTCTGCCATGCGCCGAAACAGTGGTTTCCCCCACATATCAGGTATCAGCGTACTCAGGACAAATTGCACAATAACTTTTGCAGTCCAATTTCTCCTGTTACCCTTGGTAAAATAAAAAAAAAATTGGACCTGAAGTAATTTTTTTGTGAAAAAAGTTAAATGTTCATTTTTTTTTTTTTTTAAACATTCAAAAAATTCCTGTGAAGCACCTGAAGGGTTAATAAACTTCTTGAATGTTGTTTTGAGCACCTTACGGGGTGCCGTTTTCAGAATGGTGTCACTTTTGGGTATTTTCTATCATATAGACCAGTGGTCCCCAACCTTTTTTGCACCAGGGACCGGTTTCAAGCAAGACCATTCTTCCATGGCGCGGCAGGGCGGGGATGGAGGTGTGGCAGGGGCGGGGCTTTGGTCATAAGGGAGCGGGGCTATGTACACGGTTGTAGTGTAGCAGTGCATACTTATAATTAAATAACATTTATAATGTGACTCAACTCACCATAGGTTTTGAATGAGTGCTCCATCACCCCCATCATTGCCTTCACCCCATCACTCCCTTCTCCCCATCATTGCCACCACCCCATCACTCCCTTCACCCCATCACCCCCTTCTCCCCATCATTGCCTTCACCCCATCACTCCCTTCTCCCCATCATTGCCTTCACCCCATCACCCCCTTCTCCCCATCACTCCCTTCTCCCCATCATTGCCTTCACCCCATCATTGCCACCACCCCATCACTCCCTTCTCCCCATCATTGCCTTCACCCCATCACTCCCTTCTCCCCATCATTACCTTCACTCCATCACTCCCTTCTCCCCATCATTACCTTCACCCCATCACTCCCTTCTCCCCATCATTGCCTTCACCCCATCATTGCCACCACCCCATCACTCCCTTCTCCCCATCATTGCCACCACCCCATCACCCCCTTCTCCCCATCATTGCCTTCACCCCATCACTCCCTTCTCCCCATCATTGCCTTCACCCCATCACTCCCTTCTCCCCATCACCCCTTCTCCCCATCATTGCCTTCACCCCATCACTCCCTTCTCCCCATCATTACCTTCACCCCATCACTCCCTTCTCCCCATCATTGCCTTCACCCCATCACCCCCTTCTCCCCATCATTGCCTTCACCCCATCATTGCCACCACCCCATCACTCCCTTCTCCCCATCATTGCCACCACCCCATCACCCCCTTCTCCCCATCATTGCCTTCACCCCATCACTCCCTTCTCCCCATCATTGCCTTCACCCCATCACTCCCTTCTCCCCATCACCCCTTCTCCCCATCATTGCCTTCACCCCATCACTCCCTTCTCCCCATCATTGCCACCACCCCATCACTCCCTTCTCCCCATCATTGCCTTCACCCCATCACTCCCTTCTCCCCATCACCCCTTCTCCCCATCATTGCCTTCACCCCATCACCCCCTTCTCCCCATCATTGCCTTCACCCCATCACTCCCTTCTCCCCATCATTACCTTCACCCCATCACTCCCTTCTCCCTATCATTGCCTTCACCCCATCACCCCCTTCTCCCCATCATTGCCACCACCCCATCACTCCTTTCTCCCCATCATTGCCACCACCCCATCACCCCCTTCTCCCCATCATTGCCTTCACCCCATCACCCCCTTCTCCCCATCATTGCCTTCACCCCATCACTCCCTTCTCCCCATCATTGCCTTCACCCCATCACTCCCTTCTCCCCATCACCCCTTCTCCCCATCATTGCCTTCACCCCATCACTCCCTTCTCCCCATCATTGCCACCACCCCATCACTCCCTTCTCCCCATCATTGCCTTCACCCCATCACTGCCGTCTCTCCATCATTGCCTTCACCCCATCACTGCCGTCTCTCCATCACTCCCATCATGGCCTTCTCCCATTACCCCCTCATGGCCTTCTCTCCCCATCACGGTCTTCTCCTCATGTCCCCATCTCCTGCAGGGCCAGGCTACACAAACACAGACAAACACACACACACAGACATACATGTACACACACAGACAGACATACATACACACACACACACACATTATACATACACACAGACACCACGTCTCTCCTCTCACCTGCCCGCCGCCCGCGCTTCCTCGCTCTGACACAGCAGCGGCGCGCTCCTCTCTTTGTCAGTCAGACAGGAAGCGCGGGCGGCGGGCAGGAAGCTGGACGCAGTGGACGGGTCCTTGCAGCTCCGCTCCTGCTATTCCCTCTTGCAGGCAGCGGAGCTGCTTGGATCGCTCCCTGGCCGCCGCTACACACGCCGCTAAGAACTGCTGCGCGCAGCCCCAGCCCCCGCTACGCCACTGACCGCCCCTGGCTCCCCTTGTGTCCGCGGACCGGCAAGGGCACTGCAGCGGCCCGGTGCTGGGCCGCGGACCGGCGGTTGGGGACCCCTGATATAGACCCCTCAAAGTGATTTCAAATGTGATGTGGTCCGTAAAAATAAAATGGTGCTGGAAAAATGAGAAATCGCTGGTCAACTTTTAACCCTTATGACCTCCTAACAAAAAAAAAATTTTGGTTCCAAAATTGTGCTGATGTAAACATGTGGGAAATGTTACTTATTAAGTTTTTTGTGTGCCATACCTCTGTGATTTAAGGGCATAAAAATTCAGAGTTGGAAAACTGCGAAATTTTCAAAATTTTCGCCAAATTTCCGTTTTTTTCACAAATAAATGCAAGTTATTTGAATGAAATTTTACCACTAACATGAAGTACAATATGTCATGAGAAAACAATGTCAGAATCACCGGGATCCATGGAAGCGTTTCAGAGTTACCACCTCATAAAGGGCCCGGTCATGAACGTGCAAACCACCCTTGGGGGTAAGGGGTTAATCAATGTAACGTGTGTGTTGTGGGACAAATCTGAAAATTTGCAACAGAAAAGATATGTAAATGGAACTACATTTATATAATTCTATACTTACCAATGCCAAAAAATAGTGGACACGTAAAAATAGCTGTGCCTGGACTAGTACATGGTACCAACATGGGCAACATGCAGGCTCTAAAGACCAACTCCTCTGTAAGAGGCACAATCACCTGGTTACGAAGCCATATCGCATGTCAGTGAAACAGAGCATCCAGAAACAGGGATCTGCAGGTTGCAAGCAAGGACAAGAAAAAAAAAAAGACCCAGGATGAAAGTGCCATACAGAGTGTCCCTACATTAGTGCCATGGTCGCACTCAGAGAGAAATACTTACCAAAAGCAACTTTCAAGCCATCAAGAAAACCCCACGGGCAATCCAGAGACAGCTGGACCAGAGGGCCAAGGAACAAAATCTGCATTTGAAGACAAGAAAAGGTGATAAATGCAACATGAAAATGAAGCGTGAGGCTGCCAGTGCCGTGACGTCCCGTCTTACCATGGTAAGGAGCAGCGGTAACAAGGTTGCTGTGAAGATCCCGTCTAAGCGGAAACCCATGAGAGAAAGTATGGCTGCCTCTGTCTAGAGAGAACACAGAATTGCACACGCTGAGTTTCTAATGTAGGAGAAAGTGGAGCAATTTCTTGGAAGGGGCAAAAAAAAACAAAAAAACAAAATAGTTGCAAAAGAAAAAACCCTGTAGGAAGATGAAATATCACAGACAAAAGGCTGTTGCTGCAAACATACAGTGTCTGCAATCTTTATACTTCTGCACTTGAGCAGAATAGACCGTCAAGGGGGTGACGGCGCGCTGCAGCATGACAGACAAGAGAAGTGTTACCGGCAGGCGTTCCGGCGGGGAAAGGCGGCAGAGGAGGCGCTCCGGCGGGGAAAGGCAGCAGAGGAGGCGTTCCGGCGGGGAAAGGCAGCAGAGGAGGCGCTCCGGCGGGGAAAGGCGGCAGAGGAGGCGCTCCGGCGGGGAAAGGCAGCAGAGGAGGCGCTCCGGCGGGGAAAGGCAGCAGAGGAGGCGCTCCGGCGGGGCAGACGGCAGAGGAGGCGCTGCGGCAGGGAAGACGGCAGAGGAGGCGCTCCGGCGGGGCAGACGGCAGAGGAGGCGCTGCGGCAGGGAAGACGGCAGAGGAGGCGCTGCGGCAGGGAAGACGGCAGAGGAGGCGCTGCGGCAGGGAAGACGGCAGAGGAGGCGCTCCGGCAGGAAAGATGGCAGAGGAGGTGCCGGACCTCCGGCGGGGCAGACGGCAGAGGCGGTGCCGGACCTCCGGCGGGGCAGACGGCAGAGGCGGTGCCGGACCTCCGGCGGGGCAGACGGCAGAGGCGGTGCCGGACCTCCGGCGGGGCAGACGGCAGAGGAGGTGCCGGACCTCCGGCGGGGCAGACGGCAGAGGCGGTGACGGACCTCCGGCGGGGCAGACGGCAGAGGTGGTCACCACACACTATTGTATTTACCTTGAAGCTTGTTAACTCTTTCCAAACCCATAGAAACAGAGGGGACAGGGAGGACACGATGAGCACACTGGTGAACCTCCTCTTAATGACCGCAGGGTGATCTCTGGGGACAGGAAACAGACAGGTGTCACACACAGCAGGTGCTGCAGCCGGGGATGCGGCTCCCTCCGCCGGACCCGCTACTCTACCTGGACAGCTCGCTCTTCCACACATACAAGCTGCCCACGTAAGAACACGCCAGGGTGAGGCAGCAGAGCAGGGACACCGCGCACAGCCCCGAGGCGGACACTGCAGCGTGAGCCTCAGACATGGCAGGTGGAAGGGGGAAAGGACCTGTGATGATGTCATGACCATGTGACCAGTCACGTGTGAGGAAGGAGCCAGGCTCTGTAGTCCTACTGTAGTGATGGGGGCAGTCCGGCTCTACACACAGAGCGCTGCTTTCCCCACTGTTATCACTCCAGTCCCTTCACTAAAAAGTCTGGGCCACAGTATACAGGTGTACAGGGGTCTAGTGACGGCTCTTTAGCCATGTTCTCAGCCTGTAGCTCCTGGGGTCAAGACCTCACTCCTGTCTGTATTGTGACTTGTGTTATTCCCTAATGTCTGATATTTGTAGTGTGGATTCTACATTAGTGCAGTGTATGTGTACTCCCTGACTGCTTGTGGGGGCGCTCTGGTATTATGTGTACTCCCTGACTGCTTGTGGGGGCGCTCTGGTATTATGTGTACTCCCTGACTGCTTATGGGGGCGCTCTGGTATTATGTGTACTCCCTGACTGCTTGTGGGGGCGCTCTGGTATTATGTGTACTCCCTGACTGCTTGTGGGGGCGCTCTGGTATTATGTGCACTCCCTGACTGCTTGTGGGGGCGCTCTGGTATTATATGTACTCCCTGACTGCTTGTGGGGGCGCTCTGGTATTATGTGTACTCCCTGACTGCTTATGGGGGCGCTCTGGTATTATGTGTACTCCCTGACTGCTTGTGGGGGCGCTCTGGTATTATGTGTACTCCCTGACTGCTTGTGGGGGCGCTCTGGTATTATGTGTACTCCCTGACTGCTTGTGGGGGCGCTCTGGTATGTGTACTCCCTGACTGCTTGTGGGGGCGCTCTGGTATTATGTGTACTCCCTGACTGCTTGTGGGGGCGCTCTGGTATTATATGTACTCCCTGACTGCTTGTGGGGGCGCTCTGGTATTATGTGTACTCCCTGACTGCTTATGGGGGCGCTCTGGTATTATGTGTACTCCCTGACTGCTTGTGGGGGCGCTCTGGTATTATGTGTACTCCCTGACTGCTTGTGGGGGCGCTCTGGTATTATGTGTACTCCCTGACTGCTTGTGGGGGCGCTCTGGTATTATGTGTACTCCCTGACTGCTTGTGGGGGCGCTCTGGTATTATGTGTACTCCCTGACTGCTTGTGGGGGCGCTCTGGTATTATGTGTACTCCCTGACTGCTTGTGGGGGCGCTCTGGTATTATGTGCACTCCCTGACTGCTTGTGGGGGCGCTCTGGTATTATGTGTACTCCCTGACTGCTTGTGGGGGCGCTCTGGTATTATGTGTACTCCCTGACTGCTTATGGGGGCGCTCTGGTATTATGTGTACTCCCTGACTGCTTGTGGGGGCGCTCTGGTATTATGTGTACTCCCTGACTGCTTGTGGGGGCGCTCTGGTATTATGTGTACTCCCTGACTGCTTGTGGGGGCGCTCTGGTATTATGTGTACTCCCTGACTGCTTGTGGGGGCGCTCTGGTATTATGTGCACTCCCTGACTGCTTGTGGGGGCGCTCTGGTATTATGTGTACTCCCTGACTGCTTGTGGGGGCGCTCTGGTATTATGTGTACTCCCTGATGATACAAGATGATATCATGATATCATGATTGATGAGCAAGATGATACAAGAGAGTGGGAAGAGTGAGGTCAAGGGGGAGATAGATGTAGAGAGTGAGACGAAGAGAAGATGGATGTCTGAGGGATGTGCTGCAGCAGGTCCCAGTGATCTGGGCTGCTGGCACGGGAAAGACATAGAAAGAGACTGATAAGATTGATGACCTAACCTTCCAGAAGAGAGACAGAACAGATCGGAACGAAGGAGAATAGGACAGTGGGAAGCGGGTTGAGTAAGAGAAAGAACCCTTCCAGTCCAGAGCGCAAAGGCCGGGGCCCGGTCCCCGAGGTTGATCGGATCTTTTATGTCCAGCAACAGACACCGGTGGAGTAGTGAGCCGCTAACACCTTACTCCCATCATAGACTTGGGACACAACAGCACCTTATTAGTGAGCCGGGACTCTGGAGCGAGAGTTCCCCGAAGCAGGCTACAGCTGTCTGTCATACAAGTAGAGACTAGGAACACCTAGAGAGAGGCATTCCAGGGTAACTAAGTACTGGAGTGCTTCGCCTTGGAGGAGTCGTTCAGTCAGGTACACGTTGGCGGAGTGCTGGAGAGGAGAACCTATTTTGCCTGGAGCCCTGACCTGGAGAACACAGCGCGGAGGCTGGCATGTGTGTGAACTGCAAACAGTGAGTAAAGCTTTGGAACCGCACGCCCTGGTGTCCTCCAGTTATTCCGCACCGCTACACCTGAGTACCTGTACCTACACCATCTACGCCTCCCCGCCATTACAGCATATACACTGCCTTGGGTCTACAGCTCCGCCTGTGGAGAGCTTTACCATCTATGCTGCACACACCATCAGTCCCAGCGGATCTGCATGCAGCGTCGGCCTAACATCATATTTGCCGAACACCACAGGTGGCGTCACAAACTTTACATTACAACCAAACACCACCGCCATTGATATTGAGGCCCAGGGCCACGGACCGGGTCTCCGCTGCTGTGACACATCATCCCCCTGACACCCGCCCGGTACCGAGTACCCCACAGCCCTGGGTGAAGCGAGGGCGACTCATGTACTCCCTGACTGCTTATGGGGGGCGCTGTGGTATTATGTGTACACCCTGACTGCTTATGAGGGCACTCTGGTATTATGTGTACTCCCTGACTGCTTGTGGGGGCGCTCTGACCAGTGAAGATTTCTCAGTGTCACTGGTGTTTATACCATTATTACTGTTAGGTGTCAGGTTCCTGTCGCTGCACAGCAGGAATCCCAAGCCTTGCCTTCGGCGGTCTCCCATTCCTCTCCGGCTGCAGAGGAGGCTGCTCAGCAGACTCGTTGGTCCCGGCGCTCTGCTCAGACTAGCACTGTGGGTTTTCTTGCTTCTGCCACATCAGGTCCAGCTATAGCAACGCATGCTGGTCAGCAGCAAGCTACTCCAGGGACTAAGTCCTCCTTTCGGTACACTGAGCATGCCCATGGGAAGATCTCTCATTTGAGATCGGAGGTCACGTGCTCAGGTCCTTCTCCAGCTTGGATTGGACCATCAGGAAGGTCCCGGAAGGACGCTGCTATAAAAGGATCGCATGGCCGCCTGACCATGCGCTAGTATAGACAGTTGTTAAAACTTGTGTGTGTGATGATGGATGCATGGAGCTGGTGAATGACTTATTATGAAACCCCTTCCCTTTGATATGCATGATGTAGGGTTATCTTAGTGTAAGTCAGCGCCTTGTAGTGGCTAAGCGTAGTGCCACAGTGCTTCCTAGTCACAGCACCTCTCTCAGCGCCATATTGTGCCATCCAGCACAAGGCACCTAGTGGCTGCATCCACCAGCGCAGCGCCATGCACAGGTCTACCGCGTTCCTCTTTAGTCTGGGAGGTTAGTGGCTTCCGCCAGAGCGGTGCAGTGCACACTAGTGCGGTACTTATTTGTTTCTCTCTTGCTGGCTCTGCTGCAGCGGCGCCGAGCGCTAGTGGACTAGAGGGACTCTAACCCCGTGTCCTTGGGGTGGAGTCCTGTGTCTGTATACTAGCGCTCATCCGGCCGAGCCCTGTTGTTAGGAGTGGCGGAAGACACTAAATAAAAAATAAAGTGCCTTCACCACTCGGAGTCCACCGTGCGGTGGATGGAAAAAACGCTGCCAAGAGAGGCAGAACACTACGGCGGTAATGTGCACAAGGGTTTAAGGCTGAGTGCAGATGGACTTTTGAGCCCTGTGGATTTTTCCATGCAGAATGGAAGAAATCCGCAAGACAAATGACCTGAATCCTGCGGATTTCTTCCATTTTTCCTGCGGTTTTTGTGTGGTTTTCCACTGTGGATTCCCCCCTGTGGATTTGGAGACAGGGGAGGTGGAAAACCGCACAAAAGAAGTAACATGCTGCGGATTTTGTACCGCAGGAAAACCGCGTGGAATAATCTGCAGCGTCTGCACAGCGGTTTTTTTTTTTAATTGATTTTAAGGCTACTGTACATCACAATGCGGATATGCAGCGTTTCTGTGCAGAAAAATCCGCTGCATATCCGCATCATGTGCACACAGCCTAACTGTACCCAGTGCACCAAATTCACAGAGCTGCAGGCGTAAATTAAACGCTGAGTCTGTTCAAGGTCACAGACTATCAGCGATGAACACACGGTATTAGAAGTCACAGAAGTAGCCTTAAACAACAGGACTACTCCTTCTAGACCTACCGTAAAATAAGGTGCGTGACGTCGCAACTGCGAACGCCCGACAAGACTGCAAGCGCAGCACGGCAAAACCTGTGCCGCAGAGATGGCACCGCTATATCGCAAGCGCGACGCAGGACGCTAGCTGCTGAGGTAGATGGAGAGTAAGCGCACTGGCGCAAGTTCTGCTACTGGCTGAACCCAAACGCTCACACAATCGTATTATCAGAGGGAAGGGGTTTCTTAATAAGTCAGTCACCAGTCCAAGCATCCATCACCATACACACAGCAGCAAGGACGAACTACTAGCGCATGGCGGAACAGCCATGCGCACTTTTTATAGTGAACGGTACCTTCCGGAAATTTCCAGAGCCCTGGGATGAACCAATGGAATCAGGAGCAGGACCTGAGCACCTGACTCCTGAACTCCAATGGGAGGTTATCCCACGAGCATGCTCAGAAGAAGGGATGAAGGACTTGGCCTCCGGGGAGAGTTGCTGTAAAGCAATCTCCTCTGCAATCTCCTCTGCAATCTCCTTTGCATTAAACACAGAGCAGGAGACCGCAGCATGTGAGGGTCTAGATTCCTGCCTAGCAATGGCCGGGATCTGACTCCTAACATTACCCCCCCTCCTAGGGCCCCCCCCTCCCTGAACCCTCTGATCCGCCCGCCTGTGCCCAACAGTGGCACAGACCTCAGACTTGCCAAAAGGCGAACCTGATGTCCCGATAGGTGAAACAGTAAACCGAGGTACACAACAAGCATTAGCGGAGGCGAGATCACCGGGTTTGAGGAGGGACACCCGAGAGACAATGGGAGCAGGCGTTTCAAGGACACGCTGCCGTGTGTCGACGGCCGTCGGCACACCCCGCCTGGGTAGATTAACCCGAGCACAACAGGTGCATGCCCGAATGAACCTCTTCACATCCCGAGCCCTGTGCGGCCACCAATACGAACCGGCCAGGGACTTCGTGGTCTGCATATATGGGTCGCCCTCGCTGGCTTCACCCAGGGCTGTGGGGTACTCGGTACCGGGCCGGTGTCAGGGGGTCGTGTCACACCGGTGGCGGTGACCCGGTCGGTGGCCCTGGGCGCCCAATATATCAATGGTGGTTGTTTTTATGGTTTAATGTAATAATAGTTCGTGACACCACCCTTGGTGTTTGGCAAGTAAGATGGTAAGCCAACACTGCTTGCAGATCCACTGGGACTGATGGTGTGATGCAGCAAAGATGGTGTAGCTCCCCACAGGTGGAGCTGTAGTCCCAGGGCAGTGTAGGTGCAATGGATGAAGAGAGGCACAGGATGGTGTAGATGCGGATACCCAGATGTAGCGGTGCTGATGCGGGAATGAATGGAGAACACCAGAGCTTGCAGTTTCAAAGCTTTACTCACAGTTCGTAGTGCACACAGGTGCCTGCTTCAGTACCGTGTCCTCTGGGGCAGAGGCCCAGTCAACCTCCAGACGAGATAGGACTCTCCCTGCCAGCACCCCCGCCAACATGTACCTTCCTGAACGACTCCTCTATTGCGCCTTGTAGTGTGAAGAGCTCCAGTACCGTGGTTCTCTGAAGTTCCTCCTATCAGATGTTCCTAACAACTCTCACTTGTATGACAGACGCTGTAGCCTGCTTCGGGGACTCCCTTCTCCTGAATCCCAGCTCTCTATCAGTTTGCTGTTTTGTCCCATGTCTTGAATGGGAGTAATGCATTTACAGCCAACTACTCCACCGGTGTCTGCTGCAGAACCATAAGTGTCCACACAACCTCGGGGACCGGTCCCCGGCCTTGCGCTGAGAACCTATAGGCAGGGTTCCTATCCAACCCACTCCTCCTCTCTGTTCTCTCTCCTCTTCGTTCCGTACTTGTCTTTCTCTCTCTTATGGAAATGCAGGTTACAGTTCTACGTCTTTCCTTCTCCTTCCTTTCCCGTGCCAGCTGGCTCAGGTCACTGAGGCAGCTGCAGCACTCCTTCCTCCATCCCTTCTTCCAGGGATCCTCACTCCTATCTGAGTGATCTTTCTCTCCTCTCCTCTGGGACTCACCCCAGACTGACTCTTGTCAGACTGACTCCAGACTCCCCCTAGATCCTCTCTTTCCCCTTCTTTTATACTAACTCCACCCACCTCCCAGCACATCTCGTGTTTCGAAGCAGGGTTCCACGAAAGGTGCTCTGCTACACCCTGAGGCTAAAGCTGGAATGTGGTCCTGCTGAACTATCCTGTGTGTGGGATGCAGGTGTTGGAGTGTGGCAAGGAGTTCCCACCTTACCTGGATGGTGGGGCACTACACCTTAGGAGAAGGTACAGTACCTCTGTGGCGACTTAGCCTCAGGGGCGCCACATATAGTCACAGTGGCCATCCGCATTGGAAGCGTGTGCCCACGCGAGAATTTTAGGCCGCTGGCAAGGAGGGACAAAAGTCTCGCCGACCGACTCACAGTCAGACCATTGCGGGGCGCTGTCTTCCTGGGAAGCAGCGGGTAGATGGTGACAACCGCATATGGACTTTTGAGTCGGGCGTGTCTCTGATATGGCACGAGACACCTCCAGGGGCTCGGGAGGTAGAACTTCTGGCTCGGGCAGGTCTAGAGGCTCAAAAAAGTTAGGAGCCGGAGTACCTCTCCGTTTGGCGTGAGCACGCTCCATACCACGCTCCGAAAAATGGAGGTTGATACAGGAGGAGATGGAGATTAGCTCCTCCAACGTGGTAGGAATCTCTCTAGTGGAGAGAGCATTCTTAACGTGCTCCGCTAATCCTCTCCAAAAAACGGGGATCAACGCCTTGTCAGACCACTCCAACTGGGACGCCAGTGTCCGAAAACGGACGGCGTATTGACTAGCTGAGAGTGATCCCTGAGACAAGGCGAGCAATTGGAGAGAGGTATCATGGGTGACCCGTGGACCAAGAAAAACTTGCCTGATGGCAGTAAGCAAGTGAGCAGCAGTCCGAATCTCGGGGTCCCCGCGCTCCCACAGTGGCGTAGCCCACTCCAACGCCTTGCCCGACAGTAGCGAGATAATGAAAGCCACCTGGGCCCGTTCTGTAGGGAATTGCGCAGCCAGCAGCTCCAGGTGTATTGAGCACTGGCTGATGAAACCACTGCAGGAGGCGCCATCCCCACAGTATTTTTCGGGCAACGGGAGGCAGGTAACTGTTGGCGCAAGGGCGGACAAGGACATACGCCCTGTGAGTGCTTGAACAGCAGCATCCATGGCCTGCGCAGCTGCGAGAGCCCTCTCAAGGGTAACCAAGCGAGCCTCGAGCTGACACACATACTGCACTAATTGCTGCTGGTCTGCCATCTCTAGCCAGACTCTGGCGCTAGTATTATGTTAGGAGTGGCGGAAGACACTAAATAAAAAGTAAATAAAGTGCCTTCGCCACTCGGGGTCCACCGTGCGGTGGATGGAAAAACCGCTGCTAAGAGAGGCAGAACACTACGGCAGTAATGTGCACAAGGGTTTAACTTTACCCAGTGCACCAAAGCAAGCTTGGTTAAATTCACAGAGCTGCAGGCATAAATTAAACGCTGAGTCTGTTCAAGGTCACAGACTATCAGCGATGAACACACGGTATTAAAAGTCACAGAAGTAGCCTTAAACAACAGGACTACTCCTTCTAGACCTACCATAAAATAAGGTGCGTGACATCGCAACTGCGAACGCCCGACAAGACTGCAAGCGCAGCACGGCAAAACCTGTGCCGCAGAGATGGCACCGCTATATCGCAAGCGCGACGCAGGACGCTAGCTGCTGAGGTAGATGGAGAGTAAGCGCGCTGGCGCAAGCGCTGCTACTGGCTGAACCCAAACGCTCACACAATCGTATAATCAGAGGGAAGGGGTTTCTTAATAAGTCAGTCACCAGTCCAAGCATCCATCACCATACACACAGCAGCAAGTCCGAACTACTAGCGCATGGCGGAACAGCCATGCGCACTTTTTATAGTGAACGGTACCTTCCGGAAATTTCCAGAGCCCTGGGATGAACCTATGGAATCAGGAGCAGGACCTGAGCACCTGACTCCTGAGCTCCAATGGGAGGTTATCCCACGAGCATGCTCAGAAGAAGGGATGAAGGACTTGGCCTCCGGGGAGAGTTGCTGTAAAGCAATCTCCTCTGCAATCTCCTTTGCATTAAACACAGAGCAGGAGACCGCAGCATGTGAGGGTCTAGATTCCTGCCTAGCAATGGCCGGAATCTGACTCCTAACACCTGTGAGTTTAACAGGCTTCTGCATTTACATTGTGCAGCACCGCGGTTCCATGTATCAACACAACTCGCTCCTGTACACACCGGGTGACGCTAACCCGCATGTGTTCATTTATTATTTGCCGTATAGTCTCTGACATTACTGAGCAGCAGGCTTCCATCTCTGCACGGTGGACCCCGGGCTGCGAACGCACCTTTTACCACCTTTATTATTTGGTGCGTTCCACCAGCCCGTAACAATTACATGATATTATGTGATGACTGTTGCCGCCTTGTGCAACCAGGTCATGTATACCTTTCAAATTTAAGCTCTTTCAACCTCTCTGTCACCTATGTATTTAATTGCTGAATAATCTAGTAGCGCTCTTGCACTTTAAACACTATATACTCCATTGATGTTATGGGATTTACTCTAGACATTAATTAATTGCCAGTAATTGCATTCAGAATTAATGAGCACTGATAATTATGTTTTAACTACAGTGCCTTGTGAAAGTATTTGGCCCCCTGGAAATTTTCAACCTTTTCCCACATATCATGCTTCAAATATAAGGATACCAAATGTAAATTTTTGGTGAAGAATCAATAACAAGTGGGACACAATTGTGAAGTTGAACGAAATTTATTGGTTATTTTAAATTTTTGTGGAAATTCAAAAACTGAAAAGTGGGGTGTGCAATATTATTTGGCCCCTTTAACTTAATAAAGTACTTTGTTGCGCCTTTTGCTGCGATTACAGCTGCAAGTCGCTTGGGGTATGTCTCTATCAGTTTTGTACATCGAGAGACTGAAATTCTTGCCCATTCTTCCTTGGCAAACAGCTCGAGCTCAGTGAGGTTGGATGGAGATCGTTTGTGAACAGCAGTTTTCAGCTCTTTCCACAGATTCTCGATTGGATTCAGGTCTGGACTTTGACTTGGCCATTCTAGCACCTGGATACATTTATTTGTGAACCATTCCATTGTAGATTTAGCTTTATGTTTGGGATCATTGTCTTGTTGGAAGACAAATCTCTGTCCCTGTCTCAGGTCTTTTGCAGACTCCAACAGGTTTTCTTCAAGAATGGTCCTGTATTTGGTTCCATCCATCTTCTCATCAATTTTAACCATCTTCTTTGTCTCTGCTGAAGAAAAGCAGCCCGAAACCATGATGCTGCCGCCACCATGTTTGACAGTGGGGATGGTGTGTTCAGGGTGATGAGCTGTGATGCCTTTACGCTAAACATATCGGTTGGCATTGTTGCCAAAAAGTTCAATTTTGGTTTCATCTGACCAGAGCGCCTTCTTCCACATGTTTGGTGTGTCTCCCAGGTGGCTTGTTGCAAACTTTAAACACTTTTTATGGATATCTTTGAGAAATGGCTTTCTTCTTGCCATTCTTCCATAAAGGCTAGATTTGTGCAGTGTGCGACTGATTGTTGTCCTATGGACAGACTGTCCCACCTCAGCTGTAGATCTCTGTAGTTAATCCAGAGTCATCATGGGCCTCTTGGCTGCATCTCTGATCAGTCTTCTCCTTGTTTGAGATGAAAGTATAGAGGGATGGCTGGGTCTTGGTAGATTTGCAGTGGTATGATACTTCTTCGATTTCAATATGATCGCTTGCACAGTGCTCCTTGCGATGTTTAAAGTTTTGGAAATCATTTTGTATCCAAATCCAGCTTTAAACTTCTCCACAACAGTATCACGGACCTGCCTGTTGTGTTCCTTGGTCTTCATGATGCTCTCTGTGCTTCAAACAGAACCCTGAGACTATCACAGAGCAGGTGCATTTATACGGAGACTTGATTACATATAGGTGGATTATATTTATGTTATGATTGGGTCACCGAGGAGGAAAACAAGACCAAGCTAAGCCACAGAAAAAAAAGAGGTTGGTAACTAAGCGGATTGCAGACCCCTGTGTTATGAATGTGTCCCCGAGGAGAAAAAAAGCAACACAAGCAAAGTCTCAGAAAACCAGAGAGGTTGGTAACTATGCAGATTGCAGATCCCTGATCTTAACACACAACTAGCAGCAGTCGTGGAGCGTACCTACGATGTTCCTAGACGCTTCGTCACAACCAGAGAGCTAAATAAGCCTAAAGTAAGAAAAGAGGAAAACTAACTGCCCCAGAGCAGACCCCAAAGGAAAGACAGCCCCCCACATGTATTGACGGTGAAGCAAGATGAAAACACAAACAAAGGCAGAAAAATAGGCTGAGCAAACGATGGGGCCCAACTAGCTAGAAAGGACAGGAAAGGAAAGATACTGTCTGCAATCTGCCAAAAAACCCTACCCAAAATAATGTCCAACACTTCCGATAACAAAATTAACCCTGAAGTCACTAGACTTCTCCCACTATATAAGCACTCTGAAATATTCTGAGACAGAGCAAAAAGGCCAATCTAATAAAGGACAAAAAGGCAAATTGGCAAATACAGATAAATAAGAGTGGAAATTCAGCACAGCCCAGCAGGGCTGGCTGACCACACAAAAACTGAGTAGACCAAAGAGCAAGTGTGAGCATTAGCAAAAACAAACTTAACTTGAGAAGACTGGAGCAGAGCTGAAGTCCAAGACCTGAGAAGCAGACTGAATCACCAGCAACAGGATAGGGCGTCGGCTGTCTTATATCCAGTCTGATACTCCAGACATCCAATCACTATCCTCCTCGTCAGATGGCAGACCATTAGCAATTAAACCAACCTCTCTACCTCCCATCACCACCAGAGGGAGAACGGAAGGAGAACTCCCAGCTGGTGGAGCAGAAAATGAGCTCATAACAGTACCCCCCCTTGAGGAGGGGTCACCGAACCCTCATCCACGCCACCAGGCCGATCAGGATGGGCCCGGTGAAAAGCACGAACCAATTTATTGGCATGAATATCCGAGGCAGAGACCCAAGAATTATCCTCCTGGCCATAACCCTTCCATTTGACCAAATACTGGAGTCTCCGTCTGACCAAACGAGAATCCAATATTTTCTCTACCTCATATTTCACATTGCCTTTAACCAAAACAGGGTCAGGAGGTGCCGCCACAGGAAATACTAGCTCAAAAAACCGCTTCAACAGTGATTTGTGAAATACGTTATGGATTTTGAACGTAACTGGAAGAGCCAATCGAAAAGAAACAGGATTAAGAATCTCCAAAATCTTATAAGGTCCAATAAATCTTGGCTTAAATTTTGGAGATGCAACCCTCATAGAAATATTCTTAGACGACAACCAAACCATATCACCCACTTTAAACCGGGGACCAATGGTCCTATGATGGTTGGAAAAACGCTGGGCCTTTTCCTGAGAGAGTGACAACTTATCCACCACTTGGTCCCATATCTGCTGCATTCTCACAACCACAGTGTCCACACCTGGGCAGGACGAAGATTCCACTTGTCCTGAAGAGAATCGAGGATGAAACCCAAAATTACAGAAAAAGGGTGACATCAAAGTGGCAGAACTAGCTCTATTGTTCAGCGCAAATTCGGCCAAGGACAAAAATGAGACCCAATCATCTTGATCAGCAGATATAAAACATCTTAAATAAGACTCCAGGGTCTGGTTTGTTCTCTCAGTCTGCCCATTGGTCTGGGGATGAAACACGGAGGAGAAGGATAACTGAATTCCCAGATTGGAACAAAAGGCTTTCCAAAATCTGGAAACAAACTGCACCCCTCTATCGGACACAATGTTCTCAGGAATCCCGTGTAACCGAACCACCTGTTGTAAAAACAAGGGTACCAACTCAGCGGAAGATGGCAACTTTGTGAGTGGTACAAGATGGACCATCTTCGTGAATCTATCACAGATCACCCAGATAACAGTCATTCTCTGAGAGACAGGAAGATCAAAAATAAAATCCATTGAGATATGGGTCCATGGCCTCTTGGGCACTGGGAGGGGCATCAGCAACCCACTAGAACGAGAACAGGGTTTAGACCGAGAACAAGTCCCACAGGACTGTACAAAATTCCTGACATCACGAGATAAGGCAGGCCACCAAAACGACCGACTCACCAAATCTGTGGTGCCAAAAATACCTGGATGACCAGCCAATGCGGAGCAATGGACTTCAGACATCACTCTCTTTCTCCACTGGTCAGGAACATACAATCTTCCCATAGGGCAACGCTCCGGTTTATCCTCCTGAAATTCCTCCAGGGCACGTCTTAAATCGGGTGAAATGGCAGAAAGAACTACCCCCTCACCTAGAATAGTAGTAGGCTCAGTCACATTAAGAGAATCAGCAAAGAAACTCCCAGAAAGGGCGTCTGCCTTAACATTCTTAGTGCCCAGAAGAAAAGAGACCACAAAATTAAAACGCGTGAAAAACAAGGCCCATCTAGCCTGTCTAGGATTCAAGCGTTTAGCCGACTCCAGATAAATCAGGTTCTTGTGATCGGTGAGGACCACAAATTGATGTCTAGCTCCCTCCAGCCAATGTCTCCACTCCTCAAATGCCTATTTCATGGTCAACAATTCCCGATTCCCCACGTCATAGTTGCGTTCAGATGGGGAGAACTTTCGAGAAAAGAAGGCACAGGGATTCATCTTAGAAGTCACAGGGTCTTTTTGGGACAAAACAGCTCCTGCACCAATCTCAGAAGCATCTACCTCCACTTGAAATGGAAGTGAGACATCAGGTTGCCGTAGAACTGGAGCTGAAGTAAATCTCCGCTTAAGCTCCTGAAATGCTGAGACAGCCTCAGGAGACCAATTCAGCACATCAGCTCCCTTCTTGGTCTGATCAGTCAGTGGTTTGACAATACTAGAAAAATTACCTATAAATTTTACGATAGAAATTAGCAAAACCCAAAAACTTCTGGAGAGCCTTCAAAGAAGTAGGCTGAACCCAATCATAAATGGCCTGTACCTTGGCCGGGTCCATTTCAATAGTCGATGGAGACAAGATAAATCCCAAAAATGAAATCCTCTGTACACCAAAGAGGCGTTTCGATCCCTTAACAAACAGGGAATTCTCCCTTAAAATCCGGAACACAGTCCGGACATGTTCCACATGGGAATCCCAATCACTAGAAAAGATCAAAATATCATCCAGATAGATGATCAAAAACTTATCTACAAAGTCTCGAAAAATATCATTCATAAAGGACTGGAAGACAGAAGGGGCATTAGAGAGCCCAAAAGGCATCACCAGGTACTCAAAATGTCCCTCCGGAGTATTAAACGCCGTCTTCCATTCATCCCCGTGCTTGATGCGAATAAGATTATACGCCCCCCTGAGGTCAAGCTTAGTAAACCAGCAGACACTCTTAACTCTGGAGAATAAATCAGACATCAGAGGTAACGGGTACTGATATTTAACAGTCATCTTGTTAAGGGAACGATAATCAATACACGGTCTTAACCCCTTCCTGACATCCGAAGTACTATCCCGTCCATGGGGCCCGGGCCCCTATGCCCATGGACGGGATAGTACGTCTGCGCGATCAGCGGCGCTCACGTGGTGAGCGCCGCTGATCGCGGCCAGGTGTCAGCTGATTATCACAGCTGACACCCGGCACAATGTGTCAGGGGCGGTCACTGACCGCCCCCGACACGTTAACCCCTTGCACACCGCGATCAAACATGATTGCGGTGTACCGGGGGTTAAAGGGAAGCATCGCAGGGAGGGGGCTCCCTCCGTGCTTCCCTGAACCCCTCACGGCAGCGCAATGTGCAGCGCTGCTGCGGGGGGCTCCTTCCCTGCAGGCCCCCGAATCCAAGATGGAGACGGGGACCTTCGGGGGCCTGCAGGGAGCTGGCTTCCTCAGTGCCTGCAAAGCGCAGGCAAGGAGGAGGCCTGTGTACTGCCTGTGACAGATTGCTGATCTGTCACAGTGATCTGTGATGTGACAGATCAGCGATCTGTCACAGGACAGTGATGTCCCACCTGGGACAACCTAATAAAGTAAAAAAAAAAAAAGTGTTAAAATAATTAAAAAAAAAAATAAAAAAATTTCCCCAATAAATCCATTTTTTGGAAATAAAAAAAACCCAAACAATAAAAGTACACATATTAGGTATCGCCACATCCGTACCGACCTGCCCTATAAAACTGTCCCATTAGTTAACCCCTTTAGCAAACCCCTTAAAAAATTAAAATAAAAAACGAAGCAAAAAGTAATGATTTATTATCATACCGCCAAACAAAGTGCAATAACGCGCGATCAAAAAGACGCATATAAATATCCATGGTACCCCTGAAAACGTCATCTTGTCCCGCAAAAAACGAGCTGCCATATAGCATCATCAGCGAAAAAATAAAGTTATAGCTCGCAGAATGAAGCGATGCAAAAATAATTATTTTTTATATAAAATAGTTTTCATTGCATAAAACCGATAAAACATAAAAAAGCGACCTAAATGAGGTATCGCTGTAACCGTACTGACCCGAAGAATAAAACCGCTTTATCAATTTTACCGCACGCGGAACGGTGTAAACGCACCCCTCCAAAAGAAATTCATGAAACGCTGGTTTTTGTTCATTCTGCATTCCAAAAATCGGAATAAAAAGCGATCAAAAAATGTCACGTGCCCAAAAATGGTACCAATAAAAACGTCAACTCGTCCCGCAAAGAATAAGACCTCACATGACTCTTTGGGTCAAAATACGGAAAAATTATAGTTCTCAATATGTGGTGATGCAAAAACTATTTTTACAATAAAAAGCGTCTTTTAGCGTGTGACAGCTGCCAAAAATAAAAACCCGCCATAAACAGTAAATCAAACCCCCCGTTATCACCCCCTTAGTTAGGGAAAAATAAAATTAAAAGAAAATGTATTTATTTCCATTTTCCCATTAGGGCTAGGGTTAGGGTTAGGCTAGGGTTAGGGCTAGGGTTAGGGCTAGGGGTGTGTTGGGGTTATGACTGGAGTTAGAATTGGGGGTTTCCACTGTTTGGGCACATCAGGTGCTCTCCAAATGCAACATGGCGTCTGATCTCAATTCCAGCCAATTCTGAGTTGAAAAAGTCAAATGGTGCTCCTTCCCTTCCAAGCTCTTCCATACGCCAAAACAGTGTTTTACCCCCACATGTAGGGTATCAGCCTCCTCAGGACAAATTGCAAAACAACTTTTGGGGTCCAATTTCTCCTGTTACCCTTAGGCCTCTTTCACACTTCAGTTTTTTGCATCAGTCATAATCCGCCAAAAGGACGGATGGCGGATCCGTTTTAGTACTGATGACAACGGATGGCACCCGTCCGTTTTTTTGACGGATCCGACAAATGAACAATTTTAAAGGAATCGCAGCCTGGAAAAGGAGAGAGAGAGAATTTTGGGTTAAATGAGTGTCTGGAGGATCCGCCACAGAAAAAAAGCGTTGCAAGCTCCGTTTTGAAATCTTTGAGGATGGTAACGGACAGGAACTTTTGGCGGATCCGCAAAAAAACGGATGCAACGGACGGCAATCCGTCACAATCCTCCAGTAATGGAAGTCAATGGGAAAAAAAAAGGATCCTCAAAAGAAAATTGAGGATCCGTTTTTTTTCAAAACCTGGTGGATTGTGACTGATTGTAAAAAACTGAAGTGTGAAAGAGGCCTTAGGAAAATAAAAAATTGAGGGCAAAAATATCATTTTTGTGGGAAAAAAAATTATTTTTTTATTTTCACGTCCGGGCGTTATAAACTTCTGTGAAGCACTTGGGGGTTCAAAGTGCTCACCACACATCTAGATAAGTTCTGTGGGGGGTCTAGTGTCCAAAATGGGGACACTTGTGGGGAGTATCAATAGTTTAGGTACATCAGGGGCTCTCCAAACGCACATGACACCGGCAGACCATTCCATCAAAGTCTGCATTCCAAAACGTCACTACTTCCCTTCCGAGCCCCGACGTGTGCCCATACAATAGTTTTCTCCCACATATGGAGCATCAGTGTACTCAGGACAAATTGGACAACAACTTTTAGGGTCCAATTTCTCTTGTTACCCTTGGGAAAATAAAAAAATTGGGGACTAATTGATCATGTTTGTGGAAAAAATATGATTTTTTTATTTTCATGCCCGGGCGTTATAAACTTCTGTGAAGCCCTTGGGGGTTCAAAGTGCTCACCACACATCTAGATAAGTTCCTTAGGGGGTCTAGTTTCCAAAATGGTGTCATTTGTGGGGTGTTTCCACTGTTTAGGTACATTAGGGGTTCTCCAAAGGCAACATGACACCCGCAGACCATTCCATCAAAGTCTGCATTCCAAGACGTCACTACTTCCCTTTCGAGCCCCGACGTGTGCCCATACAGTAGTTTTCTCCCACATATGGGGTGTCAGCGTACTCAGGACAAATCGGAAAACAACTTTTGGGGTCCAATTTCTCCTGTTACCCTTGGCAAAATAAAAAAATTGGTGACTAAAAGATCATGTTTGTGGAAAAAATACAATTTTTTTATTTTCACGCCCGGGCGTTATAAACTTCTGTGAAGCACTGGAGGGGTCAAAGTGCTCACCACACATCTAGATAAGTTCCTTGGGGGGTCTAGTTTCCAAAATGGTGTCATTTGTGGGGGGTTTCTACTGTTTTGGTACATCAGGGGTTTTCCAATCGCGACATGGTGTCCGATCTCAATTCCAGCCAAAAACGTCAAATGGCGCTGTTTCCCTTCCGAGCTCTGCCATGCGCCCAAATAGTGGTTTACCCCCACATGTGGGGTATCAGCGTACTCAGGACAAATTGCACAATAACTTTTAGGGTCCTGTTACCCTTGGGAAAATAAAAATTGGGGGTGAAAATATCATTTTTGAGGGAAAAATATGATTTTTTAATTGTACCGCTGTACATTATAAACTTCTGTGAAGCCCTTGTGGGTTCAAAGTTCTCACCACATATCTAGATAAGTTCCTTAGGGGGTCTAGTTTCCAAAATGGTGTCATTTGTGGGGGGTTTCCACTGTTTTGGTACATTAGGGGTTTTCCAATCGTGACATGGTGTCCGATCTCAATTCCAGCCAAAAACGTCAAATGGCGCTGCTTCCCTTCCGAGCTCTGCCATGCGCCCAAATAGTAGTTTACCCCCACATGTGGGGTATCAACGTACTCAGGACAAATTGCACAATAACTTTTAGGGTCCTGTTACCATTGGGAAAATAAAAATTGGGGGTGAAAAGATCATTTTTGTGGAAAAAATATGATTTTTTAATTGTACCGCTGTACGTTATAAACTTCTGTGAAGCCCTTGTGGGTTCAAAGTTCTCACCACATATCTAGATAAGTTCCTTGGGGGGTCTAGTTTCCAAAATGGGGTCACTTGTGGGGGGTTTCCACTGTTTAGGCACATCAGGGGCTCTCCAAACGTGACATGGCGTCCGATCTGAATTCCAGCCAATTTTGCATTGAAAAAGTCAAACGGCGCTCCTTCCCTTCTGAGCTGTGCCATGCGCCGAAACAGTGGTTCCCCCCCACATATCAGGTATCAGCGTACTCAGGACAAATTGCACAATAACTTTTGCAGTCCAATTTCTCCTGTTACCCTTGGTAAAATAAAAAAAATTGAACCTGAAGTATTTTTTTTGTGAAAAAAAGTTAGATGTTCATTTTTATTTTAAATATTCAAAAAATTCATGTGATGCACCTAAAGGGTTAATAAACTTCTTGAATGTGGTTTTGAGCACCTTAAGAGGTGCAGTTTTTAGAATGGTGTCACTTTTGGGTATTTTCTATCATATAGACCCCTCAAAGTGGCTTCAAATGTGATGTGGTCCCTAAAAATAAAATGGTGTTTGAAAAATGAGAAATCGCTGGTCAATTTTTAACCCGTATAACTTCCTAACAAAAAAAAATTTTGGTTCCAAAATTGTGCTGATGTAGAGTAAACATGTGGGAAATGTTACTTATCAAGTTTTTTGTGTGCCATACCTCTGTGATTTAAGGGCATAAAAATTCAAAGTTGGAAAATTGCAAAATATTCAAAATTTTCGCCAATTTTCCATTTTTTTCACAAATAAACGCAAGTTATTTGAATGAAATTTTACCACTATCATGAAGTACAATATGTCACGAGAAAACAATGTCAGAATCACAGGGATCCATGGAAGCGTTCCAGAGTTATGACCTCATAAAGAGACAGTGGTCAGAATTGTAAAAATTAGCCCGGTCATGAACGTGCAAACCACCCTTGGGGGTGAAGGGGTTAATGAACCATCTTTCTTGGCCACAAAAAAAAAAACAGCACCTAAAGGTGACGAGGATGGTCTAATATGACCCTTCTCCAACGACTCCTTAATATAGGATCGCATAGCATCATGTTCAGGTACAGATAAGTTGGAAAGCCGACCCTTGGGAAATTTACACCCAGGCATCAACTCAATTGCACAGTCATAACTCCTATGAGGAGGCAAAGACGCAGACTTACTCTCACTAAATACATCAGAGAAATCAGCCAGATAATCAGGAATATCATGAGACTGGGGAGAGGTGGAGAAAACAGGAGCGTCCCTAAGAACATACTGACAACCCCAACTCCCCACAGACACAGATTTCCAATCCAAAGCTGGGTTATGAGTTTGCAACCAGGGGAAACCCAGAACAATAGTATCATGCAAATTATGCAGCACCAAAAATTTACAATTTTCTTGGTGGTCTGGGGCAACTCGCATTATCACCTGGGTCCAAAACTGAGGTTTATTCTCTGCCAAAGGAGTGGCATCAATACCCCTCAAAGGAATAGGCGTCAGCAGAGGCGTCAAGGACAAACCACAACTTTTAGCAAAGTCCAAATCCATCAGATTTGGAGCTGCTCCTGAATCCACGAAAGCCTTAGTGGAAAACGTAGACAAGGAGCAGATCAAAGTAATTGCCAAAAGAACTTAGGTTGTACACTGCCCACAGCAAATGTGTGTGCAAAACGTTTCTCTCGTTTAGGGCAGACAGAAATAGTATGAGAGGCGTCTCCACAGAAAAAACACAGCTTATTACGCCTTCTAAACTCCTGACGTTGCGCCCTAGACAACACCCCATCACATTGCATAGGTTCAGACATTTGTTCAGAAGGTGGCGGCGCCTCCTGTGTAGTTTTACATTCAAGTAAACGCCGATCAACTTGAATGGCTAATGACATAGAGCCATCCAGACCAGAGGGAACAGGAAATCCCACCATAACATCTTTTACGGTCTCTGATAAACCTTTCCGAAATAGAGCTGCCAGTGCACTATCATTCCATGTAGTAAGGACCGCCCACTTTCGGAATTTTTGACAGTATAACTCTGCAGGATCCTGACCCTGGTTTAATGCCAACAGGGTTCTCTCAGCTTGATCAATGGCATTAGGTTCATCATACAACAACCCCAAGGCCAGAAAAAATGCATCCACATTAGTCAGAATAGGATTTTCAGGTGTCAGAGAAAAAGCCCAATCCTGGGGATCGTCGCGCAGCAAGGGGATGACAATTTTAATCTGCTGCACAGAGCTCCCCGATGAGTTAGGCTTCAAGGCAAGAAATAATTTACAATTATTCTTAAAATTCAGAAATTTAGACCGGTCCCCAGAAAACACATCAGGAGTAGGAATCTTGGGTTCAGCAACATGTGACTGAATGAGGTAGGTAGAAATTCCCTGTACTTCAGCAGCAAGTTGCTCCACACGATCAGACAGTTGCTTAATCTCCATTAGGAGAGAAAAAAAAAAATCCAGAGAAAAAGAGTTAAAAATATATATAAAAAAAAAATTCTGACACTTTTTTTTCTCTCTTTTTTTTCTTTTTTTAAACAATTTCCTCCTGCTTTTGAGTAACCTAGAATCTGCGGTATGGCTGGTGATTCTGTTATGAATGGGTCACCGAGGAGAAAAAAAAAGCAACACAAGCAAAGTCTCAGAAAACCAGAGAGGTTGGTAACTATGCAGATTGCAGATCCCTGATCTTAACACACAACTAGCAGCAGTCGTGGAGCGTACCTACGATGTTCCTAGACGCTTCGTCACAACCAGAGAGCTAAATAAGCCTAAAGTAAGAAAAGAGGAAAACTAACTGCCCCAGAGCAGACCCCAAAGGAAAGACAGCCCCCCACATGTATTGACGGTGAAGCAAGATGAAAACACAAACAAAGGTAGAAAAATAGGCTGAGCAAACGATGGGGTCCGACTAACTAGAAAGGACAGGAAAGGAAAGATACTGTCTGCAATCTGCCAAAAAACCCTACCCAAAATAATGTCCAACACTTCTGATAACAAAATTAACCCTGAAGTCACTAGACTTCTCCCACTATATTAGCACTCTGAAATATTCTGAGACAGAGCAAAAAAGAGGCCAATCTAATAAAGGACAAAAAGGCAAATTGGCAAATACAGATAAATAAGAGTGGAAATTCAGCACAGCCCAGCAGGGCTGGCTGACCACACAAAAACTGAGTAGACCAAAGAGCAAGTGTGAACATTAGCAAAAACAAACTTAACTTGAGAAGACTGGAGCAGAGCTGAAGTCCAAGACCTGAGAAGCAGACTGAATCACCAGCAACAGGATAGGGCGTCGGTTGTCTTATATCCAGTCTGATACTCCAGACATCCAATCACTAACCTCCTCGTCAGGTGGCAGACCATTACCAATTAAACCAACCTCACTACCTCCCGTCACCACCAGAGGGAGAACGGAAGGAGAACTCCCAGCTGGTGGAGCAGAAAATGAGCTCATAACACCCCTGATCCTATCCACACAACTAGCAGTAGCCGTGGAGCGTACCTACGATGATTCTAGATGCCTCGACACAGCTGGAGGACTAAATAAGTCTAAAGCAAGAAAAGGGGAAAACTAAACTGCCCCAAAGCAGACCCCAAAGGAATAGATAGCCCCCAAACATATATTGTCGGTGAGACAAGATGAAAACACAAACACAGGCAGGAAAACAGGCTGAGCAAACGATGGGGCCCACACTAACTAGAAAGGACAGGAAAGGAAAGATACTGTCTGCAATCACGCCAAAAAACCCCTGCAAAAATGTCCAACACTTCTGATAGCAAAAAAAACCCTGAAGTCACTAGACTTCACCCACTATATCAGCACTCTGGCATATTCTGAAGACAGAGCAAAAACAGGCCAATCTAATAAGGGACAAAAAGCAAACTGGCACAAACAGTAACATAAGGATGGAAATTCAGCACAGCCCCAGCCAGGGCTGGCTGACTACAAAAAACTGAACAGACAAAACCAAATCAAATGTGAACAATAGCAAAGAACACTTAGCTTGAGAATGCAGGGACTGAACTGGAAACAAAGACCTCAGGAGGCAGGAAAAATCACCAGCAGGGATAGAGGGAGTCGGCTGGCTTAAATCCAGTCAGAGACTCCAGATGTTCAATCATCGTCCTCATTATCAGGTGTCAGGTCTCCGCTAATTAGATCAGCTTCATTACCTCCTGGACCCACCAGAGGGAGCCCGGAAAGAGAACTCACGACTCCTCTGTCAATACAACCAGCTCCACCAGCAACCAGAGGTAGACCAGAAAGTGTATTCACAACAATTTATCATCATTAGTCAGTTAGGACAACATTGGATCATTCAGAGATCCACAATGAACTTCTGGAGTGAGTTTACTGCACTGAAAGTAAAGAGGCCGAATAATATTGCACGCCCCACTTTTCAGTTTTTGTGTTTCCACAAAAATGTAAAATAACCAATAAATTTCGTTCAACTTCACAATTGTGTCCCATTAGTTGTTGATTCTTCACCAAAAATTTACATTTGGTATCTTTATGTTTGAAGCATGGTATGTGGGAAAAGGTTGAAAAGTTCCAGGGGGCCGAATACTTTCGCAAGGCACTGTATGTGGAGATATAAAATACCAATATGTATTATTTTTGTGAGAAGCAGTTTGTTTTTTTGTACTAATTTATCATAGAATCGTAGAGTTGGAAGGGACCTCCTGGGCCATCTGGTCCAACCCCCTGCTCAAAGCAGGATTCACTAAATCATCCCAGTCAGATGTCTGTCCAGCCTCTGTTTGAAGACTTCCATTGAAGGAGAACTCACCACTTCTCTTGGCAGCTTGTTCCACTCATTAATCACTCTGTCAAAAAGTTTTTTCTAATATCTAATCTGTGTCTCCTCCCATTCAGTTTCATCCCATTGCTTCTAGTCTTTCCTTGTGCAAATGAGAATAAAGTTGATCCTTCTACAATGTGACAGCCCTTTAGATATTTGTAGACAGCTATTAAGTCTCCTCTCAGTCTTCTCTTTTGCAAACTAAACATTCCCAAATCCTGCAACCTTTCCTCATAAGACAGCGTTTGCAGACCGGTCACCATTCTGGTCGCTCTTTTCTGAACTTGCTCCAGTTTGTTGATGTCTTTTTTAAAATGTGGTGCCCAAAACTGGACACAATATTCCAGATGAGGTCTGACCAAAGAGGAGTAGAGGGAAATAATGACTTCACGTGATCTAGACTGTATGCTTCTGTTAATACATCCTAGAATTGCATTTGCCTTTTTTGCTGCTGCATCACACTGTTGACTCATATTCATTCTGTGATCTATTAGTGTACCCAAGTCTTTTTCACATGTGCTGTCGCTTAGCCCTATTCCTCCCATTCTGTATATGCTTTTTTCATTTTTATTGCCCAGATGTAGTACTTTGCATTTTTCCCTGTTAAAAACCATTCTGTTAGTTGCTGCCCACTTCTCCAGTTTATTTATATCTTTTTGAATCCTCTCTCTATCTTCTCTAGTATTAGATATCCCTCCTAGCTTTGTGTCATCAGCAAATTTAATCAGTTTACCCTCAATTCCTTCATCTAAATCGTTGATAAAGATGTTGAACAATACAGGGCCCAGGACAGAGCCCTGTGGGTACCCCACTTGAGACATTCTTCCAACTGGATGTGCAGCCATTTACGACCACTCTTTGGGTCCGATCACTAATCCAGTTATGAATCCACCTAACAGTTGCCTTGTCCATTCCATACTTAGTCATTTTTTCAATAAGGATTGTATGAGATACTTTGTCAAATGCTTTGCTGAAGTCAAGATATACTATATCTACAGCATTTCCTTGATCCACCCAATCAGTTTTCCGTCATAGAAGGAAATTAAGTTAGTCTGACATGACTTATTAGTTACAAACCCATGCTCACTCTGTTTAATCACTTCATTCTTATCCAGGTACTGACATACATGTTGTTTAATAATTTGTTCAAAGATCTTTCCTGGTATAGAAGTCAGACTCACCAGCCTATAGTTGCCCGGGTCCACCTTCTTCCCCTTTTTGAAGATAGGAACAACATTTGCTCTTCTCCAGTCTTCTGGGACATCTCCTGTTCTCCAAGAATTTTCAAAGATTATGGAGAGGGGTTCAAAAATTTCTTCTGCTATCTCCTTCAGTACTCTGGGGTGTAATTCATCTGGACCTGGAGACTTGAATTCATTTAGGTTAGCTAAGTGTTTCCTCACTATCTTTCTGTTTATAGATATCCTGGATTCTTCTATTCCCTTAATAGGACAGTGAAGAACAGTTGATGTTACATTTCCTTTCTGAGAGAAAACAGATGCAAAATAGGAATTTAAAAGTTCGGCCTTCTCAACATCCTGTCTTACCATTTCATCATTTTCATCCTGTAAAAATCCTATAGCATCTCTGACTTTTCTTTTACTTTTGACATATCCCCAAAATCCTTTATTATTGCTTTTGACGTCTCTTGCAAGCCTCAATTCATTGTCAGCTTTAGATAATCTGATTTGTGCCCTGCAGGTCCTGCAGACAGCATTATATTCTTCTTTAGATATGTCTCCCTCTTTCAATTTTATAAACATTTTTTTCTTCCTTTTTAGCATGTGCTTAAGTTCTGTGTTTATCCATCCTGGCTTCCTTAAATGCTTCCTATTCTTCCCTCTTTTCGGAATTGTTAACAATTGTGCTTTGAGAATTTCATTTTTCAAGATTTCCCATCCTTCCTGGACATTTTTGTCTTTAAGGATATCCAGCCATTGGATCCCTCCAATTCTCTTTCTGAATCCCTTAAAATCTGCCTTTCTGAAATCTAACCTTGATGTCTGAGTCTTCACAGGTCTTCCTCCTCTAGTTATCCAAAATTCTAAAATAGCATGGTCGCTACCTCCTAGGGTCCCAGCCACTTTTACCTCCTCAACCATTTCCTCCCTGTTTATAAGGATTAGATCCAAGGTAGCAGTTCCCCTTGTTTTCTCCCCTACCTTTTGGAAGATAAAGTTGTCAGCAAGAGAGGATAAGAATTTCCTTGACCTGTTAGTTTTGCCTGAGAGAGATTCCCAACAAATGTCTGGATAGTTGAAATCTCCCATGACAACTATGTCATATTTTTTGGAGAACTTGGCCATTTGATGAACAAAGAGTTCATCCATATCTTCAGCTTGCACAGGCGGCCTGTAGTAAATGCCTACAATGGTGTCCTTTCCATTGTTCTGTCCTTGTATTCTTACCCAAACAGTTTCCACAGAACTCCCAGTCTCTGAGGCTTCAATCTCTGTGCAGATATACGCGTTTCTAACATACAATGCAACACCTCCTCCTCGTTTATCAAGTCTGTTTCTTGCAAATAAGTTGTATTCTTCTAGTCTTGTATTCCAATCATGTGTATTGTCCCACCAAGTTTCAGTGATTCCACTGACATCATATTTCTTTTCCTGTGTTAGTAGTTCCAATTCTCCTTGTTTGTTGCCCATGCTTTGTGCATTAGTATAGAAACATTTTAGTTTGTGATTGGTTTCTCTTTCTCCAATATTTTTATTAATTAGATTCTTTTGTCTTTGTTCTTCCTTTCCACTTCTAATAGCAGAGTTCTCAATAGCATTTGTCAGGTGTATGGCTTTTTCTGGTCTTTTGCTTCCCTTCCCATATTGTTCTAGTTTAAAGCTCTCCCTACAAGTGTAGCAAGGCGACTTCCAAATACATGCTTTCCAGTCTTCGTAAGGTGCAGCCCATCTCTAGCAAGTAGTCCATCGTAAAGGTAATTCACTTGTGATCCATAAATCCAAATCGTTGCTGACGGCACCATCGACGTAGCCAGTTGTTCACCTGCAGAATCTTATTCCACCTCCTTGTTCCATGGCCATCTACTGGGAGGATGGAAGAGAAGACCACCTGCGCTCCCAGTTCTTTCACTTTCTTGCCTAAGTCTTCAAAGTCTCTGCAGATGGTTTCCAGGTCGTTTCTTGCGGTGTCATTTGTCCCCACATGTAGTAGCAGGAATGAGTAGTCATCTGTAGGTCTGAAGAGTCCTGATATCCTGTCAGACACATCTTTAATTTTTGCACCTGGAAGACAGCACATTTCTCTTGAAGTTATATCCGGTCTGCAGATAGCGGCCTCTGTTCCTCTCAACAGGGAATCCCCCATGACCACCACTCTCCGTTTCTTCTTCACAACATTTTTCTTTCTCCATCCAGGAGAACTCTGAAGGCGTACAAGGTTGCTGTTTGTGGGTAAAGTCTTATCCTGATGTATTTCTTCATCGTTTTCCTGCGTGAGAGCCTGGTACTGGTTCCTGAGCAGTATGGGTGCTGACTGCCTCCTGATCCTCCTGCTTCTCTGGGTCACATGTCTCCATTCCTCTGTTTCTTCAGGTGCACTTCGAATTTCTTCTCTTTCTGTAACATGAAGAGATAATTCTGCTCTGTCCAAGAACTCTTCAACTTCCTTAATGATCTTCAACGTAGCTAACCTCTCTTCGAGATTTTGCAACTTTTCCTCCAACAGGGACACAAGCTTGCATTTGTGGCATGTGAAGTTTGGCTTTTCCACTGGTAAGTCTGTGAACATGTAGCAAGAAATGCAGCTCACCAAATGGCTCCTGGCTTCTTCCATATTGAGATTTCTTAAAAACGGTGAAAGATGCACTAAAATTTGCGTGCCGATCGGCGCGCGGTTTTCCGATTTCCTCTTTTCAGCTGCAACGGCCAAAACCCAGTGATCGTTGAGCTCGCGGAGACTCTTCACTTATCCCAGAAGGCACTGGGAATATGCAAATGATCTCCTCAAGACTCTTCCCCTGGTTTTATGCAATAGTTGTACTTAAATTGAGTTTGATTGAGAATTCTAGTTCTCAGTATTGAAAAGTTAATACGAGCATTTTTGTCTTCTTAGACTATTACTAAGCATTGTGGGCCAACTTATCTTTAAAAGGATTGCTATATGATTTAAAAGCTTTATATTATTTTGACTTTAATGAGCAATCAGTCTAACTATATTTGGACTCAATATTACTGAGAATCTTATGAATACCTTTTTGCATACGTTGAAACTTATAAGCACCAATTGTACTAATAGTTGTGCTTCAAAAGGATTAAAAATTTCTTTTGTGGATTTTCCTTCTTTTATGCTCTATATATATTACTCCTATAAGGAAATTTGATTTGTTGCTCATTATTTGGGTATAACTACCCCTGTGTTTGCAGGTCCATTTTGTGTTCACCCACTAAAAGCAAAAATTCTTTTAAAATTGTGTGTAAATAAGTGTTAAATAAAGACTATTTTCTTTTTAAATTTACTTGGCATTTGCTGCCGTTTGTTTATAGGTGTATTGGTATTGTGGAAGTGCCATTTCTTTATTGGTTTCTGTGTACCAGCTAATATCTGCGGTCCCTTTAAGAAAGGATGCATAGCAAGTCAAGCCTTCCCCACTTTTAAACGCTGCTGGAAGTCTCCTCCTCAGCTCCTCTCAGCCCCTAGTCAGGCGGGAAGAAGCTAAGCAAACAGCAGGGAAAAAAAAAATTGGCTCTGTTCCCAGTGGTGAGCCGCTCCCGTCCTTCACATCAAGGAGCCGGCTCTTCGTCTCAGATCGTTCACGAATGACACATCACTAGTGTGAGGGTCGTGAGCGGGAGGGACTGGAGCTGATATACATGTAGCGCTGTGTGACCTGGAGACCAGTGCAGGGAACCGCAGCAACGTGTAGTGTACACTAAGCCCTAACCTCACCCCGTCCATTATGTGTTATATTATGTGTTATGCATATGGCCATCCCCTGCCTTAACGGCATTGTGTCACTCTGTGTAGATCCCTACTAGTATTACAGTTACTATCTGTCAGAAGCCCCGCACTGCACTTGCTCACTGAGCCAGTGCGGGTGTCCTGAGTACAAAAACAGTGCTCAAAGATACCTGTGGAGCAGGGCAGCAGCGGTGACGATGCGTGCTTCAGAGTATCAGGACCTGAAGCACATGACTGCTGGGGGTGTGGCCTAAGCTCCACAGATCTAGGAGCTGCAGGGAAACACCTAGAAAGGTAACTACAGGAAAATGTTACCAAGGGGCATAGACATAGACAGAAACCAGATGAAGCCAGGGTCAAAGCACAAGATAGCAATACAGTACCAAAGGGTTAGACAGAATGGATAGTCAGGATGTAGCAAAAGGTCAGAAAACCAGAACGGGCAATAGACGGTACAATAGGGACAAACTGTAACTGAGTAACGATAGCCAAGCCAGGAGGTCAGAACCGGAGAAGACAATAGTACCAAAGCAAGAGACAGAGTACAGAGTGAGGGAACAGGCTGGGTCATACACGGGAATCAAACAAGCAACGCAGAATACACGCATACCAGGGGTCAGACACACCAGAACAACAGTATAGCTGACAGAGAACCCTGGTAAAGAGTGAGTATAAATACCCCTCCCAGATCCAGAAAGAGGCCACGAACACTTAACCCTGTGAGGGCAGGGCAAGAACCCTGCTCAAACCATGACAGTACCCCCCTCTTAACGGGGGGCCATTGGACCCCCAGGCTTGTCTGGGTATCTGGGGTGGAAAGCCTGCACCAGACGATCGGCATGCACCGAACTGGCCGGAACCCATGACCAATCCTCCAGAGAGTACCCCTTCCAGTGTATCAGATACTGGAGTCTCCGGGGCACCCACCGGGAGTCAACAATGCACCCTACTTCATACTCCAGCTGCCCCTCTACCAGCACTGGCGGAGCATTTGATGAGGGATCCTCGCTCACCGTCCCCACAGGCTTTAACAGGGAACTGTGGAAGACATTAGAAATTTTAAAGGAGGTGGACAGCTGCAGTCGGTAGGCTACTGGGTTAACAACCTCCACAACTTTGTATGGGCCAATAAACTTGGGGCCCAGCTTTATAAATGGAAATGCTGGACCTGGCCCCCTCCTCCTGTCAGACCTGTCAGCAAACCGCTTCTCGAGTTCCTGGGCCTTGAAAATATTCCTCTGAACCTCCCTCCAAAGAATTCTAAGACGTTGTGTCGCACCCTCAGCTCCAGGACAACCTGAATCCATGCGGGAAAACTCTCCAAAATGTGGGTTAAACCCATAGTTGACCTGAAAGGGAGACTTCCCAGTAGATTGACTCACACGACCGTTGAATGCAAACTCTGCCATGGGCAATACCTCACACCAGTCCTCCTGCCTGGAAGAGGCCAAGCATCTCAGAATCTGCTCCAACGATTGGTTCGTGCGCTCCGTCTGTCCTTTAGACTCTGGGTGGTAGGCAGAGGAGAAGGACAGCGAAATCCCCAGCTTCTTGCAAAAAGCCCTCCAGAACCTGGCTACAAACTGTACCCCTCTGTCTGACACCACATTCATAGGCACTCCATGCAACCTAATTATATGCTGCATAAATAAGCGGGCCAGAGTTTCAGCAGATGGTAACGCGGGGAGAGGTACAAAGTGGGCTTGTTTTGAAAACCTATCCACCACCACCCATATCACCGAGTTGCCCCTGGAAGGAGGAAGATTTGTGATAAAATCCATGGACAAATGTGTCCATGGTCTATCCGGAATTAGCAAAGGCACCAATTCCCCGGCCGGTTGGACCTGAGAACTTTTAGAACGAGCGCACACCCCACATGCAGTCACAAACTTTTTAATATCTGTTACCATAGAGGGCCACCAGAAATCCCTCGCAATTGCCCCCCGGGTAGCTGCAATCCCAGGATGAGCACTCAACACAGAATCGTGAAATTTCTGCATAAGTCCGAGACGGAAACGTTCCGGTACAAACAATTTACCCGGGGGTTTACCACCAGGAGCCCGAGCCTGGGCCTCCAAAATCCCTCTCTGTAACTCAGATGACATTTCGGCCACCACTACTCCTGGCTGAAGAATGGAGGAGGGAGATTCTGGAGGGGACACCGAATCAAAGCTTCGGGATAAGGCATCAGCCTTGATGTTTTTAGATTCCGGGCGGAATGTGATGGTAAACTGAAATCGAGAAAAAAAAAAAAGCGCCCACCGAGCCTGTCTGGGGGTCAATCTTTTGGCAGACTCGATATAGGCCAAATTTTTGTGATCACTGATGACTTTAATGGGATGAACAGCCCCATGCAGGAAATGCCTCCATTCTTCAAAAGCCAATTTTACCGCCAACAACTCCTCTATTGCCGACATTGTAATTTCTCTCGGCAGCGGAAATTTTTTTTTAGAGAAAAAGGCGCAAGGCCTCAGATTAGTAAGGGTAGGAGGGCCCTGAGACAAAACTGCCCCCACCCCTACTCCCGAGGCGTCAACCTCCACGACAAAAGGTCTTGACCGGTCGGGTTGTACCAATACAGGGACTGAAGAAAAGCACTTTTTTATGTCATGAAAGAATTTTTTGCAGCTACAGACCAATTTTTTACATCAGCTCCCTTGAGAGTGAGGTCCGTTAGAGGCTTTACCACCTGCGAGAAGCCCTTAATAAATTTTCTATAAAAGTTGTCAAAGCCCAAAAATCGCTGCAACCCTTTCAAGTCATGAGGCAGCACCCACTCCGTAACAGCCTGGACCTTCTTAGGATACATGCGGAACCCCCCCCCCGCCACAATCAACCCCAGAAAGGATACTTCTTGCATGAAAAATGAGCATTTTTTCAACTTGGCATACAAATGATTCTCCCTCAGTCTCATGAGAACCATCCGCAAATGGTGCAAGTTAGATTGACTGTCCACTGAGTACACCAGAATGTCATCCAAATAGATAACCACAAAATGACCAATTAAATCAGAGAAAATTGCATTAATAAAATTCTGAAAAACAGCAGGAGCGTTGGTGAGACCAAAGGGCATAACCAAGTTTTTGAACAGCCCTTCAGTCGTCAGGAATGCTGTTTTCCATTCGTCCCCTTCCTGGACTCTTATAAGGTTATATGCCCCACGTAAATCCAGTTTAGAGAACCACTTGGCCCCTGTGAGTTGGTTACATAGATCAGGAATTAGGGGGAGAGGGTATGTATTTTTCACAGTAATTTTGTTTAATTCCCGAAAGTCCAGGCACGGCCGCAAACCACCATCTTTTTTTCTTAACAAAACAGAAGCCCGCTGCTACAGGTGAAACAGAAGGCCTAATATGCCCTTTGCAGAGACTCTCGGTAATGTACTCCTTCATGGCTAGACGTTCGGGCCCGGACAAATTGAACAGGCGAGCCTTGGCAACTTGGCTCCAGGGACTATATTAATGGCACAATCAAAGGATCTATGTGATGGTAGCACCTAAGGCTCACTTTCAGAAAATACGTCTTCAAAATCTTTCAGGTACTCCGGAATACCTTCCAGATCGACATAAGACACTGACACAGATTTTACTGGGGTGACAAGAGTTGTCAAGTTACAACATAGACCGTTAGCCATACAACTCGACTGAATAATCTCCCCCGTGACCCAGTCAATAGTAGGATTGTGACGTTGAAGCCAAGGCATACCCTGTTATGATTGAGTCACCGGAGGAGGAAATAACAAAAACAAAGGCTAAGTCCAGAAAACCAGAGAGGTTGGTAACTAGCGGATTGCAGACCCCTAATCCTATTCACCACAACTAACAGTAGCCGTGGGGGGTTCCTACGATGCCCTAGACCCCTCGTTCACAGCCGGAGGACTATATAGGCCTAAAGAAAGAAAGGGGAAATCTAAACTGCCCCAGAGCAGACCCCAAAGCAATAGACAGCCTCCAACATGTATTGTCAGTGAAAACAGATGAAAACACAAACACAGACAGAAAGACAGGCTGAGCAAACGACGGGGCCCATCTAACTAGATAGGACAGAAAAGATGCTGGCTGCAATCCGCGAAAAACCCAATCAACAATGTCCAACACGTCTGATAAGAATAAGTCCCTGAAGTCACTAGACTTCAAAATCACTATATCAGCACTCAGGATATTCTGAAGACAGAGCAAAGAGATCTACTGATCAGTGACAAAAATGGAGTTCAGCCCGTCCCAATCAGAGCAGGCTGAAAACAAACACTAAGTAAGCAGACAAAATCTCAAGGAAAAATAACAGAGCAACACTTAGCTTTTAGTAGACAAACTGAACTGGACACCAGAGCTCAGAGCAGAAAGGATCACCAGCAGCCCAGCAGGGCGTCGGCTGACTTATATCCACTCAGAAAATCCGGATGTCCAATCACACTATCTGATCTGATGATAGGTTCCTCCCATCCAGATCACTTTCACCACCTCCTTTCACCAGCAGAGGGAGTTCCTCAGACATCGGAGGTGAAGGAGAAAATGAACTCATAACAATACCCAGTACCAGTCCAGCCGGCAGATTATTTATAACAAAACTCCTTAATTTTTCCACGTGAGTGGAACCCACTTTCAGAGAAAAGGTATCAGTCATGAAACAAATTCCCTCCTGGGTGATAGAAGAATCAATTGCCACGATTTTAACAGGATCTTTTAACCTGACTGTCCCTATCTTATGAAAAGTCACAACTTTGGCATCGATCAGATTAATAGAAGAACCACAATTAACAAAGGCGGTAGTCCCAACCGGACCGCCTGTAAGTTCCAGTTCCACCGGAAGCAGAATTTTAGTAAGTGAGGAAAAGGGTACCTGGGAGTCTGGGCAACCTCCTCGATTGTTACCCAGACTCAGTCGTTTTCCTGATGGCTTCACTGAAGAAGGGCAAGAAGGACAGTTCCTTCTCCAATGTCCAGCGGATCCACAGTAAAAGCACAATTGGTTGTTTCTTCGGTGTCTCCTCTCTTTTTCCTCCAATGACATGGCACCAACCTCCATGGACTCAGGACTAGATGCAGAGTCTCTCAGATTGGAGAATAAAGGGGTCTCCTGCAGCATGACCCCTCTTGCCCGCAGCCTACGGTCCATGCGAACAGCCTGGATCATAGCGTCCTCCAAAGAATCCGGTGGAGGTTGAAGGGCTAGGGCATCTTTCAAACGTTCAGACAGGCCTCTACAGAACAAACCCCGGAGGGCAGCATCATCCCAGGACACCTCCGCTGCCCAGCGTCTGAACTCAGAGCAGAACCATTCAGCAGAGTGCCTCCCCTGTGTCACACTCATCACCATATCCTCTGCCAGACGCACTCTATCAGGCTCATCATAAATGTGCCCCAGAGCCTCAAAGAACAAATTCACAGACATACGTTCAGGAGCAGAGGAAGAGAGAGAGAAAGCCCATGCCTGTGGAGCCCCCGAAGTAGGGAAATGATGACCCCAACCCTCTGGAACTCATCCCCAGAGGAGCAGGACCTCAGAGAAAAAAAAAAAGCTTGCATCCTTCTCTGAAAGACCTGAACTCCTTTTTATCCTCTGAGAAAAGGTCAGGCAATTTGACCGGAGATTCGGGGAATGCCAATGACACATCTCTATCCCCAGCACTAGGAGCCCCTGCAGCGACAGCCCCCTGCACAGTATCCACCAACTGTTGCTGGGTCTGGGCCATCATGCGCTGTTCCACATTAAGTTTGTGGAACATTTGGGTCAGGTGCTTGACCTGATCAGCCAAAGCTTGTATGGGATCCATGAGGATAACACTTTCTTTTTTTTTTTTTTTTTTTTCTTCAGAGGAAAAAAAAACTGAAATGGTCAGCTATAATGTCAGGAGCCCCGCACTGCACTTGCTCACTGAGCCAGTGCGGGTGTCCTGAGTACAAAAACAGTGCTCAAAGATACCTGTGGAGCAGGGCAGCAGCGGTGACGACGCGTGCTTCAGAGTATCAGGACCTGAAGCACATGACTGCTGGGGGCATGGCCTAAGCTCCACAGATCTAGGAGCTGCAGGGAAACACCTAGAAAGGTAACTACAGGACAATGTTACCAAGGGGCATAGACATAGACAGAAACCAGATGAAGCCAGGGTCAAAGCACAAGATAGCAATACAGTACCAAAGGGTTAGACAGAATGGATAGTCAGGACGTAGCAAAAGGTCAGAAAACCAGAACGGGCAATAGACGGTACAATAGGGACAAACTGTAATGGAGTAACGATAGCCAAGCCAGGAGGTCAGAACCGGAGAAGACAATAGTACCAAAGCAAGAGATGGAGTACAGAGTGAGGGAACAGGCCGGGTCATACACGGGAATCAAACAAGCAACGCAGAATACACGCACACCAGGGGTCAGACACACCAGAACAACAGTATAGCTGACAGAGACCCCTAGTAAAGAGTGAGTATAAATACCCCTTCCAGATCCAGAAAGAGGCCACGAACACTTAACCCTGTGAGTGCAGGGCAAGAACCCTGTTCAAACCATGACACTATCTCTACAACGTTAATGTCCACTGCGCATGCGCGTCCAACACATCAGCGATTATGTGACAGCTATGACTCAGTGGTAACGCACTCCGAGTCGGCATTTAAACCCGGAAGCACTGTAGCCACACAGCGTCCTCCCTGAACGGCGGTATCCCTGCATCACGGACCGGGGCACCAAGGTAACTACAGGAGACAAGGCTTTCTAGCCGTACTCCTGCAACTTGATTGACTTCAGCTACCCTTTATTTCACTTACAGTGCTATCCCTATTGCAAGTTTCTTGCCTACACAGATGCGCTGATTATTCCTCCCTCTGCATAAAACTGCCCCACTGTGTCCAGGTAAGTGCCTATCTATACTGTAATATGACATATTCAGGACTTCACCCTTTTCATTACTACCCTATTTCCCACAGCATTTACCCCTGATACCAGATCACCTGCCTAATAGACACCTTCATTCAAAAAAAAAAAGCTCACATTACATCCAGATACCTATTGCTAGCAGGCTTTTCTTATGTTCACCAGTCTACTTAAGGTCACTGGTTTTAGCATTAGGCCTGTTTCACACTTCAGTCTTTTTGCTTCAGTCACAAGCCGTCAAAGTGTGAAAAAAATGGATCCAGTGCAGATTGCAAAAAGCTGATGCACTGGATCCGTTTTTTTTTACGGATCTGTTGCAGCAGCCAATGTGTGAAATTTAAAGGAACAGAGCTCTGGAGAGAGAAAATGAGAATCTGTGCCAGAATGAATTTTGGGGTTAAATTTAAGGAATGGAAATTCTTTTGGGCATGCTCAGTTTAAAAAAACGGAATCCGTCACTGGATCCGCCATGTGACAGACGGCGACAGATCCGTCGCCCATAGGCATCCATTTTAGCAGAGTTGAAATAGTTAAACAGGAATTCTTGTAACCTATCAGTCCGATGAAAGCTTGATTGCAGAGTATCTTTCTCCCACATTGGCACCGCCAACAGCGGCGCTTGAAGTCTCTGTAGTCTCTCCTCTGTGTGGAAATGGGAACTGCAGGGTTAAAGCTGGGAGACGCTGTGGAACTGAGTCTCCCCTGCTCTAAGTTTCTGTGTGAGACGCTAACAGTTTCTCCACAGGAACGATGCTGCGTACACTGCAAAGTCTCTCTGTCACGCTCCGGGGCTCTGGCCTGTCACCGCGAGCATCGGGGCTGCACGCTCGGATCACTGTCTTTGCACTGTCGGGGGGAAAGCCTCCTCCGGTCACAGCGGCTACCGAGTCCACATACTCACAGACAGCTCTTTCTATCACCCATCCTTCAGTCCCAGTCATCTGACGGGGAGTTCTCTCTCTCCTGTAGCCTGCTCTGTACGTGATGCGTGCTCCTGTGTCTCTGGCACACTCTGCTTTTGCGCCCTTAGCCTGCTCTGCTTCCCGTCCACCGCCCCTTCTCTTCCCCCACTGCCCCTTAGAGTCACATGGTGCAGTCAGTCCAGATCAGCAAGTCTTCTCCCTGGCAACCCTGCTGCCCAGCTATGTGGTTCCGGACACGGAGCAGGAGAGGTAAACTACTTCTGGCTCTTTTTCCTCTTCACCCCCTTACACCTGCTCTCACAGTTATCAGTTGAATATAACACTCAACATTCTCCCCTGCTCATGCTGATCACTGGCAGAGTCGGGGAGAATGATGTGAGCTGTCTTCAGCACTCGGCACCAGGGCACAGCACTATCAGTACCGCTGCTTCCCAGGAGCCGGTATGTGTCACACTGATGACACACATAAGTCATCCATGTGTAATTGGAGCGCCCTCACTCGCCAGGGCCATGGGGTACTCGTTACCGGGCCGGTTGATCTTCTCAACGGGAGTTGTCACGGCAGCAGTGACCCGGTCCGTGGCCCTGGGGCTCCATTGCAAAAGGGGGAGTTTCAGTGTGCTTATGGTGGTGAAAGTTTATAAGTGATTCGTGACGCCACCTGTGGTGTTCGGCAATGAAGATGTTAAGCCAACGCTGCAGACAGATCCTCTGGGACAGATGGTGTGGTGCAGCAATGATGTTATAGCCCTCCACAGGCAGGGCTGTAGTCCCAGGGCAGTGTAGGTGAAGTGACACTTAGATGGTGTAGTGTTGGGCGCAGGAGGGATGGAGCAGTGTCGAGCAAGTTGGCACAGGAATAAGTGGAGGACACCAGGGCATGTAGTTCCAAAGCTTTGCTCACAGTCTGTTGTGGTACAGGTGCCCGCCTCCGTGCCGTGTCCTCTGGGTCAGGAGATCTGCCAACTTCCAGGCAAGATGAAGTACTCCTTTCCAACACTCCTCCAACATATGTGCTGTCATGATCACGTGTGTCAGGACGCAGATGATGCCGCAAGGCGAACCCATAACACACGTGACCCTGGATACACCGCCTCCAGTGGGGCGCATTTAAATAATAAAAACGTGCAGGTGGATACGCCGCCTCCACCTGGCGAATTTAGGTATTACACGTTATACATACAATATCTGGAAATACCGCCTCCAGTAAGGCGCATTTAAATAATAAAGGGGGGAACCTCGGTAACTTTAACAATGGTCGGCCCTGCAATAGGGAAAAGGGAATTGGAGACCTCCTGTACTCCCCTGAGCCAGTGTCCCTGCACTCCTAACGTTCCCTATGCCGGTTTCGCACCGGGCGCCGCACGCGTACCTCAACGCCCTAGCTCGCCCTGACCCTAAACCCTCACTAGGGAATAGGTCGGTGCGGAAACTAATCCCACCACTGCACTAATAACACACATGAGGAAAGAGACAATACAGGGGAAACACCACTTAGCTTTGCTCTGTTGCGTGCGCTCCTAGCAACAGAGCCCTCCACCTGAGTGCATCTTCTCCTCCACCTGGATCCATCACCATAACAGGACCCTTCACCTTAGTGCAGCCTTGGAGCAGAGTCCAACACCAGTTGCAGCTGCTTAGAACCAGAGTCCCAAGGATGAGTTCAGCTGCTGACACGAAGTCGAGCATGCTTGAGTCCAGCTCAGCGGCCAAGTCCCACATGGTGAGTGCCACTCTCCATAGTCGCCACTCCACCAGCCCATGCAGACACTTCCCGCTGACACCATCACTGCGACTCCACCACGCCATGCCAGCCCTTCGTCCAGACACCATAGCTGAAACACATCCCCCCTGGCTAAGCTGCGCAGGACTCCTCACCAGCTCCATCCTTCCTCCAGGCTCTCCAAAAACAGAGTGAACACAAACTCACAATATCACAGGCAGTGATTGCACACCTCTAGCACACCTTTATAGGGTGTAACACCTGATACATGATTAAGTGCACAAAACCTAAAGTGCAATATCAAAACCACCACCGGGGACAGTCAAGACACCTTGGAACTTTCCAAAGTAAAAAAAGTTCACCCAGTGATTTAAAACTGTCAGATCACTTCAGATCATGACAGTACCCCCTCCTTAATGAGGGGCCTCTGGACCCTCAAGACCACCCCTCATTAGGGAAACACCTACAGCGGGGACGCCCAGACCCTGAGTTCACCCCACCATTACCTGACACTTAAGGTTTATGACAAATGCACCGCTGGTATTGGCAATAAAGTTCATTTTGGAGGCACCACTCATCTCCACAGCGCCGACCTGGGGAACGAGATTATGTATGTGTATGTATGCTAAGAGCTGATCAGACTCCACAACACATTTCCAAGATGTTTTTTGGTGGCACACATACACGCTCGTTCACACACAGGTCCGGACCTGAACGTTTATTACACACATTTGTTTGTCATTTTTTGGTGAACTCCCTCTGGACTTGACAACAGAGGCGTCCCCCTGTGTCACCACACTCACACCCCCACTATTCACCAAGGGACACCACCCTCCAACCCTTTCACCATGAGGACTGCGCCTCCTAGGGTTGGTTAATGGCGAGGGTAGAGATTTGTCCCTACTCCCCCGCAGCACACCTGCTGCACACACCAGGAGGAGAAGGGGACCGGGAAATGGAGGAAATATACTCTCGCTGGTCACCTCCACACGACCAGGAGGGCGGCTTCTTCGATGGCATAGAAGATATGGCGTAAACCCCGCGGACTATCACACCAGTCAGCTCACCACAGGGGCGTACCCCTTCACCTCGGGGAATACCAGGCAGCTCCATGGGGCACCATTCCTCCCACCTGCCTGGGTGTGCCCACCTGCATGAACCAGACCCGCTCCCCAGCAGCGACTCTAGGGGGTTTTAGTACCATAGCCGCAGGAATATGGAGGAAAATATATATACTCGCTGGTCACCTCCACACGACCAGGAGGGGGCGGCATTGAAGATTTGGCATGAGCCCCGCGGACTATACACCAATCTGCTCACTACAGGGACGTACCCCTTCACCTCGGGGAATACCAGGCAGCTCCGTGGGGCACCATTCCTCCCACCTGCCTGGGTGCGTCCCCTGTAAGAGCAAGTCCCGCTCCCCAGCAGCGACTACACACCTAGTCTGCTCACCACAGGGATGTACCCCTTCACATCGGGGAATACCAGGCAGCTCCGTGGGGCACCATTCCTCCCACCTGCCTGGGTACCTCCCCGTGAGAGAGCAAGTCCCGCTCCCCAGCAGCGACTCTAGGGGCTTTTGCCAGACCGCAGCCGCCATTTTTTTTTCCCCTCTGGTTATCTGACCAGAGGCCCCAGACCGTGATAACTGCTGCTGCAGCGGCTCTAAACACCTTGCCGCTCCCCACTCACATCAGTGAGGCCCGGCAGCAATTACTCAGCGGTCTCCACATGGCCAAAGCTCACCAGAAAAAAAAAAACTGTATGGCCTGTGATAATGTCATGATCACGTGTGTCAGGACGCAGATGATGCCGCAAGGCGAACCCATAACACACGTGACCCTGGATACTCCGCCTCCAGTGGGGCGCATTTAAATAATAAAAACGTGCAGGTGGATACGCCGCCTCCACCTGGCGAATTTAGGTATTACACGTTATACATACAATATCTGGAAATACCGCCTCCAGTAAGGCGCATTTAAATAATAAAGGGGGAACCTGGGTAACTTTAACAATGGTGGGCCCTGCAATAGGGAAAAGGGAATTGGAGACCTCCTGTACTCCCCTGAGCCAGTGTCCCTGCACTCCTAACGTTCCCTATGCCGGTTTCGCACCGGGCGCCGCACGCGTACCTCAACGCCCTAGCTCGCCCTGACCCTAAACCCTCACTAGGGAATAGGTCGGTGCGGAAACTAATCCCACCACTGCACTAATAACACACATGAGGAAAGAGACAATACAGGGGAAACACCACTTAGCTTTGCTCTGTTGCGTGCGCTCCTAGCAACAGAGCCCTCCACCTGAGTGCATCTTCTCCTCCACCTGGATCTATCACCATAACAGGACCCTTCACCTTAGTGCAGCCTTGGAGCAGAGTCCAACACCAGTTGCAGCTGCTTAGAACCAGAGTCCCAAGGATGAGTTCAGCTGCTGACACGAAGTCGAGCATGCTTGAGTCCAGCTCAGCGGCCAAGTCCCACATGGTGAGTGCCACTCTCCATAGTCGCCACTCCACCAGCCCATGCAGACACTTCCCGCTGACACCATCACTGCGACTCCACCACGCCATGCCAGCCCTTCGTCCAGACACCATAGCTGAAACACATCCCCCCTGGCTAAGCTGCGCAGGACTCCTCACCAGCTCCATCCTTCCTCCAGGCTCTCCAAAAACAGAGTGAACACAAACTCACAATATCACAGGCAGTGATTGCACACCTCTAGCACACCTTTATAGGGTGTAACACCTGATACATGATTAAGTGCACAAAACCTAAAGTGCAATATCAAAACCACCACCGGGGACAGTCAAGACACCTTGGAACTTTCCAAAGTAAAAAAAGTTCACCCAGTGATTTAAAACTGTCAGATCACTTCAGATCATGACATGTGCCTTTTCTGAACGTCTCCCTCTTAGCGCCTTTTAGTGAAGTACATACAGTACTGAGTTACACTGGAGTTCCTCCTGTCAGATGTTCCTAAGAATTCTACCTGTATGGCAGACAGCTGTAGCCTGCTTTGGGGACTCCTTCTACCTAGTCCCGGCTCACACACGTTGCTGTTGTGCCCCCAAGTCTGGTGTGGGAATGAAGTGGTCACTACTTCTATTCCTCCGGTGTCTGCTGCAGGACCATTAGTATCCATACAACATCGGGGACCGGACCCCGGCCTTGCGCTTAGAACTTGGGAAGGGTTCTCCTCTAACCCTGGTCCTTGTTCTCTTATTCTCCTCACGTTCCGTATCAATCCTTTCTTTCTTATGGAGAGTCAGGCTTTCTATCGATGTTCCTTTCTTGTGCCAGCGGACCCAGATCACTGAGGTCGGCTGCAGCACTTCCTTCATCCATCCCACTCAGGGGATCTCCTTTCACAGACTGACCTCGTCAGACTCCTGTGACTAACTGACTAAATCCTATCCTCTTCCCGCTCTTTTAGTGCAAACTAAACTCCACCCGCCTCCCAGCACGCTTCATGTTCCAAGCAGGGAGCCACCAAAGGGTGCTTTGCTACACTACTATGTTGTGTGGGATGCAGGTGTTGGAGTGTGGTCAGGTGACTCCACCTTACCTGGATAGTGGGGCACTACACCTCAGGAGGAGGTGCAGTACCTCTGTGGCGACTGAACCCTCAGGGGCGCCACATCATCAGTATGCTGGACGTTTTGCGGCCTGTGCTGCTGTTAAAAAAAACCGGACTTTTCAGCATATTTTGCCCATGGACACACGGTCCGTGGAAACACACTGACATGTGCACAGACCCATTCACTTGAATGGATCTACATGTATTAGTGTCTCCAGTACATGTGAAAACTGTAAAGGGGTTGTCCACTACAGTTTAAGCTCTGTCTGAGAGGAAGCAAAGCCCCTTAGTGAATGCAGTTCTGAAATGCAGAATCAAGGAATGTGAATCCAGCTCAAGTGTATTAAAACTATGGATAATTGTGATTTGGCTGATGATATATTGCCTACAGGAACAGGCAACACTTAGATTACATCTTTACCTGGTGGGGTCCGACTATCGACAACCCTAGGGATCAGCTGTTTTGAGGAGAATGGAACAAGACATACATCTAAAGATGGAAGAAGCTGTGACGCTCACACGGGAGGTTTAGTGTCTCCAAACAGCTGAACCGAAGGGGTTCCGAAAGTGAGACCGTCAATGATTAATATTTATGGCTTATCCTAAAGACAAAGTCAGCCGTCAACAACTCCACTCTGTGATCTTGCATGGTCTACGTCTTTGTGGAAGAGCGGATGTTCCTAGTAGATACTTCCACTTCACAACAAAACCACTTCATTTCAGTCAGGCAGATTCGATGTTTGCATAAATCTTAGTGCTTTCAGAGGTGGCTGGTCCTTATGTTTGCATATTAAGCAGTCATAGAAACTTGCCCCTGTTCACACTTGATCTATTTTGTTCGAATAGTCTGGTCAATTTTTTTCTAAGCTGTAGATTTTATTCTTATGATTTTGAGGTTTCTATGACTTTTATTGATTTTTAGGAAAAAAAAATTAAGCACTGTGACCCCAAAACAGCATGTCTGTTTTTTTTGTTGTGTTCTTTCGGTGGGATACATAGAATGCTCATTTGTAGATTGATTGTGTCGTTACAGACGCGATGAAATCAAATGTGTTCGTTCTTTAACCCCTTTCCTTCATTGGATGTAATATTCCGTCCATGTGCCCTGGGCCCTAATTACCATGGACGGAATATTACGTCATAGCGATAAGCGGCGCCCACGTGGTGAGCGCCGCTTATCGCCGCCGGGTATCAGCTAATTATCATAGCTGACACCCGGCACAATGTGTCAGGGGCGGTCACGGACCGCCCCCGACACGTTAACCCCTTGTACACCGCGATCAAATACGATTGCGTGTACCGGGTGTTAAAGGGAAGCATCGGCAGGGAGGGGGCTCCCTCCGTGCTTCCCTGAGCCCCCCACGGCAGCGCAATGTGCAGCGCTGCTGCGGGGGGCTCCTTTCCTGCAGGTCCCTGGATCCAATATGGCGGCGGAGACCTCCGGGGGCCTGCAGGAAGCTGGCTTCCTCACTGCCCGCAGAGCGCAGGCATGAGGAAGCCTGCAGCAGTGCCTGTGACAGATCACTGATCTGTCACAGCGATCTGTCACATAACAGTTATGTCCCCCCTGGGACATTGTAATAAAGTAAAAAAAAAAAAAAGTGTAAAAATAATTTAAAAAAAAAAAAAATCGCTAAATAAATTAAAAAAAAAATTAAAAAAAAAAAATATTCCCCAATAAATTCATTTTTTGGAAATAAAAACCCCAAACAATAAAAGTACACATATTTGGTATCGCCGTGTCTGTAATGACCCGCCCTATAAAACTGTCCCATTAGTTAACCCCTTAAGTGAATCCCCTTAAAAAATAAAAAACGAAGTAAAAAATAATGATTTATAATCATACCGCCGAACAAAAAGTGCAATAACGTGCGATGCAAAAGACGCATATAAATATCCATGGTACAGCTGAAAACATCTTGTCCCGCAAAAAACGAGCCATCATACAGCATCATCAGCGAAAAAATAAAAAAGTTATAGCTCGCAGAATAAAGCGATGCAAAAATAATTATTTTTTATATAAAATTGTTTTCATTGCATAAAAACGCCAAAACATAAAAAAACGACCTAAATCAGGTATCGCTGTAACCGTACTGACCCGAAGAAGAAAACCGCTTTATCAATTTTATCGCACGCGGAACGGCGTAAACGCACCACCCAAAAGAAATTCATGAAACGCTGGTTTTTGTAAATCCTGCGTCCCAAAAAACGAAATAAAAGGCGATCAAAAAATGTCAAGTGCCCGAATAAGGTACCAATAAAAATGTCAACTCGTCCTGCAAAAAATAAGACCTCACATGACTCGGTGGGTCAAAATATGGAAAAATTATAGCTCTCAATATGTGGTGATGCAAAAACTATTTTTACAATAAAAAGCGTCTTTTAGCGTGTGACAGCTGCCAAATATAAAAACCGCCATAAATCGTAAATCAAACCCCCCGTTATCACCCCCTTAGTTAGGGAAAAATAATAAAATTAAAAAAAGTATTTATTTCCATTTTCCCATTAGGGCTAGGGTTAGGGCTAGGTTTAGGGTTAGGGCTAGGTTTAGGGTTAGGGCTAGGGGTGTGTGGGGTTAGGGTTGGAGTTAGAATTGGGGGTTTCCACTATTTGCGCACATCAGGTGCTCTCCAAACGCAACATGGCGTCTGATCTCAATTCCAGCCAATTCTGCGTTGAAAAAGTCAAATGGTGCTCCTTCCCTTCCAAGCTCTGCCATGCACTCAAACAGTGGTTTACCCCCTCATATGGGGTATCAGCCTACTCAGGACAAGTTGAAAAACAACTTTTGGGGTCCTATTTCTCCTGTTGCCCTTAGGAAAATAAAAAATTGGGGGCAAAAATATCATTTTTGTGGAAAAAAATATGATTTTTTTATTTTCACGCCTGGGCGTTATAAACTTCTGTGAAACACTTGGGGGTTCAAAGTTCTCACCACACATCTAGATAAGTTCCTTGGGGGTTCTAGTTTCCAAAATGGTGTCATTTGTGGGGGGATTCCACTGTTTTGGTACATCAGGGGCTTTCCAAACACGACATGGTTTCCGATCTCAATTCCAGCCAAAAATGTCAAATGGCGCTGCTTCCCTTCCGAGCACTGCCATGCGCCCAAATAGTCGTTTACATCCACACATGGGGTATCAGTGTACTCAGGACAAATTGCACAATAACTTAGGGTCCTGTTACCCTTGGGAAAATAAAAATTGGGGGTGAAAAGATCATTTTTGTGGAAAAAATATGATTTTTTAATTGTACCGCTGTATGTTATAAACTTCTGTGAAGCCCTTGTGGGTTCAAAGTTCTCACCACATATCTAGATAAGTTCCTTGGGGGGTCTAGTTTCCAAAATCGGGTCACTTGTGGGGGGTTTCCACTGTTTAGATACATCAGGGGCTCTCCAAAAGTGACATGACGTCCGACCTGAATTCCAGCCAATTTTGCATTGTAAAAGTCAAACGGCGCTCCTTCCCTTCTGAGCTCTGCCATGCGCCGAAACAGTGGTTCCCCCCCACATATCAGGTATCAGCGTACTCAGGACAAATTGCACAATAATTCTTGCAGTCCAATTTCTCCTGTTACCCTTGGTAAAATAAAAAAAATTGAACCTGTAGTATTTTTTTTTGTGAAAAAAAGTTAAATGTTCATTTTTTTTTTTAAATATTCAAAAAATTCCTCTGAAGCACCTGAAGGGTTAATAAACTCCTTGAATGTGGTTTTGAGCACCTTAAGGGGTGCAGTTTTTAGAATGGTGTCACTTTTGGGTATTTTCTATCATATAGACCCTTCAAAGTGACTTCAAATGTGATGTGGTCCGTAAAAATAAAATGGTGTTGCAAAAATGAGAAATCGCTGGTCAACTTTTAACCCTTATAACTTCCTAACAAAAAAAAATTTTGGTTTCAAAATTGTGCTGATGTAAAGTAAACATGTGGGAAATGTTACTTATTAAGTTTTTTGTGTGCCATATCTCTGTGATTTATGTGCATAAAAATTCAAAGTTAGAAAATTGCAAAATTTTCAACATTTTTGCCAAATTTCCATTTTTTTCACAAATAAACGCAAGTTATATGAATGAAATTTTACCACTAACATGAAGTACAATATGTCACAAGAAAACATTGTCAGAATCACCGGGATCCATGGAAGCGTTCCAGAGTTATGGCATCATAAAAGGACAGTGGTCAGAATTGTAAAAATTGGCCCGGGAGTTAACGTGCAAACCACCCTTGGTAGTGAAGGGGTTAAATTGAATTTTTTTTTAATTAAACTCTGCTTTTGTCTTTTAACCAAATGATTTCTTTTTATGTGTCAACATATTCTTTTTTCATAGCTATGTAAGAACTTGTTTTTTGTAAGACAAGATATAGCTAAATTGCTTTAATTTTGAAGAATATTTTGCTATTTCTATTAGTTTTATAACATTATTAACCCCTTTACCACCTTAGACGTATAGATATGTCTAAGGTGTGCTCCCCCTGTTTGCTGCGAGATCCAGCGATGAGCCCGCAAATTTTCCGGCACATGACAGCTGATTTCAACAGCTGACATGTGCCTCTAACAGCAGTGGGTGGAATTGTGATCAACCCTTGGCTATTAACATGTTAAATGCCACTGTCAATCTCTGACAGCAGCATGTAACACGCTCGCGGAAGCGTGTCAGTAATCCCGCCCATCGGCGCACGTGTCGGTGCTCATAGCAAGTGAGCATTTTAGCTATATGGAGCAGTGCTGAAGACCTGATTTGTGTAACACAAGCGATCGGAAGATCGCAGCTTCTAGTCTCCCATGGAGACTATTGAAGCAAGTAAAAGCAAGTAAAAAGAAAAAAGTTTTAAAAATGTAAATGTATATATATATATATATATATATATATATATATATATATATATAAAGTTCAAATCACCCTCCATTTGCCCCATTCAAAATAAAACAATAAAAAAATACACATATCTGGTATCCCCGCGTTCAGAATCGCCCGATCTATCAATATATAAAAAGAATTAATCTGATCGGTAAAAGGCGTAGCAAGAAAAAAGCCAAAATGCCAGAACTTAGTTTTTATAGTTGCCGCAACATTAGATTAAAATGCAATAACGGGCAATCAAAAGAATGTATCTATACCAAAATGGTATCAATAAAAAGATCAGCTTGGTGAGAAAAAAATAAGCCCTCACCCAACCGGAGACCATAGAAAATGGAGACACTATACGTCTCAGAAAATGTTGACTTTTTTAAAGAAACTTTGGATTTTTTTTTTTAACCGTCTAAATAAAGAACCGAGACACGTTTGATATTTACGAGCTCGTAATGACCTGGAGAATCTTAGCAGCAGGTCAGTTTTAGCATTTAGTGAACATGGTAAAATAGCAAAACAAAAAACAATTGTGGAATTTTTCGCAATTTCACCACCTTTTGAATATATTTTCTTGGTTTCCAGTACAATACATGGCAAAACTAATGGTGTTGTTCAAAAGTGCAACTGGTCCCGCAAAGAACCCGCACATGGCCAAATTGACAGAAAAACAAAAAATGATGGCTCTGGGAAAAGGGGAGCAAAAAACGGTCACTCAAATTCGGAAAAACCCAAGGTGGTGAAGGGGTTCAACAAAAAAAAACAACATAATTATAACAGTGGTTTTTATTTTTTATCTTTCAGCTTTCACCAGGTGGGATAAATAATATAATAAAATTATGGTTCAGATTGTTGCAGACGCTGTGATATTAATGACGTCTTTTTTATGATTTATTACTTTTGCACATTAAAATCCCATATTTAAAAAAAATATATACAAATATATTTTTTATTGTTATATAGAGCCAGAACTTTTTTTATTTCTTTTGTCAGTGGGAATGTATGGGAGCTTGTTTATTGCAGTAGAAGATGTAGCTTTGATTAATAATATTTGAAGTACAGGTGACTTTGTTATCACTTTTTATTAATTTTTTTGATGCAATGAGATTATTAACAACAATTCTGGCTTTGTTTTTTTTATCGTGATCACTGAGCAGGATAAAGAGCACACTGATTTCTTCGTTTGGGATTGTTACGAGCGCAGCAATACCAAATACTGTGTCTAGAGTTTATTTGTATTTCATTATAACTTTCTTTATGCGTCACCATTAGAGATGAGTGAACTTGTTGAGAAAACGTTCCCCAATCTCCAATCCGGCATGACTATAGCACATCCGGATTCGTGTTCGGTTTCCCGAGCATTTTTGCTCAAAGTCGTCAAAATTCAGTCACAGATCGTAAATGATCGCGTGTCCACTAGTGCTTTTGTCTTGATTTTGTCTAGGACAGTGGTGCTGGATGATGAGCGGAGGACATGTTTTGTGAGGGGAGGGAGAGCGTCTGTCTAGGTCAGAGAAGCAGTGTTTTGTTTTGTTTTGTTTTTTTCATTTTTTTTTCTGTAATAACGTGTGTAGATTCCGGCAGCCAATCAGGACACAGAAACCATCCACAACGCCATGACACAAGGTCTTCTGTGATTGGCTGCCAATGTCACTTGTCCCTGTTCAAATAAAAATGGACATCTTGTGTTCCTCGCTCCATGTTCCCAGTGTAACAGTGCAGAGAGGCCGCTCCTGCTGCTGAAAGAGAACTTGTCAGTTCTGAGATCGGATCCTGTCCTGTGTGAAATCTCTCAGCCTGAACTAGAAAACAATTATGACCCACAGCGGGGGAGATTCCCCTCAGCTCCATTTTGTACCTGAGCAGACTCCGCTCTGTCACAGGCTGAGACCTGCACTGCCTGTGTAGATATCACTCCTGACAGCTCCCCCGTCCTACCTGAGAGGGAGCCCCCTCACCTGACACAGCCCCTCCAGCTCATCCTACAGGCTGCTGGACTCCTGGCTGCATTTTCTGCATCTTATAACACATTACTTATATTGCTTAAAAGGCCAAAGACCTTTTCCTCAACCCTTTAACGTCCAGTGATGGACATAGGCCCTTCATGGCTGGGTGTCAGTTCTGACTGACCGATCACAGCATGAAATATCAACACCTCCTGCCCGATCAGTGCAGCGGCTCAGCGCTGCCAGTGGCCGCCCCTGGCTCCAAACCCCCTAAATGCTGCAATCAAGTGTGATCACAACATTCAGGAGGAAAGCAGAGTGATGGGAGCTTCCACTGCCTTCAGATTGGTGCCCCGCGACGTCATCATAGGGCCTTGATCGTTGTCATGGTGATTAGGGGTGATACTGATGACCCCCGGGACACCAAGCTGCGGAATGCTTCTAAGACCACTGTGGCGCCCCCAGGACTATGGCCGCCACAGTGGCCTTGCCTTCCTCCAGGGAGGGTAATGCAATGCTGGGAAGCAGTGAAGGGTCTCTCTCAAAGTTAACCTATACATGCAACACAGTTCCACTCCAGGCCAGCAGGGGGGACTCTGAACCGGAACTGAGGGGAGGAATGCTCTCTGAGGGCCAAGAGGAAGGAGTGGTCAGTTAGTGTGAGGAGGGTGAAGAGTGCAGACGTGAGGAGGAAGCGCGGAGATCGAGCGGAGAGGAAAGGCTCATCTCCAGTGAGAGCGCATGAACTGGAGCCTGATCTCCATGGTTGTACGGATACTAATGGTCCTGCAACAGACACCAGAGGAGTAGAAGGCTGTAAATGCCCTACCCTCATCTGAGACTCGGAGGCACAACAGCACGGAGTGAGCCAAGGAAGGAATAGCGGCCACAGCTGTCTGCCATTAGAGGAGTGCTAGTAGAAGATAATTAGGAGGAACTTCAGTGTAACTCAGTACTAGGAGTACTTCACTCAAATAAGCACTAGGGAAGAAGACTGCACAGCCCATCTGCTGAGAGAGAATCCCTGAGCTGCTTCCAGGCTAGCCTGCTCCGGTACCATCTGTAATCAGGACCCTGGACTGCATTTATCAAGTAAAGGTCTGCTTCCTACCCTTCCGGCACTGCTACATCCCTGTGCCAACCACATTTACACTGCCCTGGGACTACAGCTTCACCTGTGGAGAGCTTTTACATCTTCGCTGCACCATACCATCAGTCCCAGAGGATCTGCATGCAGCGTCGGCTTAACATCTCACTTGCCGAACACCACAGGTGGTGTCACGAACTATTCATTTAACCAACTACATTCCACCATTCAATCTCCCCTATTACTTGGGCGCCCAGGGCCACGGACCGGGTCACTGCTGCTGTGACACATCCCGCTGACACCGGCCCGGTACCGAGTACCCCACAGCCCTGGGAGGGGGACCCAAACTTGGCATCACGAACAGGATTATGGAGCTCGGTACCCCCGGGTCCTATGTGCCATACACTGTGTTTGTGAAAAGACTGTGTTGGCGCCAATTGCCGCCATTGCCGCACTGCTTGGCGCGCGCGGGAAACAAAAGAGGCGGGCCTTTGTGGGCGGAGCCTGCCGCAGAGCGCGAAGAAGTGAAGTGCCGTGCGGGAAGAGAGGACAGCGCGCGAGAAGTGGGAGGAGCTGAGGCCTACAGCCTGGAGCATCGGGCCTGTGAAGCGGCCGCCGGTAAGTTCACTCAACCCCCGGCCCTGGCTAACATTAACTAAGGGGGGAAGAGGATGTCTGTGCCATGCAGCAAAGCAGCGGCGGACGCCGCCGCCAACCCCTCAGCGCCGCAAGGAGTAGCGCCCGCCGCAGCGGTCCCCATTATTCCACTGTCTATGCCCTACCTTCTGGGAGCGGCCTGGCTACCGCAGTACTCGGTTGAGTCACATACCCTGAGTGAATTTAAAGAGAGACTGTGCAGTTTGTTTGAGGTGTATCCTCTATCGGAAAGCCAGAAGGTGAACATCCTTATTGGGCAGCTAACAGGTGCAGCACAGAGAGAAGTGAAACCCTGGCAGGACACCGACAAAGAGACTGTTAAAAAGAAAAGATTCTAGCCAAGCTGAGAAGCACCTTTGACACCCGCTCTGCAGCTGAAATCAAGATGAGGTTCTTTGTATGTAAACAGAAAGTGCAGGACAGTATAAGGGACTATGCTCTTAACCTGCAGGAGGCGCTGCGAGCAGTTAAGCAAGTTGATCCTGACAGTGTGAAGGAGAAAGATAAACTGTTAAAGGAGCAGTTCATTGAAGGACTCCTATCCAGTACCCACAGAGGACAGTTGCGCATCATAACCCTGCAAAACCCTGATCTGGACTTTGCTGATTTCAAGGACAGGGCTATTCAGGTACTGCAGGAGCCGACTGACAGCCGTCCAGCGCCCCAGAGGCGCCCAGCGATCACCTACCACCAGGAAGCAACATCTTTCCCTTCCATCCCTGTGGAGGCTGATGCACAGACTCTGGATAAAGGTCCAACTGAAGAGCTGCGTCTTCAAGTCCAGGAGTTGACCAAAGGAATGGCTGCACTTACTAAAACTGTGCAGGCCCTGCAGGTGTCCTCCAAGGAGAAGATCCAGCTTGCCTCCAGTCCAGAGGATGTCCCGTGGCTCCGGAAGAGGAGAACCCCGCCACTACGAGGGAGGAACAACGATCGCTATGACCAGGACGGACGTCCTATCTGTCGTCGCTGCTACAAGGCAGGTCATCTTGCAAGATTCTGTCCTTTAAACAAGCAACCCCTGGGGCAGAGGGCCAACCCCCAGGAGTAGGATCACAAGGCCCAAGGAACTGGTGAGCCAAGTATGTTGGAGGGAGACCGATCCTTCCAGTTGTGATTGACGGCATCCCCATGAACGCTTTGCTGGACACTGGCTCCCAGGTGACCACTATGCCCTATATCCTCTACAAGCGGTATTGGGCTGACTCTGAACTCACCCGTGGCCCAACTGATGAACTAACAGTAGTTGCCAGTAATGGTCAGTCTTTACCACAAGTGGGATGTAAAGAAATTAATAATAATAATAATAATAATAATAATCTTTATTTATATAGCGCCAACATATTCCGCAGCGCTTTACAGTTTAACAGTTTCAAAACACAAGTCATAAGTAACAACGCTAACAATACAATAATTAAAGCAAAATAAGACGAAATAAGACGACCCTGCTCGTGAGAGCTTACAATCTACAATGAGGTGAGGGAGATACAGAGTACAGGTGTGTATTTACAATGGTGTATTTACAATGAAGGTCCAGCCATCTTGAGGGAGTGAAGGATGGATGGAGATAGTGAATGGGCTACACACGCACACTTACACAGAGAATGACTTTGATTAGTGAATGTGATAGGCCGCTCTGAACAGGTGTGTTTTGAGGGAGCGCCTAAAACTATGCAAATTGTGGATAGTCCTGATTTCTTGGGGTAGAGCATTCCAGAGGATAGGAGCAGCACGGGAGAAGTCTTGGAGTCGGGAGTGGGAGGTACGGATTAGTGCAGAGGTTAGTCGAAAGTCGTTTGCAGAGCGCAGCGATCGGCTAGGCCGATAGACAGAAATGAGAGAAGAGATGTAAGGGGGTGCCGCACTGTGGAGAGCTTTGTGGGTGAGAACAAGTACTTTGAATTGGATCCTATAATGAATGGGCAGCCAATGTAAGGACTGGCGAAGAGCGGACGCGTCCGAGTACCGATTACCCAGATGGACGATCCTGGCCGCTGCATTAAGTATGGACTGGAGAGGGGATAGTCGAGTGACGGGGAGGCCAATTAATAGAGCGTTGCAGTAATCCAGGCGAGAGTGGATCAATGCAACAGTGAGGGTTTTTGTTGTTTCCATAGTGAGAAAAGGGCGGATTCTAGAGATGTTCTTTAGGTGTAAGCGGCAAGAGCGGGCAAGGGATTGTATATGGGATGTGAAGGAGAGATTGGTGTCAAACATAACACCCAGACAGCGCGCCTGCTGCCGGGGTGTTATTGTGGTACCACCCACGGAGAGGGAAATGTCAGATTTAGGGAGGTTAGTAGACGGCGGGAGCAGAAGAAGTTCAGTTTTGGAGAGGTTGAAATTACTGTTAAAGTGGGGAGGGTGGAGATAAAATCTCAAGGTCTGATAGTTGTGGATATTGATCGACGTGAATGTAATCCCATGATGACTCTTAGTACAAATGTAATTGAAAATTGTCTTTCCGAGGTTATTGTCTTGTTGCAACAGGTGGCTGAGACTGCTGGTTCCAGTGAACAACGAGTCCTGCAGAAGGAGATCAAGGCCCTGATGCAAAGACAACAGGTAGAACTCTCTGGCGGAGAAATTGGGAGCGTCAGAGTGAGTGATGCTTTCCCCATTGCAATACCCCCCAGATGTGAAATGTTGATTTGGTGTCGGGCAGCTATAGGTATCAGAGGAAAGGATTACCAGGCATTGGTAGAGCCAGTATACTCTGATAGCAGGCCCACTGTCCTGACAGCCAGAGGGGTAGTTGATGTCACGGTCACGTGTCTCTGGACGCAGCGGGTACCGCAAGGCGAACCCATACGACAACGTGACCCTGGATACACCGCCTCCAGTGGGGCGAATTTAAATAATAAAACGTGCAGATACATACGCCGCCTCCACCAGGCGAATTTGGAATTACACGTTATGCATACATTCTGGAAACCCCGCCTCCAGTAAGGCGAATTTAAATAATAAGGGGGGACCTGGGTAACATTAACAATGGTGGGCCCTGCAATAGGGAATAGGGAAGTGGAGACCTCCTGCGCTCCCCTGAGCCAGTGTCCCTGCACTCCTAACATTCCCTATGCCAGTTCCGCATCGGGCGCCGCACGCGTACCTCAAAACTAGAGTTGAGCGACTTTTGTTTTTTTAGGGTCGAGTTTCGTTTCGTGAAACCCGACTTTTCCAAAAGTCGGGTCGAGCAAGATCGGCCGATTATAGGGAAAAGTCGGGGTCGTCCCGAAACACGAAACCCAATGTAAGTCAATGGGGAATAAAAGTCGGCAGTGAGAGGAGGACAGGAAACACACCTACAGTGCTCATTTGAATGCCAAAAGCATCAATTCTTCTTACTTAAGCTTGTCAACCTTAATTAACTTCATAATACAAGTTAAGCACTGAAAAATGGGGGTTATTTGGCTAAAGTTGTGGGGGGGTAGGGCTGGCTCCAGGTTTTCATGTGCCCTGGGCGAAAGAGCGCCCCTTTAACACATACCACAACTCATCATGCTCTGATACGGCAGAGAAATAGCGGTATAGTACAATGAAAAATACTTCACTTTTTACATCTCATGACGAGGCCCATCTATTTCTCCATACAGAATCATTGGTCCCATATAATGTTTGAAACAGTATATGATGAGCTCCACATAATGCTACAGTATATGTTGGTCCCCATGGATGAAGCTCCACTGTCTTATTGGCCCAAATAATGCTCCAAACATAATGGGCCCCATTTCTAATGCTCTAGTGTATAATGGGCCCTGTAAATGCTGCTCCAGTGTCTGATGTCCACCTTTGGAATGTTCCAGTGTATGGTGGGCCCCATCTATCATTCTCCGGAGTATAGTGCTCCCCAAAAATTGCTGTCCCAACATTGAAAACAATCAAATAAGTCTCCTCGCTAGGGAATCCCTGTACTAGTCTGGACTCCTCGTCGTCCCCATCTTCCATCTCACTGCACAGTATTTCAACCTTGCAAGTGCTGTGATCCTGAGCAAGCAGGGGGGACCCACTCGTTGGCGACGGCACTGGCACAGGGCCCCTGATAGTACGGTGGTGTGTCTGATGGCGGGTGGGCTGAACCTGCACTTTCATCTGCAGCTTCCTCTTTGTCACCGTGTAAGATGGAACTGTATATGGGAAGGGTAACCTGAGTTTCATCAGGGTCAGATTCAGGCCGTGTAGCGTGCGAGGGGAATATAGTGGTCTGGGTCAATGTACCAGCAGATTCATCGAGCAGTGGCTGGGCATCAGTGCACTTGTGTCGCCCCCAGGAGTACGGTCGCCACAGTGGCATTACCTTCCTCCTAGGGAGTGTGATGTCATGCTTGGGAGCAACGAAGGATCTCTCTAGCAGGTTAACTGATTGGGCGGCGTTATTCCCACGAGTCATGACCCTCCAAACAGCGTTCATGAAGGCAAAGTGTTTGTTTTACGTGGGCAGTATGGTTGCAAAGCTGAACCTTAAAGGAATGTCCAGAAGGGCACCACCAGGAGTGGAGCCTACGGTTAAATTCGACTCCACCTGGGAAACCTCAACCATGCCAGCTACAGAACAGATGCACACATTGCAAGCTTAATTCCGTTAACGAACGAGACTCCGTCATGCCCCGCGGTCCGAGTCCGGCTTACTAGAGGGACACGTGAGGCTCTGGCACATGAGATTGGCCAATAACTGGTGTGTCATGCCCTTACATGTCCGTGGCTGCATGTGCGCTACACTGAAAAGGCCAGCGTTTGTCGCTTACAGGTGCAGATAACCCGCTGAACAACGTTAGTGATGGGGATCACTGATCACAATTATTACCCGCGAATGATGATTTCCCAGTAAGTGCAGGTCAACCGCAGTTCCGGAATTAGGCCTAACCATCACTCCTGAAAAAATGAAAAACTTACGTGTGCAAACCACAGGTGCTGTAGCTTGCTTAACAGCTCGCCAGCCGTTCTCACGCCCAGTATGGATTACACGTGATTGCACAAAGGTGAGAAAGGGTACCGTATCCCCGGATAACATGTATGGATAGCGTACACATTCAAAATATCTGTCTATACATCAGGAGGCAGGCTCAGACGGTGTCAGGCCCAGTATGGATTGCACAAAGGTGAGAAAGGGTACCGTATCCCCGGATAACATGTATGGATAGCGTACACATTCAAAAGATATGTCTATACATCAGGAGGCAGGCTCAGACGGTGTTAGGCCCAGTATGGCTTGCACGTGATTGCACAAAGGTGAGAAAGGGTACCGTATCCCCGGATAACATGTATGGATAGCGTACACATTCAAAAGATATGTCTATACATCAGGAGGCAGGCTCAGACGGTGTTAGGCCCAGTATGGCTTGCACGTGATTGCACAAAGGTGAGAAAGGGTACCGTATCCCCGGATAACATGTATGGATAGCATACACATTCAAAATATATGTCTATACATCAGGAGGCAGGCTCAGACGGTGTCAGGCACAGTATGGATTTGACGGCCCAGACTACACAGCGGAGGAGCTGGGAGAGGTAAAGACTGCAAATGCTGGGGCCCTGCCCAAGCAAGGGGGGCCCACTCATGGGCGTCGGTACTGGCACTGGGCCCCTCATAGTACGGCGGTGTGTCTGACGGCGTGTGTGCACCACCACCGTCAGAGACACTTGATTGCACTATGAGGGACCCTGTGCCAGTGCCCGCGCCCAAGAGTCGGCCTACCCACCTGTCCAGGGCAACGGCACTCGCACGGTGTCGTGCGCTAGGTGGTGACCCCGGCCATGGGGGGGGGAGGCAGCACAGTTAGGGAGTTTTAGAAAGTGGCATATGTTGATGTTGGACATTCAGCTGATGCAAAAGGCGAAATAGGTCAAGTCCCAGGAAGAGGTGGACCAAAGCAAGCCATTTTTCTGTCACCCTATGTGTCATCAGGGGAAGGTGGGACAAAATCCTTGGAAACCCATGCATGGTTCATTTTAATGAAGGTTAGATCATCCACATTTTGGGTTGACAGACGGGTCCTTTTTTCTGTCAGGATTGATCCAGCTGCACTGAAGACTCTTTCCGATAGCACACTTGCAGCTGGGCAAGCGAGCTCCTGTAAGGCATATTGGGCCAATTCAGGCCAGGTGTCCAGTTTAGCGGCCCAATAGTCAAAGGGGAATGACCTGTGTGGGAGAACATCGATATGGGAGGAAAAGTAGTTTGTAACCATAGTTGACAACTGCTGTCTCCTGTCACTTTCCATCGATGCTGTATTACCAGTTGTGTGAGCGGTACTTGAAAAATCAGTCCACAACATTGTCATGAAACCCCTGTCTCCAACGCCACTTCTGCTGTGTGCACCATGAACACCTCTGCCAAGCTGCCCCCGGCCCGTACGGCTCGTGTGAGAACCATCACCGCTGCTGTGTGCTGGGAATGCCTCAAGCAACCGATTTACCAGAGTTGCTTGTTTATTAGCCAATATTAGGTCAAGGTTCTCCTGTGGCATGATGTTTTGTAATTTGCCTTTATAGCGTGGATCCAGGATGCTGGCCAACCAGTAGTCGTCATCGTTCATCATTTTGGCAATGCGGGGGTCCCTTTTTAGGATCCGCAAGGCATAATCTGACATGTGGGCCAATGTTCCCGGTGTCAATGATGCACTGCGAGTGCTGGGTGGAGGAGCACTTTCTGGCAAATCCACATCCCTCCAGTCACGCACAAACCCTGTACCAGACCTTGCCACGCCAACATTTTCACTTGCCCCACGAGATGCATCCTCCTCCCCTAAGTAATCATCCCCATCATCATCCTCCTCCTCCTCTTCTTCCTCCAACTCGTCCAGGAGAGGTCCCTGAGCAGACAATGGCTGAATGTCATCAAGGATTCCCTCCACCTCTTCCTCCTCGTCAACATTGGCTGCAGACGCCTGCTCCTTAAGGTGCGTCAAAGTTTGCATGAGCAGACGCATAAGTGGGATGCTCATGCTTAGGATGGCGTCGTCTGCGCTTACCAGCCGTGTGCATTCCTCAAAACACTGAAGGACTTTACAGAGGTCTTTCAGCTTCGACCACTGCACACCTGTCAACTCCATGTCTGCTCTCAAAGTGCCTGGCCCTGTATCCTCCCACAAATGCATTATGGCCTGCCTCTGCTCTCACAGCCGCTCCACCATGTGCAGGGTGGAGTTCTACCTTGTTGCAATGTCGATAATGAGGCGGTGGTTGGGAAGGTGGAGCAATCGCTGCAGCTTCTGCATACGAACGGAGTGTACAGGCGACCGGCGGATGTGCGCGCACAGTCTTCGCACCTTCTGGAGCAGGGCTGTTAATTCCGGATAATTTTTGAGGAAGCACTGCACCACCAGGTTCAAGGTGTGAGCCAAGCAAGGTATGTGGCTGAGTTTTGAAAGGGCTATGGCTGCCACAAAATTACGACCGTTATCACTAACTACCTTGCCTGCTTGAAGATGTACACTGCCCAGCCATGACTCAGTTTGTCGCTTCAAGTACTCGGCCAGCACCTCGGCGGTGTGTCTGTCGCCCAAACACATCATCTGCAACACAGCCTGCTGACGCTTTCCACTAGCTGCTCGATAGGGGGACACCTCGTGTGCAACAGTGGCAGCTGCAGATGGAGTGCTCGTACGACTGCGCTCTGTGGACAAGCTTTCGCTTCTGGAGGAGGAGGAGGAGGAGGGTCGAACGCCTACAGCCAACTGTTTCCTATACCGTGGGCTAGGCAGCACTGTCCCACCACCGCTGTCCCCTGTGGACCCTGCATCCACCACATTAACCCAGTGCGCAGTGATGGACACGTAACGGCCCTGGCCATGCCGACTGGACCATGCATCAGTTGTGAGGTGCACCTTTCCACTCACTGACTGCTTGAGTGCATGGACAATGCAGTCTTTTACATGATGGTGGAGGGCTGGGATGGCTTTGCGAGAGAAGAAGTGGCGACTGGGTAGGTCATAGCGTGGTACTGCATAGGCCATGAGTTCGCGGAAAGCTGCGCTTTCCACCAACCGATAGGGCATCATCTCAAACGAGATTAGTTTGGCAATGTGGGCGTTCAAACCCAGTGTACGCGGATGAGAGACTGAGTACTTTCTTGACCTACTCATAGTGTCTGGGAGGGTGAGCTGGACTTGAGAGCTGCATATGGTGGAAGTAGCGGTGGACAGGGCGGACTGAGAGAGGGTTGATGATGGTGATGGAGATGGTGTTCTTTCTGATGGCATAGATTCAGTATTTCGTTGATATAACAGTGGGATTCCCTGACTGCTGTGGCCTTGCAACAACACCTCAACATTTGCTGCTGTGCTAACCGGTGGGCTAACAGTGGGGGAAACAATGTAGCGTTGCTGACTACCTTCTTTGTGATCAGTTGCACATGTGGCACTTGAGGTTTGGTGTTGTGTCCATGCTTGCAAGTGCATGCTGGTCAAATGTCTAAGCATGCAACTGGTATTCAAATTTTTCAGATTTTTCCCTCGGCTAAAGGTCTTTGCGCACTTCTTACAATAACCTTGGCCTGATCATGAGGATTTTGTTCAAAAAAGTGCCACACTGCACTCTTCCTACTTTGGCAGACATTTTGCGGCCTAGCACGCTGTGATCTTTTGACCCTCTGGACAAGCTGTCCAGCAACTCTTTTGATTTTTGGAACCTGTCTTTGGAGTGCTCCGGGCCTGCCAGATAACAGCTGTTGCGATGTCGATGTCTGCTGTGGATGCTCCTCATCTGAGCTATTGGAAGCAGCACCCTCTTCCCACAATGGATGCCAATCTGGGTCAACAACTGGGTCATCCATCACCTCCTCTTCAATGTCATGTGCACCTTCCTCTGTGTCACCGTGTATGGTGGTATAGTGTGCGGGAAGGGGCACCTGAGTCTCATCAGGGTCAGAATCTGGCTCTGTACACTGCGAGGACAATGTAGTGCTCTGAGTGAATGTACCAGCAGAATCATCTATCAGCGGCTGTGCATCAGTGCACTCCATGTCAGATTCATCTTGGCCTGGGTAATTCACCATTTCACTTGATAATCCAGGCATGGTATGTGAAAACAGCTCCATGGAGTAATCAGTAGTATGGCCTGCGTCATCCTTCAATCTTGGTTGGGGCGAAGGACACAAGGAAAGGTGTGGTTCATGAACATGAGCCTCCAATGACGACTCAGTGCTTTTACTTTTTACAACTTCAGAAGAGGAGGCGATAGAGCTGGAGGCTGAGTCAGCAATGTAAGACAAAACTTTTTCCTGATGCTCTGGCTTTAAAAGCGGTTTGCCAACTCCTAGAAAACTAAGCCTTCAAAGCCTTATGGAGCCAGACGATGACGCAGGCTCAACACCTCCTGCATTCGGTCCTATTTGGCTTTTGCCACTACCATCAGATCCACCACCAACACCATCATTACCAGCTGCCAACCCCCGCCCAATTCCACGGCCTCTTCCACCAGCCTTCCTCATTTTTGGTAGAAATGTAGACAAAATCCAACAAACTATATAGTAATGTAAAACAAGGTACAAGGTGTCTATAGGACAGGGGAGATTTAGATTTTCTGCACACACTAGTGGACACTGGACACTTTTGGATTGTGTGAGGCCCACTGAATATCAGAGCGCTATGTCACAGGCTCGATGGCACAGGTGTGAAAAAAGTGACTACAGGCTAAGGGAGATTTTGAATTTCTGCAGACACTTGTGAACACTGGACACTTGGATTGTGTGAGGCCCACTGAATATCATAGCACTATGTCACAGGCTCGATGCAACAGGTGTGAAAAAAGTGACTACAGGATAAGGGAGATTTTGAATTTCTGCAGACACTTGTGGACACTGGACACTTGGATTGTGTGAGGCCCACTGAATATCAGAGCGCTATGTCACAGGCTCGATGGCACAGGTGTGAAAAAAGTGACTACAGGATAAGGGAGATTTTGAATTTCTGCAGACACTTGTGGACACTGGACACTTGGATTGTGTGAGGCCCACTGAATATCAGAGCGCTATGTCACAGGCTCGATGCAACAGGTGTGAAAAAAGTGACTACAGGATAAGGGAGATTTTGAATTTCTGCAGACACTAGTGGACACTGGACACTTGGATTGTGTGAGGCCCACTGAATATCAGAGCGCTATGTCACAGGCTCGATGGCACAGGTGTGAAAAAAGTGACTACAGGATAAGGGAGATTTTGAATTTCTGCAGACACTTGTGGACACTGGACACTTTTGGATTGTGTGAGGCCCACTGAATATCAGAGCGCTATGTCACAGGCAGAAATTGGCTAGTGTATCACAAACTACAAGATGTATGTAGAATTGGGCAGAATAGGAATCTCCCTAGAGTGTAGGTCTGTAAGAACGGAACAAGTCCTCCACTTATCCTTCCACAGTGACACACAGATAGCTTCACTGTGGCTGTGATAACAGCCGTTACACGGTACTGTGTGAGGAGCGTACACCGCTGTATGGTGTGAAAAAATGCACGCTCAGTACCTCAGCAGAACAAAAAAAAAAAATTGGGATTGCTTTTAAAAAAGCAGTTTGCAGAGCAGTGGGGAAACAGCAATGCAGCTGTCAGGAAGCCTTAGAAGGCAGCCTAACAACCAACACCGCTGATCCACCACAATATAGCCTCCCCTTGCACTGCACACACAGTGACTGGTGTGTTGCACAGGCAAAATCGCTAGCAGCAGAAGCAGTTTTTTTTTCTTCTTCCCTGCCTAACGCTCTCCCTACAGAATCAGCAACCTCTCCCTATGCTAAGATCGGCAGAAGTAAGATGGCGTTCGGCGTGCACGCCCTTTTATAACCCCTGTGACGCCCACCAAAGCAAGCCAATCACTTGCATGCCCTTCTGAAAGATGGTGGTGACCCCTGCCTATGTCATCACGTTGCCCACAGTGTCCGTGGATCCTGATTGGCTGAAAAAGAGCGCAAAACAAACTTTTGAAACGCGACTTTGGCGAGTAAGTCGCCGACCTCATGGCCGACCTCATCCTAGGGTCGGGTTTCGTTTCATGAAACCCGACTTTGCCAAAAGTCGGCGACTTTTGAAATTTTTCGACCCGTTTCGCTCAACTCTACTCAAAACCCTTGCTCGCCATGACCCTAAACCCTCACTAGGGAATTGGTCGGTGCGTAGACTAATCCCACCACTGCACTAACAACACACATGAGGAAAGAAGACAATACAGGGGGACACCACTTATCTTTATGCTCTGTGCTTACGCTCCTGCAACAGAGCCCCACCACCTGCGTGCGTCTTCTCCTCCACCTCGATCCATCACCATCTTGGATCTTTCACCATAGTGCAGCCTTGGAGCAGAGTCCACCACCAATTGCAGCAGTCTAGTAACAGAGTCCCAAAGATGAGTCAGCCTCTGCCAAGAATTTAAGCATGCTTGAATTCAACTGTCAGCAACCAAGTTGAGCATGCCGAGTGCGACTCTCTCCATAGTCGTCACTCCACCAAGCCATGCACGCACTTCCTGCTGACACCATAAACTGCGACTCCACCAGGCAATGCCAGCCTTTCTTGCAGACACCATTAGCTGCCACTCATACCCTCTGGCTGACTGCGCAGGACTCCTATTCAGCTCCATGTTCACCCAGGCTTCCTTCCCAAATGAACACAATCTCACAATATCACCAGCAGTGATTGCACACACCTAGCACACCTTTATAGGGTGTCACACCTGATTTATAATTGTGCTTTAAAACTAAAGCTAAGGTGCGATACCATTCCCCACCACCGGGCAACTTAGAATGAAACACCATGTGTAGTAATTCTAATGGCCACCGGGGGCAATCACGGTCACTTTGGCACCTACCCAAATGAAAAAAAGTTCACTTTGTCCATTTAAACTGTCAGATCCAAAAGTGGATCATGACAGTTGATGTACGAAAGGGGAGAGTACCTGTACGCCTTTTGAAATGCGGGGAGGAGGAGGCCACAATACCTCGGTATGCCACAGTTGCTAAGCTGCTCACTATCAGTAATAATGCAATGCAGGCAGCAGAGCCCTTGGTCTCATCCGACCAGGTGGAGGACAACGGCTCTGTAAAGCAGCTGGAGGAGTGGTGCCAGCAACTGCAGGTGGGGACTGACTCTACACCTTCATACCAGATAAATGGGGTTTACGGGGTGACCCAGGAATATGAGCGGGTATTTAGTAAACACCCTCTAGATTTTGGGAAGGCAAAAGGGGTTCAACACCATATCCCCACTGGAAATCATCCACCCATTAAAGAAAGGTACCGTCCTATGCCCCCCACACAATACCAATGTGCTAAAGGTATGTTGAGAGAGATGAAGGAAGCTGGGGTCATCAGAGACAGTTGTAGCCCCTGGGCAGCCCCAATAGTTTTTGTAAAGAAAAAGGATGGTACCATGAGAATGTGTGTTGATTACAGAAAAATTAACAGCATTACACATAAAGATCCCTACCCATTACCCAGAATTGAAGAGTCATTAGCTGCACTTAAAACTGCTAACTACTTTTCCACCTTAGATCTCACTAGTGGGTATTGGCAGGTTCCCGTGGCAAAGGCAGACAAGGAGAAAACAGCATTTACCACCCCAATGGGTCTCTCTTAGTTCAACTATATGCCATTCGGGCTCTGCACTGCCCCAGGAACATTTCAATGGCTGATGGAGTGCTGCCTGGGACACATGAACTTTGAGACAGTCCTGTTGTACCTTGATGATGTCATTGTTTTCTCCAAGACTTATGAAGACCATCTAGAGCACCTGGCTGAGGTGTTTGAAGCCTTGTCCAACTTTGGCCTGAAGGTGAAGCCTTCCAAATGCCACCTCCTGAAGCCCAAGGTACAGTACCTCGGTCATGTAGTGAGTACAGAAGGTGTGGCATCAGATCCTGACAAAGTCACAGTCATCCGGGACTGGCCAAAGCCCAGCAACCTCCATGAAGTATGCCAATTCCTCGGGTTGGTAGGCTACTACTGAAGGTTCGTCAAAGGCTTCATGGAGATAGCCACCCCTATGCAAAATCTTCTGGTGGGGCAGTCCAAGAAGGCCAAACAGAAAAGTTCCACCTTTGAATGGACTGAGGAGTTGGAGAGATCCTTCACCAGACTGAAGATGTCTCTCACAGAAGATGAAGTTCTGGCCTACCCAGATTATGACAAACCCTTTGTGTTGTATACTGATGCCAGCAATGTGGGACTTGGAGCAGTATTGTCACAGGTACAGAATGGCAAAGAAACAGTGATCTCCTACGCCAGCAGGAAGCTTCGTCCCACTGAAAGGAACCCAGATAACTACAGTTCCTTCAAGCTGGAGTTCCTCGCCATAGACTGGGCTGTGACTGAAAGATTCAAGCATTACCTAGCTTCAGCCAAGTTTACCATTTTTACGGACAACAACCCGTTGACTCACTTGGACACTGCAAAACTAGGTGCACTGGAGCAGCGATGGATGGCTTGGCTGTCTAACTATGAGTTTACCATCAAGTACCGGACAGGGCACAAGAATGCCAATGCTGATGCCCTGTCCAGAATGCCTAATCTGCCAGATGCAGGAGAAGACCCTGAGGCACTTTAAGAAATAGAGTTGCCTCCCTTCCACCGACCCCTTGCGGCCCAACGTGTCCAGGGAGTGAGAAACAGAAGGTCTGGCTTGAAAGAGGTCACCCTAAATCCATTGCCCCATCATGACTGGACAGAAACTCAGGATAATGACCCCACGGTCCGCCTGGTGAAGGAGCTACTGTCACAAGCTGACTCGTGCCCAGAGTCGAACGCTCCTGAAGAAACCCAGCAGTTGTGGAAGGAAAGAGGTCGGCTGTTCATCTATGAAGGAAAGCTGTGTCGGAGGAGTATCAATGCCCGCACTCATGAGCTGGTCTGGCAGGTGGTAGTCCCAAAGAGAGAGGCATCAATGGTCTTGGAAGCATACCACAATGGAGCTGGACACTTCGGATGGAAGAAGTTGGAAGCATTGCTCCAGGAGAGATTCTACTGGGCTGGTATGAGAAAAGCCATTGAAAAGTGGTGCCGAGAGTGTGGACAATGTAACCTGCACAGAAAGGATCGAAACAGCCAGAGAGCTCCTCTACAGCCAATCATCACCAAACAGCCACTTGAGTTGGTAGCCCTGGACCATGTGAAGCTGGTTCCAAGCCGGTCAAGCTACATCTATGCTCTTACCATCGTGGACCACTACTCAAGATTCCTGGTAGTTGTGCCTGTCATAGATCAAACAGCCAGGACAGCAGCCAGAGCCTTCCAACAGCACTTTTGCAGACCACATGGATATCCTGAGAGAGTACTTACTGATGAAGGTCCGGCTTTCGAGGCAGAAGTGTTCCAGGAATTCTGTAACTTGTATGGTTGCAAGAAGATCAGGACAACCTCTTATCATCCACAGACCAATGGCATGTGCGAGAAGATGAACCAGGTAGTGATTGACCTACTGAAGACATTGCCTTTGGAGGAGAGAAATCTGTGGCCAGAAAAGTTGCCAGATCTGGTAGACCTCTACAACCATATTCCGGTGAATTCCACCAACTGTACCCCAGCCTACCTAATGAGAGCAAGACCTGGTAAACTGCCTATTGATTTGGACATTGGAGTCCTTACGCCTGAAGTAACGTCACCAGATGCTGACTGGGATATAGGAAGACAACAACAGTACAGAAGAGTACAGGAGTGTGTGGAGAAGAGTTTAGCCCAGGCAAGACAAAAACAAGAAAGGAACTACAATCAACATGCACCTGCGGTTCCCTTGTCACCAGGAGAGCAAGTTATCAAGTGGAAAAGAAGATTGCATAAATTGGATGACCAATGGGAAGCTGAGCCTTACACCATTCTACCCTCAAACTTTGACAATACCAAGGTGTGTCTTATTAGCAAAGATGGAGGAGAAACCTCAGCAGCCAGATCAAGGGATCATTTGAAATTATGTCCTGACGTGTTAAAAGAAAGAATGGAAGAACAAGATAACATCCAAACCCATAGAAGAAGAAGAGAAGGTAAGCACAATACTTGGAGAATTCCCTGCAAATTGGACTAAAGTAAATGATGCTATAGAGGTGACAGTGTTGACTTTCCCCAATTTGTAGAACAGGAAGACGTGACTCCAGAAAATCCTGAAGATCAGGAAAATCAGGCAGCAGATGCCACCCCAGCAGTGGAGCCAGAGAACCCTCGCCCTGCCAGTGGTGAATCTGTTATACCCATGGTGAGTCTAAGAGTTCGCAGACAATCTAGTATCCCTGTGCCATGCAGAACCACCAGTAGTGTATCCAGTACATTACACACTACACCAGTAGTTAGCACCAGACAACCAGTAGGATTCCCAGTGACACCAGTGTTACACAGGTCTACCCGTACTATACAAGGTATACAAGGTAAGTGTGCATACTGTAAAGCGCTGCGGAATATGTTAGCGCTATATAAAAAATAAAGATTATATTTATAAAAAAATAAAGATTACCACCCATCAGATATCATGTATAGATAAGTAAATGTTGAAATTGTATATACAGTGGGGCAAAAAAGTATTTAGTCAGTCAGCAATAGTGCAAGTTCCACCACTTAAAAAGATGAGAGGCGTCTGTAATTTACATCATAGGTAGACCTCAACTATGGGAGACAAACTGAGAAAAAAAAATCCAGAAAATCACATTGTCTGTTTTTTTTTTCATTTTATTTGCATATTATGGTGGAAAATAAGTATTTGGTCAGAAACAAAATTTCATCTCAATACTTTGTGATATATCCTTTGTTGGCAATGACAGAGGTCAAACGTTTTCTGTAAGTCTTCACAAGGTTGCCACACACTGTTGTTGGTATGTTGGCCCATTCGTCCATGCAGATCTCCTCTAGAGCAGTGATGTTTTTGGCTTTTCGCTTGGCAACACGGACTTTCAACTCCCTCCAAAGGTTTTCTATAGGGTTGAGATCTGGAGACTGGCTAGGTCACTCCAGGACCTTGAAATGCTTCTTACGAAGCCACTCCTTCGTTGCCCTGGCGGTGTGCTTTGGATCATTGTCATGTTGAAAGACCCAGCCACGTTTCATCTTCAGAGAAACAGCCCCAAAGCATGATGTTTCCACCACCATGCTTTACAGTAGGTATGGTGTTTGATGGATGCAACTCAGTATTCTTTTTCCTCCAAACACGACAAGTTGTGTTTCTACCAAACAGTTCCAGTTTGGTTTCATCAGACCATAGGACATTCTCCCAAAACTCCTCTGGATCATCCAAATGCTCTCTAGCAAACTTCAGACGGGCCCGGACATGTACAGGCTTAAGCAGTGGGACACGTCTGGCACCGCAGGATCTGAGTCCATGGTGGCGTAGTGTGTTACTTATGGTAGGCCTTGTTACATTGGTCCCAGCTCTCTGCAGTTCATTCACTAGGTCCCCCCGCGTGGTTCTGGGATTTTTGCTCACCGTTCTTGTGATCATTCTGACCCCACGGGGTGGGATTTTGCATGGAGCACCAGATCGAGGGAGATTATCAGTGGTCTTGTATGTCTTCCATTTTCTAATTATTGCTCCCACAGTTGATTTCTTCACTCCAAGCTGGTTGGCTATTGCAGATTCAGTCTTCCCAGCCTGGTGCAGGGCTACAATTTTGTTTCTGGTGTCCTTTGACAGCTCTTTGGTCTTCACCATAGTGGAGTTTGGAGTCAGACTGTTTGAGGGTGTGCACAGGTGTCTTTTTATACTGATAACAAGTTTAAACAGGTGCCATTACTACAGGTAATGAGTGGTGGAAAGAGGAGACTCTTAAAGAAGAAGTTACAGGTCTGTGAGAGCCAGAAATCTTGATTGCTTGTTTCTGACCAAATACTTATTTTCCACCATAATATGCAAATAAAATGAAAAAAAAACAGACAATGTGATTTTCTGGATTTTTTTTTCTCAGTTTGTCTCCCATAGTTGAGGTCTACCTATGTAAATTACAGACGCCTCTCATCTTTTTAAGTGGTGGAACTTGCACTATTGCTGACTGACTAAATACTTTTTTGCCCCACTGTATATATATGTAACTGTTTTCAAGTTTTGTGCCTACAGGTAATCTGTAAGAGTTTCCTCTGAATTTTCCAGTTTTTACCTTGTTTTATGGACACTGAACCACAGGACTGTGTGTGGTCAAAAACTTTCTTTGTAATTAGTTCACCATTTGCCCAGGAATGGATCATGGACATTGATGCTGGGCTTATCATCATAGACTATTTTTGGAGCTCTTGGTTTTTGTAACTTTTTTTTTTTTTTAAATCTTGTACAATTATAACTGTTCACCTTGTTTAACTGTTTATATGTTTTACACCTTTTGTTCAGCCCAGGAGTGCTGACTGCACTAGGGGGGAATGTGGCGCCCCCAGGAGTATGGCCATCACAGTGGCTTTGCCTTCCTCCGGGGAGGGTAATGCCAGGCTTGGAAGCAGTGAAGGGTCTCTCTCGCAGTTAACCTATACATGCAACACAGTTCCACTCCAGGCCAGCAGGGGGGACTTTGAACCGGAATTGAGGGGAGGAGTGCTCTCTGAGGGCCAAGAGAAAGGAGTGGTCACTTAGTGTGAGGAGGGTGAAGTGTGCAGACGTGAGGAGGAAGCGTGGAGATCGAGCGGAGAGGAAAGGCTCATCTCCAGTGAGAGCGCATGAACTGGAGCCTGGTCTCCACGGTTGTACGGATACTAATGTGTTGTGAGTTCATTTTCCCCTTCATTACTGAGGCCCGAGGAACTCCCTCTTCTGGTAAAAGAAGGTAGTGAGCCTGATTGTCAAACACCTGAGGCTGATGATTGTGACTGGCTGAGTGGAGTTACGGACTGGATATAATGCTGCCGACGCCCTTCTGCCCTGCGGGTGATTTCTCTGTGGGATCCTTGGAGACCAGTCTGAATTCCTGCTCCTCCAAAGCTAAGTTTGCTGCTCGGCCTTTTGCTTTTGTGCATTGACTTTGTTTTTGCTTTGTTTTTCTGGATTTCTGCCATTCCCTGCTGGGATGTGCTGAATTCATTTAGCTCTGTCTTCTGAAAATACCTGAGTGCTGATTCAGTTTTTGAAGCCTAGCTGCTTCAGGGTCTTTTTCATATCAGCTGGTTGGCTTTTGTCTTTGATAGGGTTTTGGCAGATTGCAGACAGCAGCCTTCCTTTCCTTTCCTATCTAGGTAGTTTTGAGGCCCCGTCTTTGCTCAGTCTATCTTTCTGTCTTTGTTAGTATTTTCATCTTGCTTCACCGTCATTATATGTTGGGGGCTGCCTATTGCTTTGGGGTCTGCTCTGGGGCAGTTTAGATTTCCCCTTTCTTTCTTTAGGCCTATGTATTTCTCCGGCTGTGATCGAGGGGTCTAGGGCATCGTAGGAACCCCCCACGGCTACTGCTAGTTGTGTTGATAGGTTCAGGGGTCTGCAATCTGATAGTTGCCAACTTCTCTGGTTTTCTGGACTTAGCTTGTATTTCTGCTTTTGCCTCCTATGGTGACTCATTCATAACAGAATCACCCGCGATACCGCAGATTCTAGGGTACTCAATAGCAGGAAAGAATTGTAAAAAAAAAAAAAAGTGTATATTTTTTCCTCTATATCTCTGAGGCTGTAGGGGGAATTTTTTTTTTTTCTCTCAATGGAGATAAAGCAATTGTCTGATCGTGTGGAGCAGCTCGCTGCGGAAGTGCGGGGAATTTCCGCCTACCTTGCTCATTCACATGCTGCTGAACCAAAGATTCCTACACCTGATGTATTTTTTGGGGATCGGTCTAAATTTTTGAATTTCAAAAATAATTGTAAATTATTTTTTGCCTTGAAGCCTAACTCGTCAGCAGCAGGTTAAAATTGTCATCTCTTTGCTGCGTGGCGATCCCCAGGATTGGGCGTTTTCTTTGAAACCAGATGATCCTATTCTGACTAATGTGAACGCATTCTTTCAAGCTTTGGGGTTGTTGTATGACGAACCTAATGCCATTGATCAGGCTGAAAAGACCCTGCTGGCATTGAGCCAGGGTCGTGATTCTGCAGAATTGTACTGTCAAAAATTCCAAAAGTGGGCAGTACTTACTACCTGGAATGATAATGCCTTGGCTGCTCTCTTTCGGAAGGGGTTGTCAGAAGCCGTAAAAGATACTATGGTGGGATTTCCTGTTCCCTCTGGTCTTGACGATTCTATGTCATTAGCCATTCAGGTTGATCGGCGTTTGCGCGAACGCAAAGCTGCACGAGAGGTGTTGCCACCTGTTGAACAAATGTCTGAACCTATGCAATGTGATAGAGTTTTTTCCAGAGAGCAGCGTCAGGAGTTCAGAAGGCGTAATAAGTTGTGTTTTTTCTGTGGAGATGCCTCGCATATTATTTCTGTCTGTCCCAAACGAGAGAAACGCTTTGCACACACGTTTTCTGTTGGGGGTGTTCAACCTAAGTTTCTTCTGGCTATTACTCTGATCTGCTCCCTGTCCACATTTTCCGCCAAGGCGTTTGTGGATTCGGGAGCAGCCCTAAACCTAATGGACTTGGATTTTGCTAAACGTTGTGGATTTCCGATGACACCTCTGCAGACGCCTATCCCTTTGAGGGGAATTGATGCTACTCCTTTGACTAAAAATAAACCCCAGTTTTGGACCCAGGTGGTAATGCGGGTCGCCCCAGACCATCAAGAAAATTGCAGATTTCTGGTATTGCATAATCTGCATGATACTGTTGTTCTGGGGTTTCCCTGGTTACAGATTCATAATCCAGTTTTGGATTGGAAATCTGTGTCTGTGGTGAGTTGGGGTTGTCGGTGTGCCTTTAGTGAGGCTCCGGTGTTTTCCACCTCTCCTCAGTCGCATGATGTTCCTGATTATTTGGCGGACTTTTATGATGTATTTAGTGAGAATGAGTCTGCGTCTCTGCCTCCTCATAGGAGTTATGACTGTGCAATTGAACTGAGCCCGGGGTGTAAATTTCCCAAGGGTCGGCTCTTCAATTTATCTGTACCTGAGCACGAGGCTATGTGATCCTATATTAAGGAGGCGTTGGAGAAGGGTCATATTAGACCATCCTCGTCACCCTTGGGTGCCGATTTTTTTTTTGTAGCCAAAAAGGATGGATCATTAAGACCTTGTATTGATTATCGTGCCCTCAACAAAATTACTGTTAAATATCAGTATCCGTTACCCCTGATTTCTGATCTATTCTCCAGAGTTAAAGGTGCTTGCTGGTTTACCAAGCTTGACCTCAGGGGGGCGTATAATCTTATTCGCATTAAGCATGGGGATGAATGGAAGACAGCGTTTAATACTCCGGAGGGACATTTTGAGTACCTGGTGATGCCTTTTGGGCTCACTAATGCCCCTTCTGTCTTCCAGTGCTTCATGAACGATATTTTCCGAGATTTTGTCGATAAATTTTTGATTATCTATCTGGATGATATGTTGATCTTCTCCAAGGATTGGGATTCTCATGTGGAACATATTCGGACTGTGTTCCGGATCTTGAGGGAGAATTCCCTGTATGTCAAGGGATCTAAATGCCTTTTTGGAGTACAGAGGATTTCTTTTTTGGGATTTATTTTGTCCCCGTCAACTATTGAAATGGACCCGGCCAAGGTACAGGCCATGCACGATTGGGTTCAGCCCACTTTTTTGAAGGCACTCCAGAAGTTTTTGGGTTTTGCTAATTTTTATTGGAAATTTATAGCAAAATTTTCTAGTATTGCCAAGCCATTGACTGATTTGACTGAAAAGGGTGCTGATGTGTTAAATTGGTCTCCGGAGGCTGTTTCTTCCTTTCAGGAGTTGAAGCGAAGATTCACCTCCGCCCCGGTTTTGCGGCAACCTGATGTCTCACTTCCATTCCAGGTAGAGGTGGATGCTTCTGAGATTGGTGCAGGAGTTATTTTGTCCCAAAAGGATCCTGTAACATCTAAGATGAATCCCTGTGCTTTCTTTTCCCGAAAGTTCTCTCCATGTGAACGTAACTATGATGTGGGGAATAGGGAACTGTTGGCCATGAAATGGGCATTTGAGGAGTGGAGACATTGGTTGGATGGAGCTAAGCATCAAGTCGTGGTCCTCACTGACCACAAGAATTTGATTTACCTAGAGTCGGCTAAGCGCTTGAACCCTAGACAGGCTAGGTGGACCTTGTTTTTTACACGTTTTGATTTTGTGGTTTCTTTTCTTCCAGGAACAAAGAATGTCAAGGTAGACGCCCTCTCTAGGAGCTTCCTTGCTGATTCTCCTGTGGTGACCAAGCCTGCTACCATCTTAGGCGAAGGGGTAGTTCTTTCTGCCATCTCGCCCGATTTGAAACGTGCTCTGGAAGAGTTCCAGGAGGACAAACCTGAGCGTTGTCCCAGTGGAAAGTTGTATGTTCCTGACCAGTGGAAGAAGAGAGTGATGTCTGAAGTTCATTGCTCTGCTTTGGCTGGTCATCCAGGTATTTTTGGTACTAGAGATCTGGTGAGTCAGTTTTTTTGGTGGCCCTCCTTGTCTCGTGATGTCAGGAATTTTGTGCAGTCCTGTGGGACGTGCTCCCGGTCTAAATCGTGTTCTCGCTCTAGTGGGTTGTTGATGCCTTTGCCTGTCCCCAAGAGGCCATGGACCCATATTTCAATGGATTTCATCTCTGATATGCCTGTCTCTCAGAGGATGACTGTTATTTGGGTGATTTGTGATAGGCTCTCTAAGATGGTTCATCTTGTACCACTCCCTAAGTTGCCGTCTTCCTCTGAGTTGGTGTCCCTGTTTTTACAACAGGTGGTTCGTTTGCACGGGATTCCTGAGAACATTGTATCTGACAGAGGAGTGCAGTTTGTGTCTAGATTTTGGAGAACTTTCTGTTCCAGGCTGGGAATTCAGTTGTCCTTCTCCTCTGTTTTTCACCCTCAGACCAATGGGCAGACAGAGAGAACAAACCAGACCTTGGAGTCATATTTGAGATGTTTTATTTCTGCTGATCAGGATGATTGGGTTTCATTTTTGCCCTTGGCCGAATTTGCTTTGAATAATAGAGCTAGTTCTGCCACTTTGATGTCACCTTTTTTTTGTAACTTTGGGTTTCATCCTCGATTTTCTTCGGGGCAGGTGGAGCCCTCTGCCTGCCCAGGTGTTGACACTGTGGTGGAGAGAATGCACCAGATCTGGGACCAAGTGGTGGATAAGTTATCTCTCTCCCAGGAGAAGGCCCAGTGGTTTTCCAACCGACATAGGACCATTGGTCCCCAGTTTAAGGTTGGTGATATGGTGTGGTTATCATCAAAAAATATTGCTATGAAGGTGGCTTCTCCTAAGTTTAAGCCTAGATTTATTGGACCTTACAAGATTGTGGAGATCATTAATCCGGTCTCTTTTCGTTTGGCTCTTCCTGTCACATTTAAAATCCATAATGTGTTCCATAAATCTTTGTTGAAGAGGTTTGTTGAACCTGTTGTTCCGGGGGTGGCACCTCCAGACCCTGTATTGGTTGAAGGTAACATAGAGTATGAGGTAGAGAAAGTACTGGATTCCCGTCTGGCTAGACGGAGACTCCAGTATTTGGTTAAGTGGAAGGGTTATGGTCAGGAGGATAATTCCTGGGTCTCCGCCTCTGATATTCATGCCAAACGATTGGTGCGTGCCTTTCATCGGGCTCACCCTGATCGCCCTGGTGGCATAGTTGAGGGTTCAGTGACCCCTCCTCAAGGGGGAGGTACTGTTGTGAGTTCATTTTCCCCTTCATTACTGAGGCCCGAGGAACTCCCTCTTCTGGTAAAAGAAGGTAGTGAGCCTGATTGTCAAACACCTGAGGCTGATGATTGTGACTGGCTGAGTGGAGTTACGGACTGGATATAATGCTGCCGACGCCCTTCTGCCCTGCGGGTGATTTCTCTGTGGGATCCTTGGAGACCAGTCTGAATTCCTGCTCCTCCAAAGCTAAGTTTGCTGCTCGGCCTTTTGCTTTTTTGCATTGACTTTGTTTTTGCTTTGTTTTTCTGGATTTCTGCCATTCCCTGCTGGGGTGTGCTGAATTCATTTAGCTCTGTCTTCTGAAAATACCTGAGTGCTGATTCAGTTTTTGAAGCCTAGCTGCTTCAGGGTCTTTTTCATATCAGCTGGTTGGCTTTTGTCTTTGATAGGGTTTTGGCAGATTGCAGACAGCAGCCTTCCTTTCCTTTCCTATCTAGGTAGTTTTGGGGCCCCGTCTTTGCTCAGTCTATCTTTCTGTCTGTGTTAGTATTTTCATCTTGCTTCACCGTCATTATATGTTGGGGGCTGCCTATTGCTTTGGGGTCTGCTCTGGGGCAGTTTAGATTTCCCCTTTCTTTCTTTAAACCTATGTATTTCTCCGGCTGTGATCGAGAGGTCTAGGGCATCGTAGGAACCCCCCACGGCTACTGCTAGTTGTGTTGATAGGTTCAGGGGTCTGCAATCTGATAGTTGCCAACTTCTCTGGTTTTCTGGACTTAGCTTGTATTTCTGCTTTTGCCTCCTACGGTGACTCATTCATAACACTAATGGTCCTGCAACAGAACCCAGAGGAGTAGGAGGCTGTAAATGCCCTACCCCATCTAAGACTCGGAGGCACAACAGCATGGAGTGAGCCAAGAGAGGAATGCGGCTACAGCTGTCTGCCATACGAGGAGTGCTAGTAGAAGAGAATTAGGAGGAACTTCAGTGTAACTCAGTACTAGGAGTACTTCACTCAAATAAGCGCTAGGAAGGAGACTGCACAGCCCATCTGCTGAGAGAGAATCCCTGAGCTGCTTCCAGGCTAGCCTGCTCCGATACCATCTGTAATCAGGACCCTGGACTGCATTTATCAAGTAAAGGTACAGAAATTGCACCCTGCTGTGTCTTTGTCTTCTTCCTACCCTTCCGGCACTGCTATATGCCCGTGCCAACCACATTTACACTGCCCTGGGACTACAGCTTCACCTGTGGGGAGCTTTTACATCTTCGCTGCACCATACCATCAGTCCCAGAGGATCTGCATGCATCGTCGGCTTAACATCTCACTTGCCCAACACCACAGGTGGCGTCACGAACTATTAATTTAACCAACTACATTCCACCATTCAATCTCCCCTATTACTTGGGCGCCCAGGGCCACGGACCGGGTCACTGCTGCTGTGACACATCCCGCTGACACCGGCCCGGTACCGAGTACCCCACAGCCCTGGGAGGGCGACCCACCACACTCACAGCTTGGAGTCAGAAGCTTTCAGTATAGGTGTAATGCACTGCAATGCTGGTGTACTGCCATGTGTTATCCCAGCAATCAAAGTAAAAAGTGAAAGTCCCATAAAGGGACTAAGTAAAAAAGTAAGAAAACAGTTTAAAAAGGAAAATTAAGTGAAAAAATACAAAATAATAAAATTACACTAACAATTACACATTTTTATGTAAAAAAATTAAATAAAAAAGTTTACATTTGGTATCGTTGCGTCCAGAAGAACCCGATCTATAAAAGCTCACACTAGTTAACCTCTTGAGTGAACGCCTTAACCCCTTACCTACAATTGACGTAATATTCCGTCCATGTGACCATGGACCTAATTACCATGGACGGAATATTACGTCATCGCGATCAGCGGCGCCCACGTGGTGAGCGCCGCTGATCGCGGCCGAGTGTCAGCTAATTATCATGTCATTATCACCGCCCCCGACACGTTAACCCCTTGCACACCGCGATCAAACGTGATCGCGGTGTACCGGGGGTTAAAGGGAAGCATCGGCAGGGAGGGGGCTCCCTCCGTGCTTCCCTGAGCCCCCCACGGCAGCGCAATGTGCAGCGCTGCTGCGGGGGGCTCTTTCCCTACAGGCCCCCGGATCCAAGATGGCAACGGGGGCCTTCGGGGGCCTGTAGAGAGCTGACTTCCTCACTGCCTGCAAAGCGCAGGCATGAGGAAGTCTGCAGCAGTGCCTGTGACAGATCGCTGATCTGTCACAGTGATCTGTGATGTGACAGATCAGCGATCTGTCACAGGACAGTGATGTCCCACCTGGGACAAGGTAATAAAGTAAAAAAAAAAAGTGTTAAAAATAATTTTAAAAAAATCGCTAAATAAATTAGTAAAAAAAAAAAAAAATATTCCCCAATAAATCCATTTTTTCAAAATAAAAAAAACAAAAACAATAAAAGTACACATATTTGGTATCGCCGCGTCCGTAATGACCTGCCCTATAAAACTGTCCCATTAGTTAACCCCTTTAGCGAACCCCTTAAAAAAAAAAATTAAAAAACGAAGCAAAAAATAATGATTTATTATCATACCACCGAACAAAAAGTGCAATAACGCGCGATCAAAAAGACGCATATAAATATGCATGGTACCGCTGAAAACGTCATCTTGTCCTGCAAAAAACGAGCTGCCACACAGCATCATCCGCAAAAAAATAAAAAAGTTATAGCTCGCAGAATAAAGCGATACAAAAATAATTATTTTTTATATAAAATTGTTTTCATTGCAAAAAACCGACAAAACATAAATAAAGACCTAAATGAGGTATCGCTGTAACCGTACTGACCCGAAGAATAAAAACGCGTTATCAATTTTACCGCACGCGGAACGGTGTAAACGCACCCCCCAAAAGAAATTCATGAAACGCTGGTTTTTGTTCATTCTGCGTCCCAAAAATTGGAATAAAAAGCGATCAAAAAATGTCACGTGCCCGAAAATGGTACCAATAAAAACGTCAACTCGTCCCGCAAAAAATAAGACCTCACATGACTCGGTGGGTCAAAATACGGAAAAATTATAGCTCACAATATGTGGTGATGCAAAAACTATTTTTACAATAAAAAGCGTCTTTTAGCGTGCGACAGCCGCCAAACATAAAAACCGCCATAAATCGTAAATCAAACCCCTCCGTTATCACCCCCTTAGTTAGGGAAAAATAATAAAACTAAAAGAAAATGTATTTATTTCCATTTTCACGTTAGGGTTAGGGTTAGGGTAGGGTTAGGGCTAGGGTTAGGGTTAGGGCTAGGGTTAGGGCTAGGGTTAGGGCTAGGGTTAGGGTTAGGGCTAGGGTTAGGGCTAGGGCTAGGGTTAGGGCTAGGGCTCAGATTAGGGTTAGGGGTGTGTTGAGGTTAGGGTTGGAGTTATAATTGGGGGTTTCCACTGTTTGGGCACATCAGGTGCTCTCCAAAGGCAACATGGCGTCTGATCTCAATTCCAGCCAATTCTGCGTTGAAAAAGTCAAATGGTGCTCCTTCCCTTCCAAGCTCTGCCATGTGCCCAAACAGTGTTTTACCCCCACATGTAGGGTATCAGCCTACTCAGGACAAATTACAAAACAACTTTTGGGGTCCAATTTCTCCTGTTACCCTTAGGAAAATAAAAAATTGGGGGCAAAAATATAATTTTGCGGAAAAAAATGTTTTTTTTATTTTCACGCCCAGCCGTTATAAACTTCTGTGAAGCACTTGGGGGTTCAAAGTGCTCTCCACACATCTAGATAAGCTCCGTGGGGGGTCTAGTTTCCAAAATGGGGTCACTTGTGGGGAGTTTCAATAGTTTAGGTACATCAGGGGCTCTCCAAACGCACATGACACCCGCATACCAATCCATCAAAGTCTGCATTCCAAAACGTCACTACTTCCCTTCCGAGCCCCGACGTGTGCCCATACAGTAGTTTTCTCCCACATATGAGGTATCAGCGTACTCAGGACAAATTGGACAACAACTTTTGGGGTCCAATTTCTCCTGTTACCCTTGGGAAAATAAAAAAAATGGGGACTAAAAGATGATGTTTGTTGAAAAAATACGATATTTTTATTTTCACGCCCGGTCGTTATAAACTTCTGTGAAGCACTGGGGGGTTCAAAGTGCTCACCACACATCTAGATAAGTTCATTAGGGGGTCTAGTTTCCAAACTGGGGTCACTTGTGGGGGGTTTCCATTGTTTAGGTACATCAGGGGCTCTCCAAACGCAACATGACACCCGCAGACCATTCCATCAAAGTCTGCATTCCAAAACGTCACTACTTCCCTTCCGAGCCCCGACGTGTGCCCATACAGTAGTTTTCTCCCACATATGAGGTATCAGCGTACTCAGGACAAATTGCACAATAACTTTTGGGGTCCAATTTCTCCTGTTACCCTTGGGAAAATAAAAAAATGGGGACTAAAAGATCATGTTTGTGGAAAAAATACGATTTTTTTATTTTCACGCCCGGACGTTATAAACTTCAGTGAAGCACTGGGGGGTTCAAAGTGCTCACCACACATCTAGATAAGTTCCTTGGGGGGTCTAGTTTCCAAAATGGTGTCATTTGTGGGGGGTTTCTACTGTTTTGGTACATCAGGGGCTTTCCTAACGCGACATGGTGTCCGATCTCAATTCCAGCCAAAAACGTCAAATGGCGCTGCTTCCCTTCCGAGCTCTGCCATACGCCCAAATAGTGGTTTACACCCACATGTGGGGTATCAGCGTACTCAGGATAAATTGCACAATATCTTTTAGGGTCCTGTTACTTTTGGAAAAATAAGAATTGAGGGTGAAAAGATCATTTTTGTGGAAAAAATATGATTTTTTAATTGTACTGCTGTACGTTATAAACTTCTGTGAAGCCCTTGGGGGTTCAAAGTTCTCACCACACATCTAGATAAGTTCCTTGGGGGGTCTAGATTCCAAAATGGTGTCATTTGTGGGGGGTTTCCACTGTTTTGGTACATCAGGGGTTTTCCAATCGCGACATGGTGTCCGATCTCAATTCTAGCCAAAAACATCAAATGGCGCTGCTTCCCTTCCGAGCTCTGCTATGCGCCCAAATAGTCATTTACACCCACATATGGGGTATCAGCGTACTCAGGACAAATTGCACAATAACTTTTAGGGTCCTGTTACCCTTGGAAAAATAAAAATTGGGGGTGAAAAGATCATTTTTGTGGAAAAAAAATGATTTTTTAATTGTACCGCTGTACGTTATAAACTTCTGTGAAACCCTTGTGGGTTCAAAGTTCTCACCACACATCTAGATAAGTTCCTTGGGGGGTCTAGTTTCCAAAATGGGGTCACTTGTAGGGGGTTTCCACTGTTTAGGTACATCAGGGGCTCGCCAAACGTGACATGGCGTCCGATCTGAATTCCAGCCAATTTTGCATTGAAAAAGTCAAACGGCGCTCCTTCCATTCTGAGCTCTGCCATGCGCCGAAACAGTGGTTCCCCCCCACATATCAGGTATCAGCGTACTCAGGACAAATTGCACAATAACTTTTGAAGTCCAATTTCTCCTGTTACCCTTGGTAAAATAAAGAAAATTGAACCTGAAGTATTTTTTTTGTGAAAAAAAGTTAAATGTTCATATTTTTTTTAATATTCAAAAAATTCCTGTGACGCACCTAAAGGGTTAATAAACTTCTTGAATGTGGTTTTAAGCACCTTAAGGGGTGCAGTTTTTAGAATGGTGTCACTTTTGGGTATTTTCTATCATATAGACCCCTCAAAGTGGCTTCAAATGTGAAGTGGTCCCTAAAAATAAAATGGTGTTGCAAAAATGAGAAATCGCTGGTCAATTTTTAACCCTTATAACTTCCTAACAAAAAAAAATTTTGGTTCCAAAATTGTGCTGATGTAAAGTAAACATGTGGGAAATGTTATGTATTAAGTTTTTTGTGTGCCGTATCGCTGTGATTTAAGGGCATAAAAATTCAAAGTTGGAAAATTGCGAAATTTTCAAAATTTTCGCCAAATTTCCGTTTTTTTCACAAATAAACGCAAGTTATTTGAATGCAATTTTACCACTAACGTGAAGTACAATATGTCACGAGAAAACAATGTCAGAATCACCGGGATCCATGAAAGCGTTCCAGAGTTATGACCTCATAAAGGTACAGTGGTCAGAATTGTAAAAATTGGCCCGGTAGTTAACGTGCAAACCACCCTTGGTAGTGAAGGGGTTAAAAATAAAAAAAATAAAAAATTTGAAAACTATGCGTTATCATCATACCGCTTGGAAAAACTGGAATAAATATCAATGAAAAAAACACAAATATAAATGAAAACGTGATCTTATCCCACAAAAAAACAGCTACATCAGCAGAAAAATAAAAAAAGTTATAGCTCTCAGAATAAAAAACAATTTTTTCTTTTCTATAAAAAATTTTATTGTGTAAAATCGCCAAAACATAAAAAAATATATAAATGGGGTATTGCTGTAATCGTTCTGACCTGAAGAATATGGCTGTCTTATCAATTTTACCACACCCAGAATGGGGGGGGGGGACAATTCCTGAATTGATGGTTTTTGTTCATTCTGCCTCTACAAAAATCGGAATAGAAAGCGATCAAAAAAGTCATGTGACTAAAAATGGTACCAATAAAAACGTCAACTAGTCCGCAAAAAAACAAGCTGTCACATAACTCTGTGGGCTGAAATATGGAAAAATTATATATCTCTAAATATGGGGATTATAATTATTATTATTATTTAAACTGTTGCATTAAACCCTTCTCTCGTCCTCATCACTTTTTGCATTTTTGGTAACTATAATAATTTGAAGGCAGACATCGTATGAATGCTACCAAAGTGAAGCCTTATGATGTCACGAGATTCCAGCCTGGAATAATTGTCATTCTCACAAGTGACCTATAGAATAGGATTTTATGTTGAAATTTTACCTAAGTTTATAAGGCCAGATCTACTGTCATCCATTTTAAAGGCAGCTTGCACGTAAGAAGCCTCCTGGAAAAAGGCTAAGAAAGCAAAAATTCTGCCGGGGTATGTAAACTTTTGAGCTCAACTGTAGTATAATAAGCAAATAATGATAAGTTAAAGTCCCACAGTGAATATCTAAAGTGCCCATGCGAGGTAGTCCTGGCGAGCTGTGGCTCCTCTGGCTCTGGCACTCTACAGATAACATTTGTCCTCATCCCAGTGGGCTGCTGTGTGTGGGGTGCATCACACTTACTTTGAGCCTACAGGCCTCCATTGGCTTAAAGTTTTCCTCTTCTGGAACCTCAGCAGCAATCAATTCAGTGGACACAAGATTTGTAAAAACAGTCCAACTTTTACTTAATGAATGGTAGACTTTACAAACAAGCTTACAGGATAAGGCCCAATGGGTTGTCGTCTTTCCCACAGGTACCGGACACAACTTTCACCCTAATTCTTGGTATAGGTGTAAGATTCTAGCAGGAACACGGGATGCAGTGACGAGCAGGAGGCAAAACAAGAGTTAACAGGTACTTTATGCAGAGAAATCTAATCAGCGAATACTCCACGCAGGGAGATTGCAGAAAAATGATATTATACAAATGCAGACGATTCAACTTATGTAGCTCCTGGACGGGCAAGGTTGAAAGATCTCACGATGGCGGCGCAGGTGACGCGAGACATCTCTGAATCAGACCGGATGAAGTTGTAGCACTGTCTCTGTACCGAAACGGTGTATCCTGCGTTTTCCAGATGTGAACTCCCGGTCCAGCAACATGGTGTTGTACGAGAGGTTGGAGTTCACGGCATGTGTGACACAAAGTCCCGGGGTAGAGGCGACAGCAGGGCCTTCCGAATGAGCGTGTGCTACATGGTCGGAACGGCGTAGATTGTCAGTTATTGTCAGGGGTGCTGACCAGTCAGGGTTCTCTGGTACAGGAGTCTGCGAGATGCTCAGCTCTGGGTGTGCACGGGTTGCGTGCGCTGGGGCGGACAGGCTTCAGAGTAGGCCTGCTGGCTGATGTAGAGCAGCGAAGGCAGAGTGAACCTTCTCCTTGTGTGTGCACTGTCTTCCCGCCAACAGCCCTATTTTCACGCGCTCCACTCCTTTTATGTCCACCCCACCCCCTTCAGTCAGGTGCACAGGTCTGCGATGGTCAGAAAGTTCTTCAGAAAATCCTTCCCCCTGGTAACACTGGTGACAGCCCCGATAGTTCCAGACCAGGCAAGCAAGGAGCCGCCCTGTCCCGGTCCATCCTCCTACATAGGTAGAGTGTTCCTCTTGCTATATTCTCTAGCACTAGGAAGTCTTTTCCACCACTAGCAGTGCATCCAGATTGCAGTACCTTCCGCCCCATGTAGTCTGAGTCCATCTTTCACTGTAGCTTCACAAGCTGAGTGCGCCCAAAGGCCCTGACGTCCATCTCGAGGTTCCCCAAGCCGGTATACGGAATCACATGGAAGGGCATTCTTGGCAACCAAGAGTATTAGGCCCATGTTGTCCCTAGCAGCCCAGTTCATGAGACTGCTGCTGCCACTTCACACTACTGTCCCTCAGCTGCCTCAAACTTTGTGATCCTCACACTGACTCTCAGTTCCCCCTCCCAAACTAGGCCAGCCATTACAGCTACCCCTGCCTAAGGTAACTGCAGCCCCAGTGAATGCTACCTTTTTATAACATACATGAATATCAAATATATTTAACCCTTTAGAGTGTCATGGAGCAGACCATCAGCTCCACAACTCCTATAAATACAGTGGGTACGGAAAGTATTCAGACCCCTTTAAATTTTTCACTCTTTGTTTCAGTGCAGCCATTTGGTAAATTCAAAAAAGTTCTTTTTTTTCTCATTAATGTACACTCTGCATCCCATCTTGACTGAAAAAAGCAGAAATGTAGACATTTTTGCATATTTATTAAAAAAGAAAAACTATAATATCACATGGTCATAAGCATTCAAACCCTTTGCTCAGTATTGAGTAGAAGCACCCTTTTGAGCTAGTACAGCCATGAGTCTTCTTGGGAATGATGCAACAAGTTTTTCACACCTAGATTTGGGGATCCTCTGCCATTCTTCCTTGCAGATCCACTCCAGTTCTGTCAGGTTGGATGGTAAAAGTGGGGGAACAGCCATTTTCAGGTCTCTCCAGAGATTCTCAATTGGGTTTAGGTCAGGGCTCTAGCTGGGCCAGTCAAGAATGGTCACAGATTTGTTCTGAAGCCACTCCTTTTTTATTTTAGCTGTGTGCTTAGGGTCATCGTCTTGTTGGAAGATGAACATTCGGCCACGTCTGAGGTCCAGAGCACTCTGGGAGAGGTTTTCATCCAGGATATCTCTGTACTTGGCCGCATTCATGTTTCCTTCAGTTACAACCAGTCATCCTGTCCCTGCAGCTGAAAAACACCCCCACAGCATGATGCTGCCACCACCATATTTCACTGTTGGGATTGTATTGGGCAGCTGATGAGCAGTGCCTGGTTTTCTTCACACATACTGCTTAAAATTATAACCAAAAAGTTCTATCTTCCTCTTATGAGACCAGGAAAGGTCAGAGAGGTCCAGCACTGTGCACAGCAGTATTTTGCTCTGCCCTCAACAGAGCAGTGCGCCTGTGCCAGAGCCACGACAGGAACAAAAAAGGGGACGGCATCGTATGAAGATGGGAGGCGCCTGACCGGACAGCAATGCCCATCGGACCGGACCGGACGCCGGGGTGAGTATAATCTAACTCTTCTTTTCTTATCTTTCAGGTTACATCGGGGGCTTATCTACAGCATTACAGAATGCTGTAGATAAGCCCCTGATGGCGGTGCCGGCAGGACATATTCTAAAAAAAGGGTGACAGATTCCCTTTAAATCTTCATAAATAAACTACATACATATTCTAGAATACCCGATGCGTTAGAATCGGGCCACCATCTAGTCAGGTATAAGGAGAGTGGGAGGGAAGTAATTTGGAAGAGAAGTTTTCCCAAACATCTGAGAGAAGTAACAACAGATGTTCTGTCTCTACATGTAATTCCAGGCAGTCTGGATGATGTTGAGATTAGGGCTCTGTGGTTCTCATATAATCACTTCTAGGACTCAGGCTCTTTGTGACATTGGCAGTATGTTTGGGGTCGTCCTGTTGAAGAATAAATTTGGAGATGATCAGATGCCTCCTGATGGTATTACATTATGGATAAGTATCTGGATGCATTACTCTGCCATGAGGACACCATTGGTCCTGACCAAATTCTCAATTCCTTTGCCGAAATGCATCCCAAACTTGTAGAAACCTCCACAATGCTTCACTGTTCCTGCAGTCACTGTGTACCGCTCTCCAGCTCTTTAGTAAACAATCTTCTGTTACAGCCAAATATTTCACATTTTGACTCCTCAGTCCAGATCACCTGCTGCCAGTTTTCTGCATCCTAGTTCTTATGTTTACGTGGACAGTAGAGTCACGTGCCTCATTTCCATGTTACAGATGTTTTTTGGCCATGATGCTTCCAACTCAAGGCCATACTTCTCTCAACAGTAGATGGGCTTAGCTGGGTCCCATTCTAAACTGATGGCACTGCTGGACACCTCCCGAAGGGAAGTAATCATCATGTGTCTTTCATCTGCTGCACTAAGTTTCCTTGGCTGCTGACTGCAACTACAGTCCTCAAGATTGCCATTTCTTGGTGTAATTAATGCTAAGGAATACAGACGTTGATCCATCATATAATACCATCAGGGAGACGTCTGACTTCAAATTTATTCTAAAGCAGTACATCGACCCCAAAGGCATTAAGAACATTCTTCAAAGTAGAGAAGAACAAGGAGTCCTCAAAATAATGACAATGACCTCCACATAGACCCCATCACAACATCATTCATATGTCTGGGATTACATGAAGAGACAAGGATTTACAAAAGTGACATCCACAGAAGATCTGAGGTTAGTTCTCCAAGATGTTGTAAGCAGATCAAAACAGAGCGGGTATAGACATGACTTAAAAATGGGGTGTTACAATGTCAATCAATGAAATACTATGAATACCGTTTACATGGCAGGAAAAAAGTATACAAAGAGGTATATGGGTGTATCCAGGTTGATATAGCAACACAGGTTCTAACCTGCATTGATTTATTCTTGATGCTTTCCTCTGCCTATTTTTTTTTTGCCATCCTTGAGACACCACATTGTTATGAATAGGTCACCGAGGAGGATGGCAGGAATAAGCTAGGCCACCAGGAAACCAGAAAGGTTGGTAACTTAGAGGATTGCAGACCCCAAATCCTAACAACACAACTAACAGCAGCTGTGGGGCCTACCTACAATGCCCTAGACGCCTCAGCACAGCCTGAGAACTAACTAAGCTTAAAGCAAGAAAAGTGAAAACAAAACTGCCCCGGAGTAGGACCCCAAAGAAATAGATAGCCCCCAAACATATATTGCTGGTGAGACAAGATGAGGCACAAACACAGGAAGAAAGTAGACTGAGCAAATGATGGGGCCCAAACTGTCTAGATAGGATAAGAAAGGAAAGACACTGTCTGCAATCACGCAAAAACCCTAAAAAATCCAACACGTCTGATGTACAAACAACACTGAGGTCTCACGACCTCTCCCTTACTATATCAGCATTCTAGCATGAACTGGCAGCAAAGCAAAAGAGACTAATATAACAGGGGACTGAACAAACTGACACAAGCTGTAACATATGGGGCGGATTAGCAAATGAACAACTTAAAGGGAATCTGTCACCCTTTTTTGAGATATCATATAATGATATCTTTCAATTGTGTGTCACATAAGGATTCTCTTAGTACTTTTGCTTCCCCCTGACCCTGCACCTTTCATGCATAAATACCTTTTTTAATATCGGTTCAGATGTATGTAAACTGCCACTGTCCAGTCCGCTGGGCAGGGCTTATTCAGCTGCTCTCCCCCTCCCTGTCTTGCTCTACGCATTTCTTCTTGTGTAGAGCAAGACAGGGAGGGGGGAGCAGTTGAATAAGCCCCGCCCATTGGACCGGACCGTGGCAGTTTACATACATCTGAACTGATATAAAAAAGGTATTTATGCATGAAAGGTGCGGGGTCAGGGGGAAGCAAAAGTACTAAGAGAATCCTTATGTGACACACAAGTGAATGATATCATTATATGATATCTCAGAAAAGGGGTGACAGATTCCATTTAACTGAAAAATGCAGGATCAGCAGGAGACAGCAATCTTCAAAATGCACAGGAAGAACCAATCACCAGCAGCAACTGAGGAAAGCCTGCTCAATTATATCCTCCCAGTCAGTAACCCCTGATTTCCAATCATCGTCATCAGGTGGCAGACTTCTGTCAACCTGGCCAGCTCCACTACCCGTAGTAGCCACCAGAGGGAGCCCCGACTCAGAAGTCAGATCAAGAGAATTCACACCACATGCTTTATTCCCTTGCCACACTAGAAATCCATGTACAACCTCCTCCCTGCTGCTATTTTTAACACAGAGAGAAGGGAGCAGAGAGAGCTATCAGAACCCAGAGCGCTGGCGGATTTGTAACTTTTGAGTTTTTTACCCCAGTATTTGTAAGCCAAAACCAGGAGTGGGTGAAAAATGCAGAAGTGGTGCAAATACTTCTATTATGCTTTTCCTCTGACTGTTCCACTTCTGGTTTTGGCTTACAAATACTGGGGTAAAAAACTCACCAAATACTCAGTGTGTGCACATGGCCTTAAAGACTTTATAGAAGCAAAAGGACAAATCATTTAGTGAAGTGATTTAGAAAAGGGCGTAACTGTTGCAGTTAGGATGTAAAAAAGTGTGTTTTCCCCTTTAAACTTACTTGTAAGAAGTCCAGACCACCACAACCAGTCTTTCAGGTATCCGTGTCCACCAGCACCTAGACAAAATGAATAATCAACTTCACAGATGACACCCACCCATAGTCGTGACTGGAGTAGTGGTGACACTTGTGAGCTACCTCTCCATTTTCACAAGGGACCCCCACAGATTTCGAGAACTAGTGATCAGTCCCCCACTAACCCTATCCTGTGGATGGTCACATTTCCCTCTCGTCTATCCAACCCAAGTCCACATAGACTGGAGCTCCCCATTTTCCACACCTGCACGCGTCTGTCCTTGCTCTTACAGATGAAGAAGACCTTTCTTTTTCAGGATGACACTGCTCCCAATGAGGATGCTGGAGAAGACCGCCAGTGCCACTCCAATGAGAAAGTCATGGTTGGATTGCACTGAAGAGTACCAACTTACATTCAGGGTCAGGTTCTGATAATCGGAGAATGACAAGTCAACTTCCCCTAAAATCTGACAGGTGACCCGGCGTGAAGGGCAGGTTAGGATGACCAGTGTCCCTTTAGAGAGAGAGCATTAATGAAGCAGAAGGTCACAAAACATGAATCAGGTCATCATCCCCTTCTCTGGGATATCCTTCCCAGTGATCAGATGTCAAGCTGAGTGTAGTGTACCCTAAAAGAATGAAAAAGTCCAGAAAAATATGTACCCTATAATTGCCTCTCTATTGTGTAGATCTTCATTTCCAAAAAAGATTTTATTTATGTTGGGCGAATTAAACTAGAAATATTAATATTATTTTTATATGTTGTAAACGCCACTGTTCTCCTGAATCGGGCGATGTTTCTCTTTTGTTCCTACTCCTCTCCATTCCGGAAATACGGCTCCCTCTTCCCTGTATAAAAATCTAGGGTTTTTTAGCCAACCAGGAGTGCTCCTCAAGAACACACACAGAAGAGTTGGAGGACCACTCCCACTTGTCTAACAAGACTAGATTTTTATACAGAAAAGAAATGGCCGTTTCTCAGGAACGGAGAGGCGTAGGAACGAAAGTAAAACAATACCGGATTCAGGAGAACAGCAGCATTTACATCAGCAAAAAAATAAATACATTTATGGCAAGAGACAGGTCCTAGTAAATAAATCAGCTATTCCTGCAGCTTTGCATGTTCATAGCGATTGACTATTCCTCCAGTAAATGGAGTTTTTTAGGATCAGTGACCTTGGGATTAGCAAAGATTAAGAACAATAGATCCATAAAGCAGAGCAAACAACGACCATTTCCACTTAGACATTGTAGGGGGTATAATCCCCTATTGAGGTGGAGATTTGTAACAGGCAATGAATCCTGGTATGCAACACAAAGGAACGTGTCTGATCCTGGTCCATGTGTATGGTGCCCACAAATGTTTGGTCACATGGAGGTATTTCTTTATGTTGATTTTTCTCGTCAAAAAAAAAAAATTGCTGCCTTTAATTCATTGGTCAGATTTGTTTTCTTCATTATTACCAATATTTTTTTCTAGGCAGAAATATTACAAGGTTTGACATATTGCTGTTTAGCCCCCCCCCCCCCTTGTCCTAGCCCCTTCCTCAAGCATGGAAAGAGAAAAAATTAAATCAATTGAGAATGTTTAAGTAATTTTGATATAGTTAAAAACCCAATGTCAATTTTTTTCCCTGATCCTCAAGCCAGAAAAATAATATATAAATAAATAAATAAATAAAATCTATGACCCTAGGTAACAATTTTTATATAGGTGTAAGGGTGGTTTCACATTAGCGCTTTTTAAGCGCACGCACGGCCGGGGGTAGCTCCGCCCCCGAGCCGGCTCTCTGCCCGGCGTGCCCGCCCCTTGCTTGTAGCGCCGCCTCCTAGCGCACAGCGGCGCCTGCGATCGGCGCACCCTATCTTTAGCATAGGGTGCGCAGATCGTGCGCAGGCCGTGCGCTAGTTGCGCTTTGACCTGCGCTGCGCACTTTTGACGGTGCGCCGTGCGCGCCAAAATCAAACTTTTCGGATTTTGGCGCGCACGGCGCACCGTCAAAAATGCGCAGCGCAGGTCAAAGCGCAACTAGCGCACGTCCTGCGCACGATCTGCGCACCCTATGCTAAAGATAGGGTGCGCCGATCGCAGGCGCCGCTGTGCGCTAGGAGGCGGCGCTACAAGCAAGGGGCGGGCACACCACGCAGAGAGGCGGCTCGGGGGCGGAGCTACCCCCGGCCGTGCGTGCGCTTAAAAAGCGCTAATGTGAAACCACCCTAACAGGGGGAAAAAATACAAATATTGCAAAAAATACAAAAAATTAGTTTTTAATGTATTACGGTAATTTTTTGTGTTTTGACAAAGTTGTATTTTTTTCCTGGCACACCCAAACAAAAAGACTTAGAAAATAATTCCTAAAATATCCTATGGGCCTTCAGAAGAAGAGCTTGCCTATCCCTAAGGTATTTTTGGGGGGGGGACCAGAAAAAAAAGTAACTAAACGTGCAGAAGGTGAAGAAAACAAGACCAGAATCTGTTTAGCCGCCTGCAGGTTGTATCTCAGAGGCATCAAGGCCAGCTCAGGTTACCAGAGGCCACCACATTAGGAAAAGAGATTAAGGCCGGGGTCACACTAGAGAGGAATACGGACGAGTGAAAGACGTTAAAAGCACGCATTACACACGGACCAATGATTCTCTATGGGGCAGCTCCCATCAGCCGTATATTTCTCGTCTGTATTCTATGGTCCGTGCCAATCGCAGCATGCTGAGATTGTCAGCGTACTATGCCCGAAGTACGCCAATGCAAGTCTATGGGTGCGCTAAAAATACGCATTACACACGGACCACACATGTGACTTGCGAGAAATACGCACCCAGTGTCCTTTAGAAAACCGCCAATTCAGTGCGCTATACAGTAAACTCACACTGACAGGTTTAATAAAGAAACGAAAGAATAGATCTAGACACATAGAATACATATATACATATACACACATGTCATTGAGACACATATATATATTTATATTTCACAGAGTTCTTCATAGCAGAATAGCCGCTAATTCATTTGCTGGCTTTTGTCAAATCATTCCCCAACCCGACATGAAATGACACATGGTTTACATTCAGTAAACCATTTCATTTCATGTTTTGTTTGTACGTCTTTCATTAGTAATTAGATGAGGGTTGATGTTTAAAATTTGGGAGGTGTAGGTGTTAATTTAAGGGGTTAATTAATTGTTAAAAAAATGTGTGGGCTCCCGCATTGACAAATTACCGCGGGAGCCCACACATTTTTTTACAATATATATGTGTCTCAATGACATGTGTATATATATATATATATATATATATATATATATATTCTATGTGTCTATATCTATTCTTTCATTTGTGTTATAAAACCTGTCATAGGGCTCCATTATATGTCCATTTTGCAAGCCGGCGAGAAAATCTCAGCATACGGATTACATACGGATTACATACGGATGCTTACATGCGCAAAATACGCGACCACACCTTGCTTACAGATGACATACAGAGCACTGTTTAGGGGTCATTCATCCGTATTATGCCTGTAAACTACGGACCGTATTTTGCGTCGGTTAGTGTGACCCCAGCCTAAGACTTCCACCAATGGAAGCCACCAAACAAGTTCTACTTTTTATAAAGACTTTTTTTTTGAGGAAGATGAAAGATTTCCAATCAAAGTGGACCGAAAATGGTCATTATTAACAATGGTCATATCCCCCACCCCAAGTGTCATACATGTACAATAAGTACTGTCAGAATTGCACAAGATGGCACACTGCCCTAGATTTATAAGACATGTCCAAGACTCGCACACACACACGTTTAAGAACCAAATGACAGCAAAATTACTCCAAAATATCCCAACTCTTGCGCAAAAATTTTTTTTTGCAAACAATCGCAACAGATAAAACACTACCTCCCTCAAATAAAAAAGAAAAAGTGGGATATAGGTAGGTATATAAACAAAAAAATACTTGCAAAGCAATAATGTTGAAAAAGCAAAAAAAATTAAGCAATAAAATCTAAAAAATATAAAATATAAAAATGAGTTAAAAATATGCCAAACCCGTTGATATCCCCTAAAGTGTCTGAAATGTCTAACAAATTTCACTATATACACTACCATTCAGAAGTTTGGGGTCACCCAGACAATTTTGTGCTTTCTATGAAAACTCATACTTTTATTAATCAAATGAGTTGCCAAAATGAAGTTAAAATCTAGTCCAGACATTGACAAGGTTTGGAAAAAAGATTTTTATTTGAAATAATAATTTTCTCCTTCAAACTTTGCTTTCGTCAAAGAATGCTCCCTTTGCAGCAATTCCAGCATTGCAGACCTTTGGCATTCTAGCAGTTAATTTGCTGAGCAAATCTGGAGAAATTTCTCCCACTGGTGGTTGCTGCGAGTAATGGAGCTGGTCAGGTTGACACTAGTCAATCACCTAAAGAGGATGATTGGAGGTCAGGTGTTATAGACTGGGAAGATTTAAGTCAGCAAGCTTCCCTCAGTTGTTGCTGGTGATTTGGTTTTCTTCCTGTGCATTTTGAAGTCCGCTTGCCCCCTGCTTGGTCCAGCATCTTTGAGATAAGTTATTTGTTTGCTGGAATCTTTTTGCATTTGATCCAGTTTTTGCCTTTCTCTGCTTTCTGCTTTTCTGTGTGGGTTCAGCATTGTTCCCTGCTGGGACCAGTGCTGGACTCCGTTCCATATGCCACAGCTTATGTCAGTCTGTTCAGTATTACTAGTCCCCTGTTATATCAGTATCTTTTGCTTTGCTTCCTGTTCACACCAGAATGCTGATCTACTAGGGGAGAGGTCGTGTGGCCTCAGTACTTTTGCATATCAGACGTGTTGCATTTTTCTTAGGGTTTTTTGCGTGATTGCAGACAGTATCTTTCCTGTCCTGTTCTATCTACACAGTTTGGGCCCCATCATTTGCTTACTCTATTTTCTGCCTGTGTATGTGCCTCATCTTGTCTCACTGGCAATATATGTTTGGGGGCTATCTATTCCTTTGGGGTTCTACTCCAGGGCAGTTTTGCTTACCCCTTTCTTCCTTTAGGCTTAGTTAACTCTTTGGCTGTGCCAAGGCGTCTAGGGCATCGTAGGTACGTCCCATGGCTAATTCTAGTTGTGTTGTTAGTTTTAGGGGTCTGCAATCCGCTTAGTTACCAACCTTTCTGGTTTTCCGGTTGCATAGCTTATTCCCCGGCTATCCTCCTCGGTGACCTATTCATAACAGGTTGAGATCTGGTGACTGCGCTGGTCACTCCATTACAGATAGAATACCAGCTGCCTGCTTCTTCCCTAAATAGTTCTTGCATAATTTGGAGGTGTGCTTTGGGTCATTGTCCTGTTGTAGGATGAAATTGGCTCCAATCAAGCGCTGTCCACAGGGTATGCCATGGCATTGCAAAATGGAGTGATAGCCTTCCTTATTCAAAATCCCATTTACCTTGTACAAATCTCCCACTTTACCAGCACTAAAGCAACCCCAGACCATCACATTACCTCCACCATGCTTGACAGATGGTGTCAGGCACTCTTCCAGTATCTTTTCAGTTGTTCTATGCCTCACAAATGTTCTTCTGTGTGATCCAAACACCTCAAACTTAGATTCGTCTGTCCATAACACTTTTTTCCAATCTTCCTCTGTCAAGTGTCTGTGTTCTTTTGTCAATATTAATCTTTTCCTTTTATTAGCCAGTCTCAAATATGGCTTTTTCTTTGCCACTCTGCCCTGAAGGCCAGCATCCCGGAGTCGCCTCTTCGCTGTAGACGTTGACACTGGCGTTTTGCGTGTACTATTTAATGAAGCTGCCACTTGAGGACCTGTGAGGCGTCGATTTCTCAAACTATAGACTCTAATGTAAGTGTCTTGTTGCTCAGTTGTGCAGCGGGGCCTCCCACTTCTCTTTCTACTCTGGTTAGAGCCTGTTTGTGCTCTCCTCTGAAGGGAGTGGTACACACCGCTGTAGGAAATCTTCAGTTTCTTTTGCAATTTCTCGCATGGAATAGCCTTAATTTCTAACAGCAAGAATAGACTGTCACGTTTCAAATTAAAGTTCTTTTTTTCTGACCATTTTGAGAGTTTAATGGAACCAACAAATGTGATGCTCTAGAATCTCAACTAGACCAACAAATGTAATGCTCTAGAATCTCAACTAGCTCAAAGGAAGGTCAGGTTTATAGCTTCTCTAATCAGCCAAACTGTTTTCAGCTGTGCTAACACACTTGCACAAGGGTTTTCAAGGGTATTCTAACCATCCATTAGCCTTCTTACACCGTTAGCAAATACAAAGTACCAAAAGAACTCTGGAGTGATGGTTGTTGGAAATGGGCCTCTATACAACTAACTTACTAAGAAACAAAACTTTTATTAAAAAATCACTTTATTAAGTACTAGCTAAAATGATAATGATACACATAATAATACTCTCTCTTCTGTATAGACCTATACCTATCAGGATCCTGTCAGCACTGGCGGACTGCCGTGGCTGAACAGGGTCACTCACCCAGACTACAGGAGGGCCCGGGGTCCGAAACTGCAGGGAAAGTTCCCAGAACAGGATCTGCGACACTAAAGGTAGTAAAGAGTACAAGGACCTACGATCATGTGACCACAGGGGGCGTGGCTTAGCGTCCTGTTGCAGTAGATGACTGTAGGATTCTATTACAGGAATCCTGGAGTAAAGATTAGGGAAACTCAGGTCAGACAAGCGGGGGGTCATACACAAAGAGGGCGGCATAGTACCAGAGGGGCAAGCAGAGAATAGTCAGAATGTAAGCAATGAGTCATACACAGAGATAGCAACGTAGTACAAAGGGAACAGGCAGAACTCGTAACAGGGACAAGACCAGATCAAAACCAAACAAGCATAAAGTATCACAGTCACAAAGCATACCAGGGTCACAAACACTCAGCCAAGGATCTGAGTATAAGCAACGAGGAATGAGCCCACAATGAGGCTATAAAAAGCCTCCCAGAATCTCAGAGTGAGGCTGTCCAGATTAACCTCTGAACTACCTAATCCCATGAACTAAGCAGATCATGACAATACCTCACAATAGCGAGCTGATAATACTAGCAAAACAGAAAAAACTTATCATTAAAAAATATCCAGCCAGTTGTAGTTACCAGCATAAATAACTAGTCGGAGAAAACACCTCCACTCAAGATGGATACTACAAAGGTGCTAACACTAGAAAAAGCCTCATCAATGGCAAAAAATACAGCTATGAAGATATTTCATTACAAACCAGACGTTTGCAGCTAGAATAGTCATTTACCACATTAACAATGTATACTGTAGAGTGTATTTCTGAATCATTTAATGTTAGCTTTATTGGAAAAAAAACTGCTTTTCTTTTAAAAATAAGGACATTTCTAAGTGGCCCTAAACTTTTGAACGGTAGTGTATATAATAAGGATAATAAGTAGCACAGAGTTTGCACTAATCATACACACGATACTGAGGATCAGCTGCACTTTGCATTCACAGCTGGCGCAGTTGTGGTCGGCTGGTGCTGCGATGTCGTTCTAGGCCAGGACACAAGTTCAAAGATAGTTAATACCTGGCTCCTCTCTCCTGATTAGTGAGGTGAGCTGGTAATCAGGATCTGGTATAAGCCTCCTCCTCTTAAATTGCTCACACAGGGCTCTCCAAATGTGACATGGCATCCGATCTCAATTCCAGCCAATTCTGCATTGAAAAAGTCAAACGGCGCTCCTTCCATTCCAAGCCCTGCCATGCGCCCAAACAGTAGTTTACCTCTACATATGGGGTATCGGCCTACTCAAGACAAATTGCACAACAACTTTGGTTGTCTAATTTCTCCTGTTAGCCTTGTAAAAATAAAAATTTGGGTGCGAAAAGATCATTTTTGTGGAAAAAAATATGATTTTTTTATTTTCACGGCTCTATGTTATAAACTTCTGTGAAGCACTTGGAGGTTCAAAGTGCTCACCACACATCTAGATAAGTTTCTTAAGAGGTCTAGTTTCCAAAATGGTGTCACTTGTGGGGGGGGTTTCCACTGTTTAGGCACATCAAGGGCTCTCCAAACACTACATGGCATCCGATCTCAATTGCAGCCAATTCTGCATTGAAAAAGTCAAATGGCGCTCCTTCCGTTCCAAGCCCTGCCATGCGCCAAACAGTAGTTTATCCCCACATATGGTGTATCGGCATATTCAGGAGAAATTGCACAACAAATTTTGTGGTTCATTTTCTCTTTTTGTGGTTTTTGTGGTTTTGAGCACCTTGAGGGGTGGTTTTTAGAATGGTGTCACTTTTTGGTATTTTCTGTCATTGACCCCTCAAAGTGACTTCAAATGTGATGTGTCCCTAAAAAAGGTTTTGTAAAAATGAGAAACCGCTGGTCAACTTCTAACCCTTATAACTTCCTAACAAAAAAAAATTTGTTTCTAAAATTATGCTGATATAAATTAGACATGTGTGAAATGTTATTTATTAAGTATTTTGTGTGACATATCTCTCTGATTTAAGGGCATAAAAATTAAAAGTTTGAAAATGTTTTTTTAAACTTTCACCATATTTCCATTTTTTTCATAAATAAACAGTCAAAAAGTCATATCGAAGAAATTTTACCACTAACATGAAGTACAATATGTCACGAAAAAAACATTCTCAGAATCAGCGTGATCCCCTAAAGTGTTCCAGAGTTATAACTTCATAAAGTGACAGTGGTCAGAATTATAAAAATTGGCCTGGTCATTAAGCTGCAAATTGGCTCCTTCACTAAGGGGTTAAAAATGTCAGCTCAGCAAGCATAAAAATAAGCCCCAACCCCAGATCATCAAAAATTGAGACACTACGGGTATCGGAAAATGGCGCAATTTGTTTTTTTTTTCTTTTAGCAAGCTTTGGAATTTTATTCATCACTTAGATAAAAAAAGAACCTAGACATGTTTGGTGTCTATGAACTCATAATGACCTGGAGAATCATAACAGCAGGGTCAATTTTAGCATTTAGGGAACCTAGCAAAAAAGCCAAACAAAAAACATGTGTGAAATTGCACTTTCTTTTTCAATCTCACCGCACTTGGAATTTTTTTCCCATTTTTGAGTACGCGACATGCTAAAACCAATGATGTATTTCAAAAGTACAACCCATCCCACAAAAAATAAGCCCTCTCATGGCCATATTGACAGAAAAATAAAAGAGTTATGGCTCTGGGAAGAAGCGGAGCGAAAAACGAAAACGCAAAATCGAACAAGCTTCAGTCATTGAGAGGTTAATAATGAGTGTCCTACGATGATCTATGCTTGAATAAGTTCAAGAACCTTGTATATATCTAGTATAAATAGTGGATATGATGTGGATTTTCTGCTGATTATCCCCAGCTACCTGCAGCATTTCCAATGTTCTTCATCAAAATCCCGAATTGTTACATGCAGATTTTGTTGTATAAGGGCACTGGACTGTGGGATGGATGATATGTATGATAGGTATATAGGCACGGGACTATAGGATGGAGGATATGTATGATGGGTATATGGGCACAGGACTAAGGGATGGCGGCTATGTATGATGGGTATATGGGTGAGTAGCAAGGGAAACAGAGAGTTTATAAACTACCGTTCAAAAGTTTAGGGTCACGTATAGATTTCCTTATTTTTAAAGAAAAGCACAGGTTTTTCCAATGAAGTTAACATTAAATGATTAAAAAATACACTCTGTACATTGTTAATGCGGTAAATGTCTATTCTAGCTGCAAACGTCTTCATAGGTGTATAGAGGCCAATTTCCAACAACCATCACTCCAGTGTTCTTATGGTACTTTTTGTTTGCTAACTGTGTAAGAAGGCTAATGGATAGTTAGAAAACCCTTGAAAATCCTTGTGCAAGAACGTTAGCACAGCTGAAAACAGCTTGGCTGATTAGAGAAGCTATAAATTTGACCTTCCTTTGAGCTAGTTGAGAATTTGGAGCATTACATTTGTTAGTTCCATTATACTCTCAAAATGGCCAGAAAAAAAGAACTTTCATGTGAAACTCGACAGTCTATTCTTGTTCTTAGAAATGAAGGCTATTCCATGCGAGAAATTGCCAAGAAACTGAAAATTTCCTACAATGGTATGTACTACTCCCTTCAGAGAAGAGCACAAATAGACTCTAACCAGAGTAGAAAGAGAAGTGGGACACAACTGAGCAACAAGGCAAGTGCATTAGAGTTTATAGTTGGAGAAATCGACGCCTCACAGGTCCTCAACTGGCAGCTTCATTAAATAGTACACGCAAAACGCCAGCGTCAACGTCTACAGTGAAGAGACGACTCCGGCCTGCTGGCCTTCAGGGAAGAGTGGCAAAGAAAAAGCCATATCTGAGACTGGCTAATAAAAGGAAAAGATTAATATGGGTAAAAGAACACAGACATTGGACAAAGGATGATTGGAAAAAAGTGTTATGGACAGACGAATCCAAGTTTGCGGTGTTTGGATCACACAGAAGAACATTTGTGAGACGCAGAACAACTGAAAAGACGCTGGAAGAGTGCCTGATGCCATCTGTCAAGCATGGTGGAGGTAATGTGATTGTCTGGGGTTGCTTTGGTGCTGGTAAAGTGGGAGATTTGTACAAGGTAAATGGGACTTTGAATAAGGAAGGCTATCACTCCATTTTGCAACGCCATGCCATACCCTGTGGACAGCGCTTGATTGGAGCCAATTTCATCCTACAACAGGACAATGACCCAAAGCACACCTCCAAATTATGCAAGAACTATTTAGGGAAGAAGCAGGCAGCTGGTATTCTATCTGTAATGGAGTGGCCAGCGCAGTCATCAGATCTCAACCCCATTGAGCTGTTTTGGAAGCAGCTTGACCGTATGGTACGTAAAAAGTGCCCATCAAGCCAAACCAACTTGTGGGAGGGGCATCTGGAAGCATGGGCTGAAATTTCTCCTGACTACCTCAGCAAATTAACTGCTAGAATCCCAAAGGTCTGCAATGCTGGAATTGCTGCAAAGGGAGCATTCTTTGATGAAAGCAAAGTTTGAAGGAGAAAATTATTATTTCAAATAAAAATCTCTTTTTCGAACCTTGGAAATGTCTGGACTAGATTTTAAATTAATTTGGCAACTCATTTGATTAATAAAAGTATGAGTTTTCATGGAAAGCACAAAATTGTCTGGGTGACCCCAAACTTTTGAACAGTAGTGTAACTAGGTCATAAATCAATTAATTATAATAAATCATAATGAATCAGTAATATAAATTATATGACCAAGCAGACCAGACTAAATTAGGAGCAAAGGACAGTTGGTACTAAAATATGATAAAAAAGGGGGGAAGAAAGGAAAAACCGACCAATAAACATCCCAATGTAATGATATAAAAGTAATCTTTACTGTACACAAGTAATAGTGAATGGTAACAGCTGGGTAAAAGAATAATATATAATAATAAAAACTCAGACAAGGACGCACACTAGGATATGGGATAATAATAAAGAGGAAGCCGTATAGAAATCAAAATAAAACATTGCAAAGATATAATACTGCCATGCTAGCCTAATAATGTAAGCAGTAATATAAAGTGCAGTGCACAAATAAAAAAATCAATTGTACATTATTATGGTGCTGCCATACTATCATAATAATGTGATTTATAAATAAAGTGCAGTGCAATGACTAAAAAAGAAGAGGATCCACATTACGTGAATACCAACGTATTATCTTCTGAAATGGAGAAGAAAATGTATGATCTTTCAAAACCCCATCAGGTTGAGGAAGTGGGAAACATGCTGTTAGATGATGATGATGATGATGATGATGCAGACCCCACAATGAATGAGGATTTTGAAGAAAGTGAGATTGATTCTCATGATGAGGTGGAAGTCTGTGAACTAAATTCCGAAACAGAGCAAGATGGTGACAGTGATGAGGAGGAAGAAGATATAGAATCTTATTATATGGGAAAAGATAAAAAAATCAAATGGAACAAGAATCCACCCATAAAAAAACGTATGGAACCTCATAACATTATCACTCACCTTCCTGCAGTTATGGGAACAGCACGTAATGCAAAAAAATGCAGCTGAATGCTGGAATACTTTTTTCACAGATGACATTCTGGACTCTATTGTCATATACACTAATCAATATATAGACAGTATAAAGCACAAGTTCATCTGTGACAGAATCCTGAAGCCCACGGATGAAATCGAACTGCGTGCATTTTTGGGATTATTATACCTTGCAGGAGCTTATAGGGCAAATCGGCAAAGTTTGGAGGAACTTTGGGGTATAGAAAGTGATGGAATTGAAAAATTTAGCCTTGTTATGTCTCTAAAAAGATTCAAGATTCTTATTCGTTCGGTTTGATGACAGAACTACCCGAACCGAACGTAAAACATATGACCGGCTTGCTCCAATTCGCGATGTATTCCAAAAATTTGTGGAAAACTGTAAGATAAACTATCGCCCTGGGGCAAATGTCACAATTGACGAAATGCTCCCTGGTTTTCGTGGCAGATGCGCATTTCGTCAATACATACCATCAAAACCTAGCAAATACGGAATAAAAATGTATGCCCTTGTTGATGCCAGTAAGACCTACACATGCAACATTGAAATTTATGCTGGAAAACAGCCAGATGGTCCTTACTGTGTCAGCAACAAACCCACTGATGTTGTGAAAAGAATGTCTGAGCCCTTATTTGGATCAGGTCGCAATATAACTGCTGATAATTGGTTTTCAAATTGTGATCTTACTGATTATCTAAAAACGCAGAAGCTTTCATATGTCGGAACTGTAAGAAAAAATAAAAAAGAATTGCCGCCATAGCTTGTTACTGTGACAGGGAGAAAACAGTACAGCAGTATGTTTGCATTCCATGATGGAAAGGTTTTAGTTTCCTATGTACCACGCGAAAAAAAATGTACTTCTTCTCTCAACGCTTCATAATGATGATGTCATCGATCCTAAATCTGAAGCACAACAAAAACCAGAGATTATTACATTTTATAATGAAACCAAAGGGGGTGTTGATACAGCTGATCAGATGTGCTCAACTTTCAGCGTCAGCAGAAACACCAAGCGCTGGCCAATGGTCATATTTTTCGCTATGCTAAATTTGGGTGGTATAAATTCACAAATCATTTACCTTGAAAACCAGCTTGAACCACTCCGCAGACGATTGTACCTGAAACAATTGGCCCATGAACTAATGCTTGGAGAGCTACGCAGGAGAAGTATGAAAACCATCGGTATCCCCTCTGGCCTTCAAGTTAGGCTCAAAAGATTCCGCCCAGATATTGATACTGAAAATCCAACACCTGTACTACCTCCCAAAAGAAGGAGATGCACCACCTGCACCATGGAAAGCGGGAACAGAAGGCTTTCTAATTATGAATGTCTCAAATGTCATCATGCAATCTGCCTGACACATGCAAAAATGTATTGCAATTCTTGCTCTTTGCTTTGAAAATGTGTTTTTTCTGGGGAACCTTCAGGATCTAATTCAGATTAATTCTGTGTGTAATATTATTCTAGGTGCCTAGAAAATGTTTTTGTGCCAAACTTTTCTCTTTTTAATAACCGTTACTTGATATCATTGGGGGCTATTTGGTGGGAGTTTTGAAATTTGTGTATATCAAAGTTATTACTTTTATGTTAAGTAAATGGGTTTGTTTTGCACCTGATAATGTGTAGTCTCTTTTATTACATCCCTATGAAGGTCTCTGATCACTTTTTTGATCACTGAAATTGAGAAAATTAGATATTCTAGGCATTTTTCTAGCCTGTGCTTGACAGGCACATTGTTCCATTACGAGTTAGTGCGAATATTGTTCCTGACGGAGGGTTAAAATTTGCAACAAGCCACCTGGGAGACACACCAAACATGTGGAAGAAGGTGCTCTGGTCAGATGAAACCAAAATTGAACTTTTTGGCAACAATGACAAACGATATGTTTGGCGTAAAGGCAACACAGCTCATCACCCTGAACACACCAACCCACTGTCAAACATGGTGGTAGCAGCATCATGGTTTGGGCCTACTTTACTTCAGCAGGGACAGAGAAGATGGTTAAAATTGATGGGAAGATGGATGGAGTCAAATACAGGACCATTCTTGAAGAAAACCTGTTGGAGTCTGCAAAACACCTGAGACTGGGACGGAGATTTGTCTTCCAACTAGACAATGATCCCAAACATAAAGCAAAATCTACAATGGAATGGTTCACAAATAAAAGTATCTAGGTGTTAGAATGGCCAAGTCAAATTCCAGATCTGAATCGAATCGAGAATCTGTGGAAAGAGCTGAAAACTGCTGTTCACAAACGATCTCCATCCAACCTCACTGAGCTCGAGCTGTTTGCCAAGGAAGAATGGGCAAGAATTTCAGTCTCTCGATGTACAAAACTGATAGGGACATACCCCAAGCGACTTGCAGCTATAATTGCAGCAAAAGGTGGCACAACAAAGTATTAAGTTAAAGGGGCCGAATAATATTGCAAGCCCCACTTTTCAGATTTTGAATTTCCACATAAATTTTAAAAAACCAATAAATTTCGTTCAGCTTCACAATTGTGTCCCACTTGTTGTTGATTTTTCACCAAAAATTTACATTTGGTATCTTTATGTTTGAAGCATGATATGTGGGAAAAGGTTGAAAAGTTCCAGGGGGACGAATACTTTCGCAAGGCACTGTATATACATGTACATGTAGAAAACCTGTAAGAGATAAATAAATAACTAATAACATAAAAAGGACACTAAAACCATAAAATAAAATAGTAAAATACATGTTAGACATAAAGGATAAAAAATAGTAGATATGGTGGTCAGAGAAAAGGGTGCAAAAGTATTGTAATCATTGAGGCCATGCGGCTGGACGGTATTAAGGGTCCATATCCAATTAGTCTTCCACAGAAATAACTTGACTCTGACAAAAGTCATAATAAATAATGAATCTCTGAAAATGAAAGTCAGACATTGCTTTTCAACCATGCTTCCACAGAATTAAAAAATATTAAAAAAAAACTTACGAAATAGGCCCGGACAGAATTGATGGTGCCCTTAGCTTAATATTTTGTTGCACAACCTTTTTAGGCAATCACTGCAATCAAAAGGTGCCTGTAACTGTCGATGAGACTTCTGCACCTCTCGACAGGTATTTTGTGCCACTCCTCAAGAGCAAACTGCTCCAGTTATCTCGTGTGTGAAGGCTGCCTTTTCCAGATGGCATATTTCAGCTCTTTCCAAAGATGCTCAATAGGATTTAGGTCAGGGCTCATATATGGCCACTTCAGAATAGTCCAATGTTTTCCTCTTAGCCTTTCTTTGGTGTTTTTAGCTATGCGCTTTGGATCTTTATCCTGTTGCAAGACCCATGACCTGCGACTGAGATCAAGCTTTCTGACACTGGGCAGCAGATTTCTCTCTAGAATCCCTTGATAGTCTTGAGATTTCATTGTACCCTGCACAGATTCTAGACACCTTGTGCCAGATGCAGCAAAGCAGACCCAGAACATAATAGAGCCTCCTCCATGTTTCACAGTAGGGACAGTGTTCTTTTCTTGATATGCTTCATTTTTCAGTCTGTGAACATAGAATTGATGTGCCTTGCCAAAAGTTCCATTTTGTCTCATCTGTCCATAGGACATTCTCCCAGAAGCTTTGTGGCTTGTCAACATGTAGTTTGGCAAATTCCAGTCTGGCATTTTTATGATTTTTGTTCCATGAAGTCCACTTTGGCTCATACAACGATGGATGGTGAAATCTGGCACTGATGTTCCTTGAGATTGAAGTTCACCTTTAATCTGTTTAGAAGTTTTTCTGGGCTCTTTTGTTACCATTCGTATTATCCATCTCTTTGATTTCCAATCAATTTTCCTCCTGCGGCCACATCCAGAGAGGTTGGCTACAGTCCCATGGAGCTTAAATTTCTGAATAATATGTGCAGCTGTAGTCACAGGAACATAAAGCTGCTCGGAGATGGTCTTATAACTTTTACCTTTAACATGTTTGTCTATAATTTTCTTTCTGATCTCCTGAGACAACTCTTTCCTTCGCTTCCTCTGGTCCATGTTGAGAGTGATACATACCGTGTCACCAAACAGCACAGTGAGTATCTGTAGCCTCTATACAGGCCGCTCACTGATTCCAAGACTGTAGACACCTGTGATGCTAATTAGTGGACACGCTTTGATTTAACATGTCCCTTTTGTCACATTATTTTCAGGGGTACCATCATTTCTGTCCAGGCCTATTCCATGAGTTTAATTTTTTTTAAAATTCTGTTGAAGCATGGCTGAAAAGCAATGTCTGACTTTCATTTATTTATTTTCATAGATTTTTTTATTTATTATTACTTTTGTCAGATTCAAGTTATTTCTGTCACAATTGTGGGTTTTTCTGTCATTAAATGAGGGGTACCAAAAATTTTGACCATGTGTGCATAACAGGATGGGGGATATATATACCAGGATGTGGGACTTATATAACACGATGGGTCCCAGGATGGGGGACATATATACCAGGATGGGGGATATATGTGCCTTGATGGGGGACATAGATAATATGATGGGGCCCAGGATGGGGGACATATAGAACAGGGTGGGGGACATATATAACACAATGGGGGACATATATACCAGGATGGGGGACATATATACCAGAATGGGGAACATATATGATGATGTGTGCAAACTGTAAAGCGCTGCGGAATATGTTAGTGCTATATAAAAATAAAGATTATTTATTTTATTTATAACATATATATTAGGATGGGAGACATATATACCAGGATGGGAGACATATATACCAGGATGGGGCCCAGTATGGGAGACATATATACCAGGATGGGGGGCATATATAACATGATGGGGCCCAGGATGGGAGACATATATACCAGGATGGGGCCCAGGATGGGAGACATGCAGTATATGCCAAGATGTGGGACATATGCAAAAAAATGGACATATATCCCAGGATGGGGGACATATATATCAGGATGGACTCAAAATGGGGGACATTACTACATAATGAGAGAGGGGTGGTAACACGTATGTTCTTATAGGATTTAGTAAGCTACAAGGGCTAATACATCTGACCAACATGAAGGGGACCCCAGGTACAAATTTTTTACCAAGACTCATCGGATTCTGGTTACACCATAGGTTAGTCTGCCACATCTATGGGCAATTACCAATCAGTCATCCAATGATACTCTTCTGTGCAGTCTGCAGAAGGTGGAACTGATATAATAGAATAAATGTATATGTGTCCTACCTAATTATCCTACAATTATCCTTGGATTTCATTGCCAAATCTTTTATTTTCCTTGGGATAAGCCTTTGCCAGAGGAGGAGGGTGACAGCGGCTCTCACATCGTCAGTTGAGAACGCTCCTGCCCAAAGATCTGTCAGCCGACAGCTATCTAATGTGTATGGGAGCAGTGTTGGACTGGGGTGCCAAGGGGCCACCAGTAACATTGACTATGGGGGCCCACTTTTCACCTGTATACAAATATTACAAGGCCCTGGTTCACATATTTACCCATGTCTCTATATAATAAACTGGGTAGTTTGGTTAATAAATGAGATGCTGCTTTTTTCTGTACAGAGAGAATAAAGTGAATTATGACCACCAATACTGCCCATACTGTAAGGTTGGGGGAATAGATTTGCACATGGGGGATTCCCCTGTTACCCTATGGGCCAGTCCGAGCCTGTATGGGAGCCATAAAGGAGCATGACGTTCTCCGCACACTCTTATTCCAGATTTGCAGGGATTTATTTCAAGCTAAAACAGGCAAAAATGCTATACACCCGCTCTGCATGCCAAATCTGAGACAAAGATGGAGTGCAGGGCGGTGATCACCATTTTAGATTAACCTTTTTGGTGCTGTTTGGCTGAATAACAGTTTCTGGCCAATCAATGCCAAAGGGGTTAATCAGGTGAGGTAACAACGCAATCAACCCACCCATTGTGACCACTGGGATTTTTGTTGTGTCACACAACACCGATCACAGCATGCCACTTTTTTTTTTCTTCTTTACTAACTTTGTCACATTGCTGTGATTCTCTGGTCAGAACTGACCAGCCAATCACAGCAGTCGCCAATATGGGGGGACGGTACAGACCCCCAGGGTGAGGTGCAGGGATGTTTGCTGTCAGTGACAGCAGCCATCTTAACCTGGTCACCGCACGATGCAGCATGGTGACCGTAAATAGCAGCTCCGTACTAGTACTGCGGTTTGCAGTACTAGTACGGCAAATGTAGGGAAGGGGTTAAATATATCTTGCTAGGAATACTTTTCTCCACCATAGGTGGGTGCGTTTGTTGAGTAATTCCTTGTATTTATTAGTTAAATCAGTAGTTTCCCTGGATTTCAAGTATAAAAAAACTACCCGATCCCTCACTAAAGACCTTGTCCAATCGTGTAAGCCGCGCTTTTTCGTTGTTTGCGGTAATCCATCTGTTCTGAGACGGTTACTGTGAAAACACAGAGCATAACGACATGATATCGTCAAAATAGAAAACCTATTAAAGATCAAGAATATACAGTATCATAAGGTCCTATGCCTTGTTTAACCCCTTCCTGCAAGCAGCAGTACTAGTATGGCGCACTGATCGCACGGACTCACGCTGAGGACTCCGGTGATCGGGTGCAGGTGTCAGCTGTATGTGACAGCTGACACCCTGCAGCAATGCCCACGATCGGTGCTAGGACCAATTGTGGGCATGTAACCACTGATGCCACTGTCAGTAGTGACAGCAACCTAGAGGGGCATCACGCAGGGAGGGTTCTTTTATTATATGGACGATCTAGGCATTTCACTATTGTGCACAATAAAGATTTTAAAGAATTAAAAATAAATCTGTGGCACCCCTGAGGCTTCAGTCGCCACAGAGGTACTGCACCTTCTCCTAAGGTGTAGTGCCCCACCATCCAGGTAGGGTGGGAACTCCTTTCCAGACTCCAGTTCAGTGGGGCCACCTAACAGCTTCAGGCTGGGGGGTTAGCAGAGCACCCCTTGTGGAACCCTGCTTCGTAACACGAGATGTGCTGGGAGGCGGGTGGAGCAAGATGATACAAGAGAGTGGGAAGAGTGAGGTCAAGAGTTAAGTAGTTAGTTAGTGGGTTGGAGGAGAGAGAGAGAGAAGATGGATGTCTGAGGGACGTGCTGCAGCAGGTCCCAGTTATCTGGGCTGCTGGCACGGGAAAGACATAGAAAGAGACTGATAAGATTGATGACCTAACCTTCCAGAAGAGAGACAGAACAGATCGAAACGAAGGAGAAGAGAAGGACGGTGGGAAGCGGGTTGAGTAAGAGAAAGAATCCTTCCAGTCCAGAGCGCAAAGGCCGGGGCCCGGTCCCCGAGGTTGATCGGATTTTTTATGTCCAGCAACAGACACCGGTGGAGTAGTGAGACGCTAACGCCTTACTCCCATCATAGACTTGGGACACAACAGCACCTCATCAGTGAGCCGGGACTCTGGAGCGAGAGTCCCCCGAAGCAGGCTACAGCTGTCTGTCATACAAGTAGAGACTAGGAACACCTAGAGAGAGGCACTCCAGGGTAACTAAGTACTGGAGTGCTTCGCCTCTAAAGGCGCTTTGGAGGAGTCGTTCAGTCAGGTACACGTTGGCGGAGTGCTGGAGAGGAGAACCTATCTTGCCTGGAGGTTGGCTGGAGCCCTGACCTGGAGAACACAGCGCGGAGGCTGGCATGTGTGTGAACTGCAAACAGTGAGTAAAGCTTTGGAACCGCACGCCCTGGTGTCCTCCAGTTATTCCGCACCGCTACACCTGAGTACCTGTACCTACACCATCTACGCCTCCCCGCCATTACAGCATATACACTGCCCTGGGACTACAGCTCCATCTGTGGGGAGCTTTACCATCTATGCTGCACACACCATCAGTCCTAGAGGATCTGCATGCAGCGTCGGCCTAACATCATATTTGCCGAACACCACAGGTGGCGTCACGAACTTTACATTACAACCAATCACCACCGCCATTGATATTGAGGCTCAGGGCCAGGGACCGGGTCACCGCTGCTGTGACACATCATCCCCCTGACACCGGCCCGGTACCAAGTACTCCACTGCCCTGGGTGAAGCGAGGGCGACTCAATTTTTGGCGTCACAAACAGGATGACGAGACCCGACACTATCGGGTTCTGTGTGCCTGTGGCTTGTTGAACTTTGACTTTTGAAAATGTGCAGAAGACCAAATTTGATAGACTGTGATATGAGTCCTAAAGATGGCCGCTGGCGCGGAGAAGAAGGGCGTGAGGAGATGGGAGGTCCTGAGAAAAGACCGCGAAGAGTATTGGGCCTTCCCCGCCTGAATTACTATGTGACAGATGTATGGCCCACCCCCTGAGGGGTTCGTATACTGGCTTGGTATGGAGGCGCTGGAAGAAGACGCCGCCCCCAGAAGGATGGGCAGAGGAAGCCAGAGGCGAGCAGAAGGGCGGAGCAAGGAGAACGCCAGAACGCCATCTTGGGAAGCAAGGGAAGGAGGCCTGCAGAGTGTGGGGAAGTGCAAACCCCCGACGCCATGGCTGAAGGCTCCAACCCTGAGTCCGGAGCAATATGCCAGCGATTGCAAGATGACATAATAGCATTGACCACAAATCTGCAGCTGAAGGGAGAAGCTCTGGAGAAGCTGAGATGGCAGCACGCCCCGGAGGAGCCTACACCGGCGGCACCCTCTCCACCGGTACCTGCCACCGCTGCACTAGACTGTCCTCCGGCAGCGTTGGTTTTCACTTCCACGCTGTCTGTGCAGCTGAGTGCCGCTCGCCCGAAGAAGTCACCGGAGGGCCCGCGAGCTGAGATGGTGCTCCCGCCCGGACCTGTTGCGGCTGCGCAGGTCCTGACTGAGGCCCCCGCGGATCCGGAGCCGCCACCGGCTACACCACCACCAACACCCGGACCGCACCGCCGGGAGGCCTCAGGTACATCTGACGCCCCTTCACCCGGGAAGGCCCGGGGTTGCCCCGTAGCTGCAGCGGCTGGTCAGGTTGTGCTAGACCTGGTGTGGGACCGGGAAGCCAGTCCCCGGGGGGAGACACCGGAACCCTCAACGGTGGTACCGCAGGTTCCAACCGGCAGCGGTAGATCCCGGGAGGAGGCAGAAGAGAGTGAGGCCCATCGCCGAGCTACTATCAAGAAGCTGGCAGCTGAGTATCGGGAGAGGGAACAGCGGAGACTGGCTGTAGTAGGCCCCGATTTGAGGAGGAAGGAGAGGGCCCGTGCTGGACGTTACAGTTCCCAGGACGCTGCTGGATGGGGCAGGTCCTCAATGTCAATCAAGAACGGGGGTTTGAATTCATTGCCGACCCCAAGAGGATAAGTGATTTATTTTTCAACAGGAGGGACGTCGAACCCCACCTGCAGAAGGGACACCCCGACAGGAACCTGCAGCTTGGGAAGTATGTGACGTTTACCCGCCATGAGGAGCTCAGGGGATGGTACGCCCTGAATGTACGCCGAATCCCAGCTGAATTTGTTGAGAGGTACCTGCCATCGGAACCCGTCAATGCCCCTCCACGTACAACAGCCATCCAAACCACCCAGGTACCTGCTACCAGGTCTGCAGATACTACAAAGTTGACTCCAACCCGGCAATCTCAGAGGATCTCTGGCTTGACACCGTGGGAGGAAGCCTACTTAAAAATGGCTAATGATTACCTTGGTTCCAGTACCTGTTCCAGAAACCCAGGAGGGGATCACCAGTAAAGAAAAGAAAGAAAAATATACAAATCTCGTTACCCAGGAGGGTCAGTTGCACCGGTTGTGCCTTTTTCTACTTTTTGCATCATGTTGCCTAGTTTTTAATTGGCAGCGTTATTTTTGAAATTGAACTGTGGAGATCATAGACGCTGATTGGTCCAAAACTTTTATTGTAAATAGTTTGCACCCCTTTGGGTGCTCTCTCTTGGTTTTACATATGGAAGTCTTTGCGAAGATACCCTTTATATATAGACACTTTGTGAATATTATGTTTTTGAATGGACACTCTTCGAAGAATGATGTCTACCTCAACGGACACTGCAAGAATCCCGTCTGGGAGCAGTGTTCAGCACCTTTCAAGAATTTAGAATGTTTTATGATAAAGTACTTGATAATGTTGTGTCTTATGAAAAGTAAATGTCTTTTACTGAATATTTGATACAGAGAATTAGGAAAGTTTTGAGATAGAATGTGAAACTTGAATAAAGAATATGAGAATTGAACGCGACAGGTGACAGGCCAAGAGTAGATGGTCAGTGTCTTGCGTCCAGTGAAAAGAGAGTAACTGAAGGAAGAACAATAGAAAGTATTGCAATAAAGAAAATGTGTTGAGTATAGCACTTTGAATTAAGAATTGCACTTAAGTAAAATTTTTTGATATTGAGATAGGAAGTTAGTCTGTTTGTAACGTTTAAGAGATGTGCCTCTTATGTTAGGAAGATTAGATAGGTTTTTTTAATTGGCATTTAAAATTTTTTGTGTGTTCCTGTACTGTTAATTTTATGTCTTGCAGCCCGCAGACGTGCTGTGTTTAACGGGGGGTATTTGGCGCCCCTGAGGCTTCAGTCGCCACAGAGGTACTGCACCTTCTCCTAAGGTGTAGTGCCCCACCATCCAGGTAGGGTGGGAACTCCTTTCCAGACTCCACACCTGCATTCCACACACAGGATAGTTCAGTGGGGCCACCTAACAGCTTCAGGCTGGGGGGTTAGCAGAGCACCCCTTGTGGAACCCTGCTTCGTAACACGAGATGTGCTGGGAGGCGGATGGAGCAAGATGATACAAGAGAGTGGAAAGAGTGAGGTCAAGAGTTAAGTAGTTAGTTAGTGGGTTGGAGGAGAGTGAGAGAGAAGATGGATGTCTGAGGGACGTGCTGCAGCAGGTCCCAGTGATCTGGGCTGCTGGCACGGGAAAGACATAGAAAGAGACTGATAAGATTGATGACCTAACCTTCCAGAGGAGAGACAGAACAGATCGGAACGAAGGAGAAGAGAAGGACGGTGGGAAGCGGGTTGAGTAAGAGAAAGAACCCTTCCAGTCCAGAGCGCAAAGGCCGGGGCCCAGTCCCCGAGGTTGATTGGATCTTTTATGTCCAGCAGCAGACACCGGTGGAGTAGTGAGCCGCTAACGCCTTACTCCCATCATAGACTTGGGACACAACAGCACCTTATTAGTGAGCCGGGACTCTGGAGCGAGAGTCCCCCGAAGCAGGCTACAGCTGTCTGTCATACAAGTAGAGACTAGGAACACCTAGAGAGAGGCATTCCAGGGTCACTAAGTACTGGAGTGCTTCGCCCCTAAAGGCGCCTTGGAAGAGTCGTTCAGTCAGGTACACGTTGGCGGAGTGCTGGAGAGGAGAACCTATCTTGCCTGGAGGTTGGCTGGAGCCCTGACCTGGAGAACACAGCGCGGAGGCTGGCATGTGTGTGAACTGCAAACAGTGAGTAAAGCTTTGGAACCGCACGCCCTGGTGTCCTCCAGTTATTCCGCACCGCTACACCTGAGTACCTGTACCTACACCATCTACGCCTCCCCGCCATTACAGCATATACACTGCCCTGGGACTACAGCTCCATCTGTGGGGAGCTTTACCATCTATGCTGCACACACCATCAGTCCTAGAGGATCTGCATGCAGCGTCGGCCTAACATCATATTTGCCGAACACCACAGGTGGCGTCACGAACTTTACATTACAACCAATCACCACCGCCATTGATATTGAGGCTCAGGGCCAGGGACCGGGTCACCGCTGCTGTGACACATCATCCCCCTGACACCGGCCCGGTACCAAGTACTCCACTGCCCTGGGTGAAGCGAGGGCGACTCAATTTTTGGCGTCACAAACAGGATGACGAGACCCGACACTATCGGGTTCTGTGTGCCTGTGGCTTGTTGAACTTTGACTTTTGAAAATGTGCAGAAGACCAAATTTGATAGACTGTGATATGAGTCCTAAAGATGGCCGCTGGCGCGGAGAAGAAGGGCGTGAGGAGATGGGAGGTCCTGAGAAAAGACCGCGAAGAGTATTGGGCCTTCCCCGCCTGAATTACTATGTGACAGATGTATGGCCCACCCCCTGAGGGGTTCGTATACTGGCTTGGTATGGAGGCGCTGGAAGAAGACGCCGCCCCCAGAAGGATGGGCAGAGGAAGCCAGAGGCGAGCAGAAGGGCGGAGCAAGGAGAACGCCAGAACGCCATCTTGGGAAGCAAGGGAAGGAGGCCTGCAGAGTGTGGGGAAGTGCAAACCCCCGACGCCATGGCTGAAGGCTCCAACCCTGAGTCCGGAGCAATATGCCAGCGATTGCAAGATGACATAATAGCATTGACCACAAATCTGCAGCTGAAGGGAGAAGCTCTGGAGAAGCTGAGATGGCAGCACGCCCCGGAGGAGCCTACACCGGCGGCACCCTCTCCACCGGTACCTGCCACCGCTGCACTAGACTGTCCTCCGGCAGCGTTGGTTTTCACTTCCACGCTGTCTGTGCAGCTGAGTGCCGCTCGCCCGAAGAAGTCACCGGAGGGCCCGCGAGCTGAGATGGTGCTCCCGCCCGGACCTGTTGCGGCTGCGCAGGTCCTGACTGAGGCCCCCGCGGATCCGGAGCCGCCACCGGCTACACCACCACCAACACCCGGACCGCACCGCCGGGAGGCCTCAGGTACATCTGACGCCCCTTCACCCGGGAAGGCCCGGGGTTGCCCCGTAGCTGCAGCGGCTGGTCAGGTTGTGCTAGACCTGGTGTGGGACCGGGAAGCCAGTCCCCGGGGGGAGACACCGGAACCCTCAACGGTGGTACCGCAGGTTCCAACCGGCAGCGGTAGATCCCGGGAGGAGGCAGAAGAGAGTGAGGCCCATCGCCGAGCTACTATCAAGAAGCTGGCAGCTGAGTATCGGGAGAGGGAACAGCGGAGACTGGCTGTAGTAGGCCCCGATTTGAGGAGGAAGGAGAGGGCCCGTGCTGGACGTTACAGTTCCCAGGACGCTGCTGGATGGGGCAGGTCCTCAATGTCAATCAAGAACGGGGGTTTGAATTCATTGCCGACCCCAAGAGGATAAGTGATTTATTTTTCAACAGGAGGGACGTCGAACCCCACCTGCAGAAGGGACACCCCGACAGGAACCTGCAGCTTGGGAAGTATGTGACGTTTACCCGCCATGAGGAGCTCAGGGGATGGTACGCCCTGAATGTACGCCGAATCCCAGCTGAATTTGTTGAGAGGTACCTGCCATCGGAACCCGTCAATGCCCCTCCACGTACAACAGCCATCCAAACCACCCAGGTACCTGCTACCAGGTCTGCAGATACTACAAAGTTGACTCCAACCCGGCAATCTCAGAGGATCTCTGGCTTGACACCGTGGGAGGAAGCCTACTTAAAAATGGCTAATGATTACCTTGGTTCCAGTACCTGTTCCAGAAACCCAGGAGGGGATCACCAGTAAAGAAAAGAAAGAAAAATATACAAATCTCGTTACCCAGGAGGGTCAGTTGCACCGGTTGTGCCTTTTTCTACTTTTTGCATCATGTTGCCTAGTTTTTAATTGGCAGCGTTATTTTTGAAATTGAACTGTGGAGATCATAGACGCTGATTGGTCCAAAACTTTTATTGTAAATAGTTTGCACCCCTTTGGGTGCTCTCTCTTGGTTTTACATATGGAAGTCTTTGCGAAGATACCCTTTATATATAGACACTTTGTGAATATTATGTTTTTGAATGGACACTCTTCGAAGAATGATGTCTACCTCAACGGACACTGCAAGAATCCCGTCTGGGAGCAGTGTTCAGCACCTTTCAAGAATTTAGAATGTTTTATGATAAAGTACTTGATAATGTTGTGTCTTATGAAAAGTAAATGTCTTTTACTGAATATTTGATACAGAGAATTAGGAAAGTTTTGAGATAGAATGTGAAACTTGAATAAAGAATATGAGAATTGAACGCGACAGGTGACAGGCCAAGAGTAGATGGTCAGTGTCTTGCGTCCAGTGAAAAGAGAGTAACTGAAGGAAGAACAATAGAAAGTATTGCAATAAAGAAAATGTGTTGAGTATAGCACTTTGAATTAAGAATTGCACTTAAGTAAAATTTTTTGATATTGAGATAGGAAGTTAGTCTGTTTGTAACGTTTAAGAGATGTGCCTCTTATGTTAGGAAGATTAGATAGGTTTTTTTAATTGGCATTTAAAATTTTTTGTGTGTTCCTGTACTGTTAATTTTATGTCTTGCAGCCCGCAGACGTGCTGTGTTTAACGGGGGGTATTTGGCGCCCCTGAGGCTTCAGTCGCCACAGAGGTACTGCACCTTCTCCTAAGGTGTAGTGCCCCACCATCCAGGTAGGGTGGGAACTCCTTTCCAGACTCCACACCTGCATTCCACACACAGGATAGTTCAGTGGGGCCACCTAACAGCTTCAGGCTGGGGGGTTAGCAGAGCACCCCTTGTGGAACCCTGCTTCGTAACACGAGATGTGCTGGGAGGCGGATGGAGCAAGATGATACAAGAGAGTGGAAAGAGTGAGGTCAAGAGTTAAGTAGTTAGTTAGTGGGTTGGAGGAGAGTGAGAGAGAAGATGGATGTCTGAGGGACGTGCTGCAGCAGGTCCCAGTGATCTGGGCTGCTGGCACGGGAAAGACATAGAAAGAGACTGATAAGATTGATGACCTAACCTTCCAGAGGAGAGACAGAACAGATCGGAACGAAGGAGAAGAGAAGGACGGTGGGAAGCGGGTTGAGTAAGAGAAAGAACCCTTCCAGTCCAGAGCGCAAAGGCCGGGGCCCAGTCCCCGAGGTTGATTGGATCTTTTATGTCCAGCAGCAGACACCGGTGGAGTAGTGAGCCGCTAACGCCTTACTCCCATCATAGACTTGGGACACAACAGCACCTTATTAGTGAGCCGGGACTCTGGAGCGAGAGTCCCCCGAAGCAGGCTACAGCTGTCTGTCATACAAGTAGAGACTAGGAACACCTAGAGAGAGGCATTCCAGGGTCACTAAGTACTGGAGTGCTTCGCCCCTAAAGGCGCCTTGGAAGAGTCGTTCAGTCAGGTACACGTTGGCGGAGTGCTGGAGAGGAGAACCTATCTTGCCTGGAGGTTGGCTTGAACCCTGACCTGGAGAACACAGCGCGGAGGCTGGCATGTGTGTGAACTGCAAACAGTGAGTAAAGCTTTGGAACCGCACGCCCTGGTGTCCTCCAGTTATTCCGCACCGCTACACCTGAGTACCTGTACCTACACCATCTTCGTCTCCCCGCCATTACAGCATATACACTGCCTTGGGTCTACAGCTCTGCCTGTGGAGAGCTTTACCATCTATGCTGCACACACCATCAGTCCCAGAGGATCTGCATGCAGCGTCGGCCTAACATCATATTTGCCGAACACCACAGGTGGCGTCACGAACTTTACATTACAACCAAACACCACCGCCATTGATATTGAGGCCCTGAGTCATGGACCGGGTCACCGCTGCTGTGACACATCATCCCCCTGACACCGGCCCGGTACCGAGTACCCCACTGCCCTGGGTGAAGCGAGGGCGACTCAAAACCAACTGATCATATCCCCAGAGATACCCCTAATAGAGTACAGAAATTACATAGGAAAGAAATATACTGGATATACAAACTTAATACCATAAAACCGCATGGTCTAAATGAAATTACAGAGGGGTTTTTTATAACAATTCTCATCCCTTGTAACGAATAATATTTATTATTTCTTTTAATCAGTGCTGTGTATGCATCTGTGACTTCTATAAGAGATTGTAAATGATTTTATATGGATTTGTCAATGATATTATATCATGTTCATATACTGATCTGATACAATGGATCTACCATTGTTAGTACCACTTCAAACTACGACTTTCAATGTAAATGGTTCTTCTAAATGAATTGCTTGTAAATAATGATATTGTAAACATTTGAACAAGGGGTTCCTGGTGTAATGTGTGAGGTGCGGACTGTTTTTTAGTTGTTGTTTTTGCCTGGTGCGCTGCTGGGGATTGATCTCCTGTCCTCTTTGCTCTTTCCTTTTGTGACCTTTTCTTCTGCTCCATTATTCCTGATGGTGGTAATCTCAACCTTTTAAATACATTTTTTTATTTCAAATCACTAATTTTTTATTCAAAATCATCAATTATTAATTTTAACTAGTTTTCCGATCTCGAGTTGTGGCTCATTCATTAGATGGGTCTGCAAAACTCGGTCCATACGTAATTTTTTGGAGCAAGTTCTTGCCTGCAGTTGCTCCTTTTCGTTCTTATTTCTTTTTATTTTTTCTTTTAAATAAATCTATAAATCTCTAGAATCTATTTTATTCCTTTTTATTGTGTTGAATGTTACAACCTGAACTGTCATGTGCTGTGCTAAGTGTCAGAGTCATGAGCTTTGACACTGCTGGACATGTGATTCCCTTTGGCGCCAGATTTGAATGTGGAATCTATTTTAACAGTATGAGGTCATATTGTAGGATTATAGCAGCTCCTGATGAAGGAGTCCTGTAGACTTCGAAACGTGTTGAGAGAGTAAAACGCCATTCTTCAGCTTCTACTCGTCTGGACCGTTATTTGTACAGCAGCGCGGATGATAACCACAAATCCTCCTGGTTTAATGCTAAAATTCCAGTTGAGAGATGTAAGAAGCTTGTGGATGGTTGCAGTTATTTACTCCGAAAGGTGTGCAACCAAATATTAATTTGAGGGCGCCAACAATTTTGTCCAGCCCATTTTGGGGGTTTTGTATGAAATTATGTCCAATTTGTTTTTTTTTCTCTGATTTTTTTTATGTTGTTCCAATACACACAAAGGAAATAAACGTGTGTATAACGAAACATGTGTAATGGCTATAATATTCCGGGAGAAATACTTCATTTTCTGGAACAATTTCAAGGATGCTAAAATGTTTGGCCATGATTGTATGTACTGCACATGCACTGCATGATGACATCACAACAGAACTCTCTGTGACTCGGTGATTCACAATGACTTAGAACACTCGGTGCCACGCTGATGACATCACACAATAGAACCCTCTGAGACACACTGATGATGTCACAATTGACCCCAGTGTAAAACTATGTGCGACGGTCTGATCCCAGTTATTTTCTATTGTGCGTTGCAGTCACGAGTTGTGTGTTGCAAAGTCTGATATAGAAAGCGATATTTATTATTATCAAGCGATATTTATTATCAGCGCTAGAGAGGAGGAGAAGAGAGGAGAGAGGAGGAGGAGAGAGGAGGAGAAGAGAGAGGAGGAGAAGAAGAGAGAGAAGAGAGAGAGGAGAAGGAAGAGAGAGAAGAGAGAGAAAGGTAAGTTTGAACTTAATCTAATGAGTTATGGGAGTCTTTCCCAGGGGGAGACACGACCTTCAGATAATTATAGAGGGACAGATATAGATTTCCCTATAGAATCATCGCCAATAACAGGAGAGACACATTCTTGTAATCGGCATTAACTGTTTCAGGAAAAGGTCAATATTTCCTCTTCTTCATTTCTCTGATCTCACAGTCAGGTGAAAGCTTGTTTTTTTGCGAGATGAGTTGTTGTTTTGAAGAACACCATTCATTTTACTTTTGAAAAAAAAATGCTTGCTTTTGTGGACACATTCATGCAAAATATGTATGTTTTTATCTCTTTATGTTTTAATTCGGAACAGGAGATGATTTAAATTTTTATGTTTTATTATTTGTTTTTTTTTTTCTTCACCTTTTTGTTGATTTTTACCTTATGTTTTTAGTCCCACTAGGGGATGTAAACCTATAATTGTTTGATTGTTTATACTATATACTACAATAACACAGTATTGCAGTATATATTGAAATTAATGTTCCTCCTTATGGATTGATACATTAATGATAGATAGATAGATAGATAAGGGATTTGTAGTGCTTCACCACTGATAAAGCTATTATCTTATTTTAGTACCGTATATACTCGAGTATAAGCCGAGGCCCCTAATTTTGTCACAAAAAACTTATTGACTCGAGTGTAAGCCTAGGGTGGGAAATGCAGAAGCTACTGGTAAATTTCATAAATAAAAATAGATACCAATAATAGTGAAATTAATTGAGACATCGGTAGGTTAAATGTTTTTAAATATCCATATTTAAACAGGAGTCCCATATAATGCTCCATACAGTTCATGATGGCCCCATAAGATGCTCCATACAAAACACACCCCATATAATGCGCAATACAGTTCATGATGGCCCCATAAGATGCTCCATACAAAATACGCCCCATATAATGCTCCATAAAGTTCATGATGGGCCCCATAAGATGCTCCATACAAAAATATGCCCCATGTAATGCTGCACAAATGTTAATGATGGCCCCATAAGATGCTCCATAGAAAAATATGCCCCATATAATCATGCACAATAGTTAATGATGGCCCCATAAGATGCTCCATATCAAAATATGCCCCATATAATGCTACACAATGGTTAATGATGGCCCCATAAAATGCTCCATATTAAAATATTCCCCATATAATGCTGCACAAAGGTTAATGATGGCCCCATAAGATGCTCCATATTAAAATATTCCCTGATGGGGACAGGTGAATATTGCATGGCTCACACTCCCCCCAGTCCTATTCACCATCCAGACACTGCTACATCTCAGTCCCTGCATCTCCGCCCAGGCGCCGGCATCTCTCTTCCTGTCTTCTGATGCTGAGTAGTCACGTGGTAATGCTCATTAAAGAAATAAATATGCGCTTCACACCTATGGGAGTGGAGACACGTGCATATTCATTACTTTAATGAGCGGTACCAAGTTACCACTCAGCACTGGAAGGAAGACAGGAAGAGAGATGCTGGAGCCCGGACTGAGATGCAGGGACTGATATGCAGCGATGAGGCCAGGAGGGTGAGTATGATGTCTTCTGCTCCCCCATACCCCCTCCCCCACCAGCAATGACTCATGTATAAGCCAAGAGGGGTGTGAAAACACGCTGAAAAGCACAAAAAAAGTGCTGAAAATCTCGGCTTATACACGAGTATATACAGTATGTTTGTGCCGCTATAGTTGTGAAAGTACGTTTGTATACATATAGGTCAGTATGAGAGTATATGTGTATATACATATATATACATGATTGTACCCAGGGGTGAACACTGACAGCTTGGGACCCCTGTTCAAGAAATATGTCTGGGCCTCCCTCCTTTTTTTACAACAAAGTTCTTGTACTTTACATGTCAAATTCTCCTGTTATCTTTGTTATTTTCTGTTTTATTATATACCGTCCTCGCTTGTTAGATAATGTAATGCAGTGATGGGTGATGGAGCATGGGAAAGCTTCTATTCTGATGGAGGAGCTGATGGACTGGTCTTCTAGTCAGATGCTGCCCCATCAGCAGTCATTTTATATCTAATAAGAGAGGACTATGTGCTAGAGAGAAGGCGCTGAGACTAACAAAAATAATGAGAATACGCTATGTAAAGGACGGTGCTATTTATAATAAGTCATGATACTAAGTAATAATGGGATAGCACTGAACATTACAGAGAACACTATATAAAAAGGGACAGTGTCATACATAGCTAGAGAAGATGCTACATAATAGACGGCGCCATACATAGCTAGAGAGGATGCTACATAATAAGGGACGGCGCCATATATAACTAGAGGATGCTATATAATTAGGGACAATGCCATATATATAACTAGAGGATGCTATGTAATAAGAGATGGCGTTTAATTGCATAGTTTCCTCTTTTATTATATAAAAGGGGTATTCCCATCTCCACGATCCTATCTCAATATGCAGTAGGTGTAAAAATATTAGCAAATACCTCCAGTTAGGAATGTTGCATATGATGACATCACAATGGCTTAGAACCCCCAGTGACAGTCTTATGATGTCACAATTGGCGGTCCCTGCGTATACCTATGGACTGCATGATGACATCACAATGACTTAGAACCCTATGTGACAGGCTGATGATGTCACAATTGGCGGTCCCTGTGTATCCCTATGGGCGACGGCCTGACCCCAGTCACTTTCTATTGTGCGTTGCAGTCACAATTTGTGTGTTGCAAAACTTGTTATAGAAAGCCTTAATTATTTATTATTATCAGCGCCTTCCGTTGGAGAGAGAGAAAGGTAAGTCTGAACTTAGCCTAAAGAGTTACAGAAGTCTTTCCCAGGGGGAGACACAACCTGCAATTGATTATAGAGGGACAGATATAGATTTCCCTCTAGAATTATTGATTCTTACCTTATTTTTTAGTTCCCCTACGGGACTTTAACTTATTATTCTTTGCTTATTATACCATACACTGCATTATCACTGAGCACCACAGACTGAGACTAATGTAATATTTGTACCATCTTCTGTGTTTTTCTCCAGTGTTTGCAGGGCTCTGTGAACATGACATCTCTCAGTGATCTCACCAAAGTGCCAATTTTAGCTGATGATGTGAAAATAGACATTGACTGTAAAGAGAAGGATGAAAACGGAGAAACACAGGACCTGCACGAGCGGACGGGAGTTTCCAGCAAACGTTCCATCAGCACTGTAGTCATTCTATCCTGCATCAATATAGTTAACACCATGGCTTTCTTCATTGTTGTAGGTAGGTAGGGGCACAGTGGGTTATGTCGGTGGGGCAGGGTGTAGAAAGCCCCTAACTGCAACATAAAAGGAAAGAAATCTTCATGGCCAACGAGAAGGCTCGTTAGTTGCTGTGACGTCTCTTCCTGCACTTCTCTGATTACAATAATCACTTGTGTTCCTCTTTTTGTTCTGGCAGGAGCGATGCCTTACCTGAAAGCCGCCTTTAAAATGGATGACAATGGATCCAGCTTTCTAAAATTAGGTAAAATTTCAATATAAAATCTTATTCTAAAGTGACGAGGACGGGAGAAGTGTTTAAGTGCAACAGTCTAAATAATCCTCAAATTTAAAAATTGCAATAATATAGAAATGTTTTTCTTGACCTGTTTTTTCCCTTCCCATTCTAGCATTCACAGTCTGCAATGTGGTGTTTGGTCTAGTCTTTGGATACCTGGGAGACCGCTGGAGCAGGAAACGCATTGCGTGTACATGCATGGCCGTCTGGGCAGCCATAAGTATCGGCAGGATCTTCGTTCCCAATGAGGTAAACTGAACATGAATTGAACCTGTCAGGTCTTCCACGCCCTCCAACCAGCAGCACTCACTTATCTAGGAGTAAATTCCTGCCTCACCAGCCCTGTAGAATATTTATCTGTAAAAATGAGGTTAATAAAGCCTTCATATTGTCCCCATTTCCTGTGCTAATGGAGGCGCTGACTAGTTGTTGGGTCGTTAGTTGCCCCAGACTAGTCAGCCCTTTTCATGTTATCACGCCCCTGTGGGAGTGATAACATAATTTTCCGGAGCTTTTGTCATCGCCAGCTCCTGCACATCCCGCACACGCGCGCTGCACATTTCGGCATCGTCACTGCACCTCTGCAGCTGGGTGTACGCTACCTGGCTTCAGACGTGCACTGCCCATGACCGGGAGCCATAGTTTGAACTGACGGCCATGCGCACTGCACCATTGAAGCTGGAGAACGGAACACCTAAGTCATGGCCGGAAGCTCAGAAGATGGCTTCCGGTCACGCGCCTCTGATGTCAGGAAGCATCTGTGGATCTCGATGCCATCATGGAGCGCAATGCACGGACAGGCCGCGGGTCTTCCGACCCGATCATCACCATCACGCGGTCTGTGCATTGTAGTCAGTGATCGGACCATGATCCACAGACGTCTGCAGGAGCTGTAAAGCCTCTCACCTGTTTGTATCTAGATCAGTATTTTGCATTAGTATTTGTAACCACAAGCAGGAGCGGCTCAAAATTAGGGAAAGTTACAAATCTTTCTATTATGGTATTTCTTTAGATGTCTAAGAAACGTTTCTTGAATAGTCACTGAATATCTTTTTGTGTTTTCACAGTATTTTCCAGTTTTTCTGTTGACCACTGGACTGCTGGGAGCAGCACAGGCAAGCTTTAGAATTACTGCTCCCTCAATCATTGCCGACCTGTATGTGGGAGACCGGCGCAGCCGCGCACTTTCCTGCTATTACGTGGCAGGATTTATTGGCCGGTGAGTGTGGACCTATTTATTGATTAGAGGAATTCCGACAAGGCGGACTTGTTGTGGACTTTCTCCGGCCGCCCAGATTGTGCTCTGCAGATGCATGCATGTACAAGACATATGGATGGCATCTTACAACCCCCCCCCGCAAGTAATGAGGAATCCTTAATCAGAAAGGAGGAGCCGGAGAAAGACACTCGCACATTTATATGTTTGTGTGTGCAGAAATGATGACAACTTTGTTTTTGTTTATTACAGTGGTCTTGGTTACATCATTGGCTCTGAAGTTACAAGGGCATTCTCTGGCGACTGGCGAATAGCCTTTCTGGTAAGTAATAGGTCTGAGGGATCTTGTGGACAAACTGTGAATCTTAATTATAACTCCTATATGGTTTTAAAGGGAATCTGCCAGTATATTTTTATCATTTAATCTGAGAGCAAGGCCTCTGTAGGGGCAGAGGACCTGATTCCTGCGATGTGTCACTTACTGCTCTGTTTAGTTGTTTAGAAAAAAAAAAATCACTGTTTTATCAGCAGGAAATTATGAGGAGGGGACTAGTTGTCTCATGCCACATAGTCCTCCTGCTCTGTGTAACCCCTTCCCCCACTGATTGGTAGCTTTATGCCTATATACATTGTACACAGAAAAAGCTGGTGTGGGCGGGGTTATAATGGGCTCAGCATTCAGAAGCTCTGCAAGATCTGCATCAGAAAAAACAGAGATTTTATCAAAACTACACCAAGCAGAGCAACAAGTGACATATCGCTGGATTAGGGGTCTCTGTCCCTATATTATGTTGCTCACATATTTGCAGAAAACACCTGGCGATAGATTCCCTTTAATTCCCTTTAGTCTTTTCTTCTGATGACACCTCTGTATTTGTAATATGTGATGTCTCCTTCATCTACACAGCTCTCCCCTGTTCTGGGCATGATAGGACTCCTGTTCATGAGTGTGATTGTAAAAGAGCCGACCAGAAGAGCTGCAGAGGGAAATAACAGCAAACCGCTGAGCTTCAGAGCATGGATTTATGATGTAAAAAATCTCATTAAAAAGTAGGTATTTTCTGTGCACTGATTGATGTCACTGATCTACCCCGTGACTTCTACATTATTTACATGTTTTTTTCCCCTTTCCCCTTTCTGCAGCCCAAGCTTTATGTTTTGCACTCTTGGCATGACGGCTGTAAAGTTTGCTGCCGGTGCCATCAGCTCCTACGGTCTTATCTTCCTGCACCGTGCCCGGGACATCAAACAAGAGAGCGCACAAAATCAGACTGAAGTCGGCGGTGACTATCACAGGTACAAGTTTACCAAACTTTGATTTGACAATCACTGTTGGGAATTTAATATTCCCTCTACCCCAGTTTTCTCTTTAAAAAAAAATTATATTTTAAATGATTATTGTATCAAATTATTTATATTTCATTCATTCGAGCTCCTTCACTAATCTCTTTACCACTTTCCTTTGCAGTCTGATCTTTGGGTTAATTTCATGCATCTCTGGCATCTTGGGAGTTGTAACAGGTGCGAAGATAGCCAAGATATATAGGAAGAACCCTCGTGCCGACCCGATGGTTTGTGCTTCGGGCCTGCTCGGCTGCATCGTTTTCTTGGCCGTGGCTCTATTTATGGGAAACATCAGTATCGTGGCCACATATGTAAGTACCTGATGTGTAGATTGCTTTATAACCTTACTGGGTCTTGGAAATAGGACGGATGTAATGAGCGGTAGAAATCATAGACTATGGCGGGGGCTGTCTAGGAATGTATGGAAACTGGGGATGAATGGATTAAAGGGAACCGGTCACCTCGCTTTTCCGCTACAAGCTGCGGCCACTGCCTTTCGGGGCTTATCTACTACATTCTATAATGTGTATATGTATTGTTCCTTATCTCTGCAGGTGTTTATGTCCATCGGAATCATGTGTCTGAATCTGAACTGCTCCGTTTCGGCTGATATTCGCCAGGTGAGTGGAGAAAAGCGCTAAACTTAGCAAAGCTAAAATTATATTTATGTAGTCAGCCTGTATGTTCTGTTTCACCCATCAAGGCCCCTTAATCCTGGCTGTATCCAAGCATTTGTTGGATAATTCCCAACTAAACTCCAAAATAGACTTGGCCCAAGAAGATTAAAAACTTCTTTAATAAAATCTCAGTACATAACGGGCTTCTGGGCTTTTTTTTCAATCCTGGCTGACTGTGCTCTTTACTTCTGTTTCACATATGTTCACTTTGCCAATGTTCTCTTGTCTTGCTGCGTCCCGTGACTTACTTCTGCTCACTCAGAATATTCTCTTGTTTCAGTATGTAGTATCTCCTGCAAGACGATCAACAGCACAAGCCATATTTATGATAGTGTCCGAGCTGGGGACTGTCGGAAGCTCCTATGTCATCAGGCTGGTAAATAACTTTTACATATTTTCACATCACTTTAAAGCTACATTCATACATCTTTTTCCATTTGAACATCCTAGAAACATAGAATGTTAAAGTTGGCAGGGACCTCCAGGGTCATCGTGTCCAACCTCCTGCTCAATGCAGGATTCACTAAACCATCTCAGATGTCTGGCAAGCCTCTGTTTGAAGACTTCCATTGAAGGAGAACTCCCACCTCTCGTGGTAGCCTGTTTCACTCATTGGTTACCCTCATTTTCAAAAACATTTTGCTATTATCTAATCTGTATCTTCTCCCTTTCAGTTTCATTCCATTGTTTCTCATGTTTCCATGTGCAAATGAGAATAAGGGTGATCCCTCTACACTGTGACAGCCCTTCAGATATTTGTAGACAGCTATTAAGTCTCCTCTTAGCTTTTTTTGCAAGCTAAACATTCCCAGATCCTTTAACCGTTCCTCGTAGAACATACTTTGCAGTCCGCTCACCATCCTGGTACCTCTTCTCTGAACTTTCTCCAGTTTTTCGATGTCTTTTGTAAAATGTGGTGCCCAGAACTAGACACAGTATTCCATATGAGGTATGACCAAAGAGGAGTAGAGGGGGATAATTACTTCACGTGATCTAGACTCTTTTCTGCTTTTCTTAATACATCCTAGAACTGCATTTGCCTTTTTTTGCTGCTGCTGTATCACACTGTTATCTCATGTGCAGTCTGTGATCTACTAGTATACCGTCTTTTTCAAACAAACTGTTGCTTAGTTCTATTCCTCCCATTCCGTAATTGGAATTTTAGTTTTTCTTGCCCACATGTAGATTCTTGCATTTCTCCATGTTAAATATAATTCTATTAGTCACTGCCCATTATTCAAGTTTATCTAGATCCTTCTGAGTCCTTTCTCTATCTTCTCTATCGTTAGCTCTTCATTCCTAGCTTTTCATTGTCTGCAAATTTGATCAGTTTACCTTCAGTTCCCTTATCTAGATCATTTATAAAAATGTTGCACAACACTGTGGCCAGGAAAGAGCCTTGTAGTACCCCACTTGAAGCACTCTTCCAATTGGATGTGCTACTAATCGTACTCAAAGAGTGGTAATAAATAGTTATTTATTACCACTCTTTGAGAACGATCATTGAGCCATTTATGAATCCACCTAACCGTAGCCTTGTCAATCCCATACCTGGTCATTTTTTCAATAAGGATTGTATGAGATACTTTATCAAACGCTTTGTTGAAGTCAAAATATACAATATCTACCGCATTTCCCTGATCCACCCAGTTAGAGATTCCATCATAGAAGGAAATTAGATTAGTCTGGCATGACTTGTTTGCTACAAATCCATGCTGGCTCTTGTTAGTTACTTGTAATCTTATCCAAGTACTTACATACATGCTGTTTAATAATTTGTTCAAAGATCTTTCCTGGTATAGAAGTAAGGCTCACTGGCCTGTAATTTCCTGGTTCTAACGTCTTTCCTTGTTTGCACATAGGGACATTTGCCCTTCTCTAATCTTACGGGACTTTTCCTGTTCTTCCAGGTTTTTTCCTAGTGGCTCTGCAATTTCTTTTGCTACATCTTTTAGAATCATAGGATGTAATTCATCTGGACCAGGAAATTAAAATTAATGTAAATTGTCTAAGTGTTCTCTCACGATATTTCTGTTTATGGATAGTGTGAATCAATTTATTCCTTCGATAGCACACCAATGATCATTTGATGTTACATTTGCTCTCTTAGAGAACACAGGGGCAAAATATGAATTTAAAAGTTTGGCCTTCTCAACATCAATTTTGACCACTTGACTCTTTTCATTTTGTAAAAATCCTGTCTTTTGACTTTTCTTTTGCTTTTCACATACCCCCAAAATCCTTTGTTACTGCTTTTGTCCTCACCTTGCAAGCTTAATTTCATTACTGGCTTTAGCTCTTCTAACGCTTGCCCTGCATTCCCTGCAGACAGCAATACATTATTCTTAAGATATGCCCCATCTTTCCATTTGATATATATTTATTTTTTTCCCTTTTAGCGAGTGTTTAAGTTCTGTGGTCATCCATCTTGGTCTCTTTAAATACTTCCAATTCTTCCTTCTTTTCGGAATTGTTACAGATTGTGCAGTGAGAATTTAATTTAGCAAAATCTCCCATCCTTCTTGGACATTTGTCCTCTAGAACATCCAACCATTGGACCTCTCCTACCCTATTTCTGTGTCTATTAATATCCGCCTTTCTGAAGTCCAAGATAAGATCTGTTGCAAAGTTGCTTATTTTCATGTGTATTATTGATCTTTTCTTTACATAACCACTTTAAGTAATTAGATAATTTATTAGGTGGTCACATTTAGCAAAATGAACAATCGCTTTTAGGAACGTTGTGTCCTGCAAATGAATGTTCATGGCCTAATGATCATTTATTCTGCGAATTCTACCTCTGCAGACAGCAGACATTCAGAACATACAAGTAGTATCCATACACATACATTAACCAGCAGGACAATATATGGAAGCTATGCACCAGCAAACTATTCTTACCTTGTGTGCACGGCAGGAGAACTCCAAAGACAAGATGTCCTGGAGTTGTCATAGATCATCTGCTGAAGGAGGAAGTCACATCAGTCCTGTCTCTAGACAATACAATGTTATATTCTTTAATAGCATAATAAATAAAAAAGACAATCAATGAATTAATAGTGTATATAAACAGAGGTCTCTGAATATGGCCACAGATGCCAAGATGTAAAACATGATGCTACAAACGAGACAAAATCTTGGGAAAAGGTAACACATAATTATCAACAGTATCCCTAATCAGAATATCAGTTCAAAATAAAGTGCCAGTGCATATTCTCCAAAGAAATAGGGATCCTCGGGGGGCCTTCCCAGCCCGCCGAGGAAGCCATTGCGAAATGCACGTCGGGGCCTGTGGCTACAGATGGACATCAATATGGGTAAGAACTATTTATAGTATTTATGGCCCCTTAGCTTACTAGGTGGTGAGTTCTATGTGATAGGTCACTGACCAGAGAACTAGGAGAAATCTCCATGCTATTGTAGTATTACCTATATGCATTTAGGATTTGGTCATCCCTATATCTTTGGAGAATATGCTCTGGCACTTTATTTTGAACTAATATTCTGATTGGGGATACTGTCAATAATAATGTATTACCTTTTCCCTTGATTTGGCTGATTTCACACTTTTTTTGCGCTGCGTTTTTGCGCATATATGCGCATGTGTTTTTCCTATATTTAACATGGATGCGCATTGCCATGCGTTTGTATGCATTTGTATGCTCATGCATTTTTTCGTAGTGTGCACCCAGGCGCACAAAATGCAACCTGTTGCATTTTTGGTGCGTCCGACCTGTCTCAAAAAAACGCATGCGCACAGAATTCACCCAAAAACACATCAAAGTCTATGGGAGCGCTGACGTGCGCATGATTATGCGCACATCTGCTTTTATAAATGCATGCGTTTTTTGTAAAAACCTTGCACAAAAAACAAGAAAACGCATTAAAAACGCATGACGCATTTTTTATGCGCATTTGCACTGCGCACGCAGCGAAGCACAAAAAAACGCAAGTGTGAAAGTAGCCTTTTGTCTTGTTTGTAGCATCATGTTTTACATTTTGGCATCTGTGGCCATATTCGGATAGCTCTGTTTAGGTACACTATTAATTCATTGTCTTTTTTATTTATTATGCTATTAAAGAATATAACATTTTATTCTATTTAAAAAATTCCTTTGTCCTTTGGTGGTGTATTTGCACCATGTTTTGGTGTTTGAATGTTGTTTGGGAGCTCCACAGGGTTGATACCCATATTTATTCGGGTTGTTTAAATCCCGAATTCTGATTATGATATCTGTGTTTGAGATTGTGCTATTCTGTCTCTAGACAATGTGTAGTGATGGGGCTGTGGAAACTGGTACCGGTGCTGTTCATGGTTTGGAGGATGGAAGCTCCTCCACTATCTGCAGTGAGGCACCTTTTAGTTCTATGATCACCAGATTTCATTGTTATCCATTGACTGCTGTCAGTGTAACTGTGTCCAGTCAATTATGTTTTTTTTTACTTTCATTAACCATACATAACTATTTATTTTGTCATATTTTCAGATATCCAACACCTTCAAAAGTCTTAATCCAGACACGGCTATATGGAGGTTCCACCGTTTACAGTACGCCCTCATGTTTTGTCCCGTTGCCGTGGCTATTGGAGGAGGATTCTTCTTGGCATGTGCCCACTTTATTGAAAAAGACCGCAAGACGGCAGAGACAGAGTCTGAAGGTACATACAGAAATATGTTCATTACCCACTCATATCTCTTGCAGAATTAATTTGGATTAGCATTAGCTCCATAATCAGTAACTGTAATCCCCAGCATCTGTATAATACCTCTATCTCCATAACAAAGCTCCATAACATGAGAGTAACAAAGCTCCATAACTAAATATGCAGATATTTTAGCCTGGTGTAAATTCCGCTCTTTTTCTGGCGTTGTTTGTGGCTCTCGTATCTCCCCATTCCTGATATATGTCTTCCTGTATATTTATCAAGCATTTTAGCCAACTAGGCATGATCATCAAGATATTTCTCAAAAAGAGAAACATTTTGAAAGTCATACCCACTTAAAAAAAATAAAAACTAGATTTACATAAAGGGAGAATTGAGAACCCCAGGAATAAAATGACGAGCAATGATAGTTTCAGGAGAATGACGGCACAGGTGAAAAAAATAGTTAAATGTCCGGTCATCTTGTTCAATTGTTTATTTAACATTTTCAAATTTTACAATAATGTTAACAAGGACTATAAACTGGGGAGCGATAAAAAGGGAAGAATGGAGTAACAACGCGAAGTTACAGGATAGAAAGTAAAGTCAAGGCTGCTCATTATTATTAGGAATAAACCGACTATTATAATGTTGCATTTTGCACATAATATTTACAAACATTTAATTTGGTACATATCTGGTATATTTTGGTAATACACCTCCTTTAGTTTTTAAGTTGTGGATTTAGCATGTGTTAAAAAAAAAAAACACATTTACATCATGACATTCATCCAACTCAATATAGGTAAAAAAAGTTTTTTTAAAACCCAAGTACAAAGTTGAACTTCTAATATTGTGTGTTGATGCGCCTTCCATTACGTCTGATATTGATGAATTATTTGCTTTAATTTTGTTGTAATTAAATGTTTAATCACCAAAAAGATGTAACAAGAGATATGTTGAAATTCGGGTGGAATGTCTTCTACAACTTGCTGTAATACTACTAACTATGGAGTAATATTGGATTTAGAAATTCATGGGAATAAGTTCGAAGTTTCTTTCCACAATTCCTTTAAAAATGGACAAATCCAAAATATGGGTAAAGTTTACCCCATTTTCCCACAGTCTCTCGAGCATAGAGGAAATTGGGAAGGAAATACTCTGTGGAGTTGCACTGGAGTAAAGTACCACCGTAACACAATGTCATAGTGTGTCTCATGGAGAGAAGCGCATGTACTGGTAGAATACGTCAGGTTTAATGCTCTACTGTATATATAGATAAGCCTTCTGTATTATTTTATAAAATCATTTTATAATCCTGATTCTATTTTTTCTTTATAGATTGTCTCCTGAAGGCGATAATAGTTGCATCTCCTTAAATTGGAATTTTTTATGGCTGGACCTGAGGAAAACTTAAAGGTACGATAAGATGGGAATGGTCAGATTGTGTCTTTTGACCAGTAGCCATTTTTTACATTTTTGATAAAGAGAATATAATTGTGAGAACCAAATTTCATTCTAGTAATGATTCGGAGTAGTGTGTGATCTGCCTTGAAGAGATGTTTAGACACCGACATACATCTTGTAGTTCTTCTTTATTTAGCCATTAGTCTAATATTTGGGATAGTTACCCTGTCTGAGCAGTCGAGTCTAAGTAACCATTTGAATCAATGTTAAAATCACCAAAAAGTAATTAATCTCCATTCTGAAGTTTGTTGACAGCCATCTCTATATGAATAGAGGGTATAGTCCTAACCCAAGAATGAGCAACTATCAATTATCTTAAATCTTTTCTTGCAAGGCAATAATTCAGTAACCAGGAGTACATTGCATGCCACTTATATATGATATCCAGTTGTTTCATCTTCAGTCATATTTGTTATTTCTGCAGATCACTATTCCAGAGAGAGGCCTGAGTGTGATCCGTCAATGAATAAAGAATCCAGCCAGATGTGACGACTCTTCTACAAGACGAAAACATGTCAGAAAAAAAGAGACAGATTCCGGGCTCGGGCTCTGTACTCACTTATGGACATGTCACTTATAGGACTTTCCGCAGTCAGACGTACTCACGGAATAATGCTGGTTTCCTGCTGCATAAAGAGGCAGATTCCGGGCTCGGTCTCTGTACTCTTATGGACATATCACTTATAGGACTTTTCGCAGTCAGACATACTCACGGAATAATGTGAGTTTCCTGCTGCATAAAGAGGCAGATTCCGGGCTCGGGCTCTGTACTCACTTATGAACATATCACTTATAGGACTTTTCGCAGTCAGACATACTCACGGAATAATGTGAGTTTCCTGCTGCATAAAGAAGCAGATTCCGGGCTCGGTCTCTGTACTCACTTATGGACATAATCACTTATAGGACTTTCCGCAGTCAGACATACTCACGGAATAATGTGAGTTTCCTGCTGCATAAAGAAGCAGATTCCGGGCTTGGAATCTGTTCTCGACATTTACCAGACTTTTTGTGCTGAGAAGAGTTCACAGATGAAGTGACTTCTATATTAATTTATGTCTTCGTCATGAGGCCTATCATAATTAGAGCCACATTGAAGACTATTGGGCAACACGGTGGCTCAGTGGTTAGCACTGTTGCTTTGCAGCGCTAGGGTTCAAACCCAACCAAAGAAAACTGCAAGGAGTTTGTGTGTTCTCCCCGTGTTCGCGTGGGTTTCCTCCGGGTTCTCCGGTTTCCTCCCACACTCCAAATACATACTGATAGGAAATTGAAAAATAAATAATTGAATATTATTCCAACTATTAATGAGTATTCTTATCTTTGACACCTTGAATGAAGTTAATAGTCAGTATGATGACACAGCTGAACTCATAGGCTGGAAGCTTGTGTGATGGCCGAACTGCTACATTACGGAGTAGCTACTACAAGGACTTGTGAATCCACTGTTGGGAAGTGTATTAAAGCTAGCTATAATGGAGCATTGCTGGGATTTGTGGTTCAATGCATGAGGAATTATAATAGGGCAAGCCATGTAGGGAATTTTGTTTATTGTATTGAGTGCACCAACTGTTTCTGCAAGCGTGCCAACATCTGTGGCAACTGGGCACCAACATTAGAATGTGGTGTTTCCATTGGTGCAGTCATTTGTAGTTTAAGTGATGCTATTGTGCATGTGATTTAAAGGGGAAGCGCCATCCCTAACATTCAAGTTTACTGCCAACCCCATCTTGTGTCTGTATTTGTATATTGTGTAATACTATTTATTTTGCTGTTACTTGACAACATTAACAGATTTATTTATAGAGGGGAATAAATGGCTAAGTGTTCCAACCTCATCTCCTATGAGTGTGTATGGAGTGTGGACAAGGGTTTCCCAAGTCAACCATTAACAGAAGACGACTCTCCTGCATCCCACTACAGCTCCCAGCCAGATTCGGTTGGAGGCTGTTTTCCTTATTGAGGTGAGAACTACGGGACACCCTTTCCATGGAGGCGGCTTAAAGGGGTGTTTCATAAACCAGGATGCAGCCACAATGGGGGACATTGCTACATAATGGGGGAGGGATTGTAGCGCATCTATCCTTACAGGATTTAGTGACCACAATTAGTGTAAAGTTAAGAAAGTGTTGGAGAGTGGTTCAGGAGAAGGCAGAATAGGCCAGAGGGCCACACAGTACAGAAAGGCACAGAACGCTTAGGAAAGAAGAATGCTGTCAGCCGCCACTTGGTACAATGATGTCCCATAAAGAATACGGGCCTATGGCTCGAATCAGGAAAGAGGAACCGTTTTCATCTCCCAGTGAAGGGGAGCCATAGTGGGAACCAGTACGGGAAAGTGGGTGCAGGAATATGGGGATTGCAGAGCCAGAAAGAGCATCTCACAGGCTAGAGGAGCCAGCATTGAGAGGGAAAGCTCAGGCTGAAAACATGAACTTGTGCTGTACTGAAATTGCCATGGATTGTTTGTTATCACGTAAAGTTACACTGTTAAAGCAGAATACGGTGCCTGTTCCTGAGTGTGTGATATATTAGATAGAATAAAAGCCGGCAATTCAGCAGCCATGAAGTGTAAAATCACAGCAGGAGCCGACATCGTAGAATAGATGGATTACATACAGTAAATACACATAGAATAGATAGATACACAGATGCATTAAAGGAATCGGTGTCTTTCTTTCAATTAAAGGACTTTATTCTGGGTGTGTGTGTTTTCATACAATGGGCTTAGTAATAGGGGAGTCTTATTGACGCCTCTCCATTACTAACCTCCGGGTTTGGTATCACCTGACAATACAAAGGTGACATCAACCCCCCCAACTACCACCACACTTGCCACAGCTGCAGGGCATGTGAGAAGTGCGAGGCTAAGTGCCAGAATTGACGCATCTTATTTTTAATCAGATTTGCATTTGTCCAATTTCATTGCAAGTGGGAATGAGCCCTAATTCTGAGCTACTCCTACCCTTTCCACATGACACTGATTCACTTTCCTATTTGTGATGCTCTGTTCGTACATCTATCCAGCATTAGGCAGTTCGTTTTGTTCATTTTGCAATGCCACCAGTTTTCACCAGATAAATCAAAACTCTAATAAAAGAAAGTTTCTCTTGTTTTGTTTCAATTATTATCCAAGCACTTAATAAATAAATGCTGAGCTTATAGAGATGACTCATAGCCAACAATTGTCCCGGGGATGATCAATGCTTTCATTGGTTGCCAAAATGTGGTGGGAAGAGACGTGAATGGACGGGCCCATCTGTTATCTCAGCAATGAGCAAGAAGAGCACAACCTGCGCCCAGTATTATTAACGATAGAAATAGTCAGTGTCTGCATTCATTATCAAGTCTTGTAAAGCGGCTTTGTCTAGTCAGGCACTATATCATGAACCCATCATCACCGCTTTCTTCATCAACTTAAGCAGCACAAGGTTCTGTGTGTCCGAACAAAAGGGTGTTCTCATTTCTAGTACATAAGCTACAGTTATAGCAGAGGTGAATTCATTCATTTAAAGGGGTTGTCTGGGACTTTAACATTGACTTATCCTTAGAATAGGTCATCAATGTCTGATCGATGGGGGTGCGACACTCTGCACCCCCGTGGATCAGTTGTTCCCGCTGTCAGCCCAGTTGCGCAGCTGCACAGCACAGCGCAGTCGATTGCAGAGTGGCCAAGTCCGGGTACTGCACATCAGTGCCCTATTCAAATCAACAGAGGGTGGATGTGCAGTTTCCATCCACGGCCACTATTCTGTAGACGTTGCTGTGCTGCTCAGCATATGAGCAGTTGCAGGCCAATACCTGGAAAATCTGATCAACGGGGTGCCAGGTGTCACACCCAAATGGGTCATACATTTATGTCCTATCCTAGAAATGGGCCAACAATGTTAAAATCCCAAACAACCACTTTAATAGGAAACGCTTTCTTTAGAGAAGTTTTTCTTTTCCTTAGGGTTCATTCATATGTCCATTTTATTTTCACGTGCAAGAAAAATGAACTGAGTTTCATCAGTCTTTATAACAGCTTCTCAGATCAGTCCATGTAAATGGATGGCATCGGGATGCTAAAAAAAAAAACTCTAAAAAAAGATGCTTCAGGAAAAAAACAGCATTTTTGGAATCACCTTCCTCTTCAAAAAATTCAATGGGTTAGCCTCCTGGAAAAGATGTATGCACATAACCTAACTCGACACTGACCTTGAACTCCGTACATTTTATTAATGTTACTGCATTTATGGGTTCAATTAACTTAGTCTACAGTTGGTACGGAAAGTATTTAGACCCCTTTAAATTTGTCTCTCTTTGGTTCATTGCGAACATTTGGTAAATTAAAAAGGTCATTTTTTTTCTCATTAATGCACAATCTGTACCCATCTTCACTGAACAAAACAAATGTAGGAATTTTTGCAAATTTATGAAGAAAGAAAAACTGAAATCACATGGTCATAAGTATTCAGACCCTTTGCTCAGACACTCATATTTAAGTCACATGCTGTCCATCTCTTTGTGATCCTCCTTGAGATGGTTCTACTCCTTCATTGGAGTCCAGCTGTGTTTAATTAAACTGAGAGGACTTGATTTGTAAAGACGCACACCTGTCTATATAAGACCTCACAGTGCATGTCTGACCAAATGAAAATCATGAGGTCAAAGGAACTGGCCAAGGAGCTCAAAGACAGAATTGTGGCAAGGCACAGATCTGGCCAAGGCTACAAAAGAATTTCTGCAGTACTCAAGCCTCCTAAGAGCACAGTGGCCTCCATAATCCTTAAATGGAAGAAGTTTGTGACCACCAGAAGTCTTCCTAGACCTGGCCGTCCAGCCAATCTGAGCAATTGTGGGAGAAGAGCCTTGGTGAGAGAGGTAAAGAGAACCCCAAGATCACTATGGCTGAGCTTCACAGATGCAGTAGGGAGATGGGAAAAAGTTCCACAGTCAACTATCACTGCAGCCCTTCACCAGTCGGGCAGGGGCGGACACAGACTGTAGTGGGCCTCTGTGCAAGAAATTTTTCTGGCCCCCCCGTGCCCTTCATAGGGCAACAAAGTTATGTAAACATATACATTGTAATATTTATTTAGAACGCAACTATCAAATCTAAATAGTAAAGTTGTTTAATTTTTCATTAAATATGCAACAAGTAAGTTAGGGTGACAAAAATTCTTAATAAATATAATTCTGGATTAATTATTCAACGGCTCATATACAAAAAAAATCAATCCTTAAAAGATACTTTATTAACCAATCATTAAAAAGTTTTCAAAACTTTAAAAAACAGGCAAAAAAAAATAGGCTTATTGCTGATTTTCAAAATCCAGCCACAAACACTAGAGAGTCGTTCCAATGTCAGGTAGAGGGTCACAAACCTATTTGTCCCTATAGGGCCCTATATCTCTCTCCTACCTGACAGCGGAGGTTGGCACCCTCTTGATATGCAAATGGCGCCCCCGCTCCTCGGCGGCTCTCCCTAATCACCCTGTTGACTCCTATCTAAATGACATCAGCTTGGAGTACAACAGATGGCCGGGGACAAAAATATAATAGATAATAACCCCATGCTACAAACCACCAAGACAAAAATATAAGGAATAGTAACTGGAAAAAACTCTAATTTTTGGCAGATTTGTAAACATTTGCTTTGGGAGGAAAAGGGGTCTAAGTAACCCTATTTAGGTGTCTCCCTGCCTGACAGCGGAGCTTTTACACCCTACGTTACTCTGGTGCCCCCGCTCCATGTGGGCTGACCCTTACTGACCCCTACACTTCTCACCCAGAAAGAGGAAAGAGGGTGTCAGAACATATGGCCAAGGGAGACAGGGGTAATAACTTAGAATTATCCCTGAAAAAATCCCCCCCAAAGACAAAAAATGTTTTAATAATAATAAAAAAAAAAATGTATCTGCAAACTGATGTATACAGTGTACGGGATAATAGTGCATTAGCAAAGGCAGTTGCAAGTAAAGGGGGTAAGATATCAATCAGAACAGATACACAATCATTTAAATGTTCTTAAGCAGCATTAATGTACATTTCTCACATCACAAAACACTGCTATTGCCTCTAATCCCCAACAACACATTTTTCATATTGCATCATGCCCAAAACAATGAGCCATTGATCGCTCAGGCTCAAAATTGCACTGTCCCAAAAAAAAAAAAAAAATCAGCAAATTAACAAATATGTAAGAACTTAGCTCATGGCCACTGAAAAATCACCTCAATATATATAGTAGGCGGGGTGATAGTACTTTGACAAAGGCAGTTTCAAATAACGGGGGTAAGGTATCAATCAAAACAGATATACAACCATCTGAGTATTCTTAAACAGCATTAATAAACATTTCTCAAATCACCAACCGCTGCTATTACCTCTAATCCCCCATAACAGCATATTTTCATATTGCTTCATGCCCAAAAACAATAAGCCATTGATCACCCGGCTCAAATTGCACTATCCCCAAGTATTAAATCAACAAAATTGACAAATATGTAAGAACTTAGCTCATGGCCAATGAAAAATCGCCTCGACGCGTTTCCCTCCCGTAAAAGGAGTTCATCAGGAGGCCCATGATGTATTATGAATGCTCCCTCCGAGCATCAGATGTCATGCCTGGTTGCAGGTATCAATGGGTATGTGGTGACCACTGGTCATTTATAGTGACCTTACAACCTAGTCAAAGTGATAGAGGAAAATGGGGTCATAGTACTTATGATCCTTATATGTCTCCACTTCATATAGTTCATCTGCGCCATGATTTTAGGTCCCAAAAATACCTCCTTTCATTTACTTCCTATCTGACGCCGCCATTATGTAGTGGTAAATAATTCATAATACATCATGGGCCTCCTGATGAACTCCTTTTACGGGAGGGAAACGCGTCGAGGCGATTTATCATTGGCCATGAGCTAAGTTCTTACATATTTGTCAATTTTGTTGATTTAATACTTGGGGATAGTGCAATTTGAGCCGGGTGATCAATGGCTTATTGTTTTTGGGCATGAAGCAATATGAAAAAATGCTGTTATGGGGGATTAGAGGTAATAGCAGCGGTTGGTGATTTGAGAAATGTTTATTAATGCTGTTTAAGAATACTCAGATGGTTGTATATCTGTTTTGATTGATACCTTACCCCCGTTATTTGAAACTGCCTTTGTCAAAGTACTATCACCCCGCCTACTATATATATTGAGGTGATTTTTCAGTGGCCATGAGCTAAGTTCTTACATATTTGTTAATTTGCTGATTTTTTTTTTTTTTGGGGACAGTGCAATTTTGAGCCTGAGCGATCAATGGCTCATTGTTTTGGGCATGATGCAATATGAAAAATGTGTTGTTGGGGATTAGAGGCAATAGCAGCGTTTTGTGATGTGAGAAATGTACATTAATGCTGCTTAAGAACATTTAAATGATTGTGTATCTGTTCTGATTGATATCTTACCCCCTTTACTTGCAACTGCCTTTGCTAATGCACTATTATCCCGTACACTGTATACATCAGTTTGCAGATACATTTTTTTTTTATTATTATTATTAAAACATTTTTTGTCTTTGGGGGGATTTTTTCAGGGATAATTCTAAGTTATTACCCCTGTCTCCCTTGGCCATATGTTCTGACACCCTCTTTCCTCTTTCTGGGTGAGAAGTGTAGGGGTCAGTAAGGGTCAGCCCACGTGGAGCGGGGGCACCAGAGTAACGTAGGGTGTAAAAGCTCCGCTGTCAGGCAGGGAGACACCTAAATAGGGTTACTTAGACCCCTTTTCCTCCCAAAGCAAATGTTTACAAATCTGCCAAAAATTAGAGTTTTTTCCAGTTACTATTCCTTATATTTTTGTCTTGGTGGTTTGTAGCATGGGGTTATTATCTATTATATTTTTGTCCCCGGCCATCTGTTGTACTCCAAGCTGATGTCATTTAGATAGGAGTCAACAGGGTGATTAGGGAGAGCCGCCGAGGAGCGGGGGCGCCATTTGCATATCAAGAGGGTGCCAACCTCCGCTGTCAGGTAGGAGAGAGATATAGGGCCCTATAGGGACAAATAGGTTTGTGACCCTCTACCTGACATTGGAACGACTCTCTAGTGTTTGTGGCTGGAAAGTAAGTTAGGGTGCCTTCACATAGGCGAGTTTTTTGTATCCAATGAGATCAGGCGAAAACTGCATCCGACTTGATATGGTTTTTCTTTTTGCCCTTAAGGATTCTTTCACACTGGCGTTTTTCGACACTAGCAGCAGATGCGGCAGACTTCTGCACCTCTGCCACCAATCCGGCAAGCCACATTCATTCTCTATCGGGCTTGCGGCCGGCCGCGGCAAGTGCAGTTGTGCTAGATCCGCGTTACATGGTGCCACTAAAATAAACAGCGGATATGCTGCGTTTTTTAGAGCGGGAAAATCTACACCATGTCAATTTTTGTTGCGGATTTTCCCACCGTAAATGTACTGTATATCTGATATTGATGCTATGCAGGGCTGGATATAATATCTGTAGGGTGCTGCTGGGCTGTATTTATTACTAGCTGAAGAGCCCGGCGCTGCCCGGGCATAGTAACTAACTGTGGTTAGTTACAACAAATTATAATTATCCTCCATCCCACAGTCCCGTGCCCATATACCCATCATACATATCCTCCATCCCATAGTCCCGTGCCCATATACCCATCATACATATCCTCCATCCCATAGTCCCGTGCCCATATACCCATCATACATATTCTCCATCCCATAGTAGAGTGCCCATACATCCATCATACACATCCTCCATCCCATAGTCCCGTGCCCATATATACCCATCATGCATATCCTCCATCCCATAGTCCCGTGCCCATATACCTGTCATACATCCTCCATCCCATAGTCCAGTGCCCATATACCCATCACACATCCTCCATCCCATAGTCCCATGCCCATATACCCATCACACATCCTCCATCCCATGGTCAACCATTATGACATCATAATGAGCGGCGGGGCTTGCAACCTATGATGACATCAGCGTCGCCATGGCAACCATTATGAGATAATGAGGGGCAGGGCTTGATACGCACACACTTTTTCCCCCAGTATGTAGATAGAGGCAAAATTGTTTGGTGAATTGGAACGCGCGGGGTTAAAATTTCGCCTCACAGCATAGCTTAGGACGCTCTCGTGGTCCAGACGTGCGACTGTGCCAAATTTTGTGGCTGTAGCTGCGACGGTGCGGATGCTTATCCTGGACATACACACATACATACACACACATACATACATACATACATACATACATACACACTTTGAGCTTTATATATTAGATTTGCAAGTTGCAGCCTCAAAATTATATATACAGGCCAGCACAGCCTCCAAATAACATATATAGCCCACTAGCCAAGCATTGCCTCTAGTTGTTAATATATACAGCCCAGCACAGCCTTCAGGTAATATATACAGCCCAGCACAGCCTTCAGGTAATATGTACAGCCCAGCACAGCCTTCAGGTAATATGTACAGCCCAGCACAGCCTTCAGGTAATATATACAGCCCAGCACAGCATTCAGGTAATATATACAGCCCAGCACAGCCTCCAGTTAATATATACAGCCCACCACAGCCTTCAGGCAATATATACAGCCCAGCACAGCCTTCAGGTAATATATATAGCCCACCACAGCCTTCAGGTAATATATACAGCCCACCACAGCCTCCAGGTAATATATACAGCCCATCACAGCCTCCAGTTAATATATACAGCCCAGCACAGCCTCCAGTTAATATATACAGCCCAGCACTGACTCCAGTTAATATATACAGCCCAGCACAGACTCTAGTTAATATATACAGTACAGCAACAGCCTTCAGGTAATACAAACAAAAAGCACAGAATGACAAATGTGCAAAAATACCTTGCAATTAGACATATAACAGTAATCTGCAAGTGCTGATAAAAGGTAATAACAAACACAGGGTATTTAGTCGACACGTGTTTTTGCAAAAAAATGTATACCAAGCTGCTTCACCAACGTCAAGGTAACCCGAATTGAAGCAGTTCCTATCTAATGTATTTAAAACCTGAACATATGAACAGTGTCTAGATGAGCAGGATTAAGACAGGAGCTTTCTGGTATGGGCACTTGGTGCAAGACAACTCCTTATGTGCATGTCACACAAGAGAGGGGTGGGGAGTCTCAAATCATGCATAAGCACGAAAAAAAACTGGATTAAAAACACACATGTGACATGCACAATGTCCAGGCCAGCACAGCCTCCAAATAACATATATAGCCCACTAGCCAAGCATTGCCTCTAGTTGTTAATATATACAGCTCAGCACAGCCTTCAGGTAATATATACAGCCCACCACAGCCTCCAGGTAATATATACAGTCCAGCACAGCCTCCAGGTAATATATACGGCCCAGGACAGCCTCCAGGTAATATATACAGCCCAGCACAGCCTCCAGTTAATATATACAGCCCAGCACAGACTCCAGTTAATATATACAGTACAGCAACAGCCTTCAGGTAATATATACAGCGCCCAGCACAGACTCCAGGTAATATATAATACAGCCTAGCACAGCCTCCAGTTAATATATAAAGTTCAGCATAGCTTTAAAGGGAACCTGTGACCCCCACGCAGGCGTTTTTAAGTAAAAGAGCCACCTTGTGCAGCACTAATGCTGCATTCTGTCAAGGTGTCTCTGTTACTTAGCTTCCATTACACCGCTGAAATAATCGTTTATATAATTGTTCAAAAATACCTGAATTTTGACAGGGGGGCAGGTCTTTCCCCTCTGACAGACACCTCGCATTCATCACTGATTTCGTATTTGGCGCCTCCTCCTCCGTTTTCTTTTGAAATGCTAGCGCTTGCGCTGTACTGTAGTTTAGTGGGCATGCACAGTCAGCGCTTCCTGACGTGCCCGTGCTGTCAGATAACATCCCGGCCTTCATATCGCGTGGGCCTGAGATCCCGCCCCGCAGTCGTTTATGATTTATTCACACTGCGGGTCTGGGATTCTCGGGCATGCGCAGTGGTTATCTGCGGCTCTCCGCCTCCCGGAAATCCCTCCGCCTCATTCCTACATTGCATTGTCAGCGTTGGAATCGTCAGTTCCTCTATTATTGACGTGGCATCGCATCCTCCCCTCTGAAAGCTCCTAAAGCTGAATGCTGGTGTGTGGGTCTGCCTATGTTGGTTCTTTGCGGCTATGGCAATGCTGGGGTGATGATTGCATGGCACTATAGTGCCAGGCAGCAATGCTTGGGGTGATGATAATATGGCACTATAGTGCCAGGTGGCAATGCTGGGGGTGATGATTGCACGGCACTGTAGTGCCAGGTGGCAATGCTGGGGGTGATGATTATACGGCACTATAGTGCTAGGCGGCAATGCTGGGGGTAATGATAATACGGCACTGTAGTGCCAGGCACCAATGCTTGGGGTGATGATAATACGGCACTGTAGTGCCAGGTGGCAATGCTGGGGGTGATGATAATACGGCACTATAGTGCCAGGCACCAATGCTGGGGGTAATGATAATACGGCACTGTAGTGCCAGGTGGCAATGCTAGGGGTGATGATAATACGGCACTATAGTGCCAGGCACCAATGCTGGGGGTGATGATAATACGGCACTGTAGTGCCAGGTGGCAATGCTAGGGGTGATGATAATACGGCACTATAGTGCCAGGCACCAATGCTGGGGGTAATGATAATACGGCACTATAGTGCCAGGCGGCAATGCTTGGGGTGATGATAATATGGCACTGTAGTGCCAGGCGGCAATGCTGGGGGTGATAATACGGCACTATAGTGCCAGGCACCAATGCTGGGGGTGATGATAATACGGCACTATAGTGCCAGGCACCAATGCTGGGGGTAATGATAATACGGCACTGTAGTGCTAGGCGGCAATGCTGGGGGTGATGATAATACGGCACTATAGTGCCAGGCGGCAATGCTTGGGGTGATGATAATATGGCACTGTAGTGCCAGGTGGCAATACTAGGGGTTATGATAATACAGAACTATAGTACCAGGCGGCAATGCTTGGGGTGATGATAATACAGCACTATAATGCCAGGTGGCAATGCTGGGGGTGATGATTAGACCGCGCAATTGTGCAAAGCAGCAATGATGGGGGTGATGATTGTACTTCACTATTGTGCAAAGCAGCAATGATGGGGGTGCTGATTATACCGCACTATTGTGCAAAGCAGCAATAATGGGGGTGATGATTATACCGCACTATTGTGCCATGCAGCAATGATGGGAGTCTTGATTACATGGCACTGTAGTGCCAGGTGGCAAAGCTGGGGGTGATGATTATACTGCACTATTGTGCAAAGCAGCAATGATGGCTGTGATGATTATACCGCACTATTGTGCAAAGCAGCAATGATGAGGGTGATTATTATAACGCGCTATTGTGCAAAGCAGCAATGATGGGGGTGATGATTAGACCGCACTATAGTGCCATGCAGTAATGATGGGGGTCATGATTACACCGCACTATTGTGCAAAGCAGCAATGATGGCTGTGATTATACCGCACTATTGTGCAAAGCAGCAATGATGGCTGTGATTATACCGCACTATTGTACAAACCAGCAATGACCAGGGTGATGATTATACGGCACTATTGTGCAAAGCAGCAATGATGGCTGTGATGATTATACCGCACTATTGTGCAAAGCAGCAATGATGAGGGTGATTATTATAACGCGCTATTGTGCAAAGCAGCAATGATGGGGGTGATGATTAGACCGCACTATAGTGCCATGCAGTAATGATGGGGGTCATGATTATACCGCACTATTGTGCAAAGCAGCAATGATGGGGGTGATGATAATACTGCACTATTGTGCCATGCAGCAATGATGGGGGTCATGATTATAACACACTATTGTGCAAAGCAGCAATGATGGGTGTGATGATTTTACTGCACTATTGTGCCATGCAGCAATGATGGTGGTCATGATTACACCACACTATTGTACAAACCAGCAATGACCAGGGTGATGATTATACGGCACTATTGTGCAAACCAGCAATGATGGGGTGATTATACCACACTATTGTGCAAAGCAGCAATGATGGGTGTGATGATTATACCGCACTATTGTGCAAAGCAGCAATGATGGCTGTGATGATTATACGTCACTATTGTGCAAAGCAGGAATGATGGGGGTGATAATACCACACTATTGGGCCCCCCATTCATGAGCAGCCAAGCATCTCCACCAGGGGCCCCCCCATTCATGAGCAGCCATGCTTCTCCCCAGGGGCCCCACCATTCGTGAGCAGCCAAGGCCATGATTTTCCCCAGGCCAGGGGCCCCCCCATTCATGCGCAGCCAGGCCATCATGCTTCAGTTCTCCCCCAGGACGGAGCCCCCTAAAATCATGCCTGCCATGCTTCAGTTCTCCCCCACCCCAGGAGCCCCCCAAATTCATGCCTGCCTCCTCGGTCCCAGTCCTTCAGTTCTGCTCAGCTCTGGTACTCTTACCTGGAGCAGGCAGGGCAGGCCAGAGTCCCAGACCAAGAGGATCCACACTGTCCACTCCACTCTCCAGTCACAGTGTCCGCACTTGCTGGCTGATGATCTCACCTTAGCCCTCAGGGCTGCTCTCCTCTCCTTACTGGCTCTGCAGTGCTCGCGCTCCACATGGCTAATTTGCATTGAATAATTAGCCATGCGGTGCTGGAGGCTGGAGGGGCCCCCTGTCCCCTTGGGGCCCTGCAATGAATGGCTGCACAGGCGGTAGGTCCGCCCCTGCCTTTATGGCAGAATGGCCTGATGGAAGCCTCTCCTCAGTGCAAGACATATGAAAGTCTGCATAGAGTTTGCTAAAAAAAAAAAAAAAAAAAACACATGAAGGACTCCCAGACTATGAGAAATAAGTTTCTCTGGTCTGATGAGACGAAGATAGAACTTTTTAGTTTTATTTCTAAGTGGTATGTGTGGAGAAAACACACACCATATACATACACATACTGTATACATACACACATATATACATATACCGTATACACACACATACACCGTATACACATACACATATACCAAAAAAAGAGAGAAGCCAGCGCTGCCGGTGGTCAGAACGCATAACATGAGGTGCATATGCACATATTAGCATCTAACTGTATTCAAAATGAGACATTTAGCAAAATATTGATCAATAAATCGAGCCACCCCGCCAAGGCAGTCTCATGTGGGGGGTCCTACTCTACATTTTTAATATTCACTGTGCGTCACATGATCGGGGGTCAGCAATGCGTTGGCATAACAAACAGAGATCTCATAGAGACCTCTCTGATTCTTGCTGCCTGATTGCTATGAGCATCAACCGGTAGTCGGCGCTCATAGCAATGCAGTATTTCTGCTACATAGAGGCAATCTGCTTATCTTCTATATGTAGCAGAGCCGATCGAGTTGTGGATGCTTCTTGCCTCCCGTGAAGCATGCTAAAAAAATTTTAAAAAGTTTTTAAAAATATGAAAAAAATAAAAAAATATATAAAAGTTTAAATCACACCCCGTTCTCCCCATTTAAAAAAAAATTACACATATTTGGTATCGCCGCGTTCAGAATCGCACGATCTATCGATAAAAAAAAGAATTAACCTGACTGCTAAACGGCGTAGCGAGGAAAAAAATCAAAACGCCAGAATTACGCTTTTTTGGTCGCTGCGACATTGCATTAAAATGCAATAACAGACGATCAAAAGAGTCTATCTGCACATAAGTTGTATGATTAAAAACAACTTCTTGGCACGCAAAAAATAAACCCTCACCCAACCCCAGATCACGAAAAATGGAGACGCTAGGGGTTTCGGAAGATGGCGCAATTTTTATTAGAAACTTTGGAATTTTTTTTCACCACTTACATAATAATTATAATAATCTTTATTTATATAGCGCCAACATATTCCGCAGCGCTTTACAGTTTAACAGTTTTAAAACACAAGTCATAAGTAACAAGGTTAACAATACAATAATTAAAGCAAAATAAGACAAAATAAGATGACCCTGCTCGTGAGAGCTTACAATCTACAATGAGGTGAGGGAGATACAGAGTACAGGTGTGTATTTACAATGGTGTATTTACAATGATGGTCCAGCCATCTAGAGGGAGTGAAGGATGGATGGAGATAGTGAATGGGCTACACACGCACCCTTACACATAGAATGACTTTGATTAGTGAACGTGATAAGCCGCTCTGAACAAATGTGTTTTGAGGGAGCGCGTAAAACTGTGCAAATTGTTTAGTCCTACTTTCTTGGGGTAGAGTATTCCAGAGGATAGGAGCAGCACGGGAGAAGTCTTAGAGTCGTGAGTGGGAGGTACGGATTAGTGCAGAGGTTAGTCGAAAGTCGTTTGCAGAGCGCAGCGATCGGCTAGGCCGATAGACAGAGATGAGGGAGGAGATGTAGGGGGTGCCGCACCGTGGAGAGCTTTGTGGGTGAGAACAAGTAGTTTAAATTGGATCCTATAATGAATGGGCAGCCAGTGTAATGACTGACGAAGAGCGGACACGTCCGAGTACCGATTATCCAGATGGACAACCCTGGCTGCTGCATAAAGTATGGACTGGAGAGGGGATAGTTGAGTGACGGGGAGGCCAATTAATAGAGCGTTGCAGTAATCCAGCCGGGAGTGGATCAATGCTACAGTGAGGGTTTTTGTCGTTTCCATGGTGAGAAAAGGGCAGATTCTAGAGATGTTCTTTAGGTGTAAGCGGCAAGAGCGGGCAAGAGATTGTATATGGGATGTGAAGGAGAGATTGGTGTCAAACATAACACCCAGACAGCGCGCCTGCTGCCGGGGTGTTATTGTGGTGCCACTCACGGAGAGGGAAATGTCAGATTTAGGGAGGTTAGTAGACGGCGGAAGCAGAAGTAGTTCAGTTTTGGAGAGATTGAGTTTCAAATAGAGAGTGGACATGATATTGGAGACTGCGGACAGACAGTCACTGGCGTTCTGTAGTACAGAGGGGGTAAGGTCGGGGAATGACGTGTATAGTTGTGTGTCATCAGCATAAAGATGGTACTGAAAGCCAAATCTGCTGATGGTCTGTCCAATTGGGGCTGTGTAGAGAGAGAAGAGAAGGGGGCCAAGGACTGAGCCCTGAGGCACCCTGACAGCAAGAGGAAGAGGAGATGAAGTGGAGCCAGAGAACAAAACACTGAAGGAGCGGTCAGAGATATAGGAAGAGAACCAGGAGAGAACAGTGTCCTTAATGCCTAGTGACTGGAGCCTAGAGAGTAGGAGATGGTGGTCAACAGTATCGAAAGCTGCAGATAGGTCAAGAAGAATGAGCAGAGAGTGGTTACCATTACGTTTTGCTGTCAGAAGGTCATTGGTCACTTTGATGAGTGCAGTTTCATTCGAATGTAGGGGATGGAAGCCAGACTGTGAAGGGTCTAGAAGGGAGAGAGTGGAGAGGTAACGGGTAAGGCGGGAGTAGACAAGGCGCTCCAAAAGTTTAGAGATGAAGGGGAGATTGGAGACTGGTCTGTAGTTTGTGCAGGATGGGTCGAGAGCGGGTTTCTTTAGTAATGGAGTAACAATGGCGTGTTTGAAGGAGGATGGGAAAATGTCCGAGGAGAGGGAGATATTAAAGATTGTAGTTAGGTGGGTTGTGACGACTGGAGAGAGACTGGAGGAGATGTGAAGGAATGGGATCAGTAGTGCATGTAGTCGGACGAGAAGAAGAGAGGAGTCTGGAGACTTCTTCTTCTGTGATGGGATCAAATGTGGAAAGTGAGCCAGGGGAGATGCAGGAAGGGATGGGAGTCACATCACTTGGTGGTTGGGAGCAGATTTCCTGACGAATATTATCTATTTTTTCTGTAAAGTGGGAGGCCAGGTCATCAGCACAAATGTCTGTGACAGGAGCTTGTGCTTTTGGCCTGAGGAGGGAGTGAAAAGTGTCAAAAAGTTTCTTGAGGTTGTTGGCTAGTGAGATCAGGGTGGTGAAGTAGGTCTGTTTGGCGAGGTGAAGGGCAGCGTTATAGGCTCTTAACATAAATTTGAAGTGGATGAAGTCTTCTGGTGTGCGGGTTTTTCTCCATAGGAGTTCAGCACTCCTAGAGCATCGCTGGAGAAGTTTAGTTTGCAATGTGAGCCAGGGCTGTTTTACTCTGTGCTTGGAGGTTCTGAGGGTGAGGGGAGCTACTTGGTCAAGGGTGCTTCTAAGAGTGTCATTGTAGTGATGAACAGCCAGATTAGGACAGGAAGAAGAGGAGATTGGGGATAGTGATGAGTGTAGTGAGTCTGAAAGTGTCTGAGGGTTAATGAGGACCTAGACATGTTTGCTGTCTATGAATTTGTAATGACCTGGAGAATCATAATTCAATATATTGGTTGCACCATGCAAAAAATAACGAAAAGGATAGCAGAACATTTAAGGAACATTGAATTAAAAAACGCAGCTTATTCTGGAGCGGTAAAACATTTTGTCAGAACACACCAGGGCGATATTAGCTCATTTGCATTTTATGCTTTAGAAAGGGTTAATAACCCTGAACGGGGAGGTGACAGGCAAAAATTGCTGAATATAAGGGGAAGCTTTTTGAATTTTAAAACGTGATACAAAATTCCCGAATGGCATGAATTTTCGTAATGATTTATTTTATATTTATTGAATTATGGTATTTGTATGTGTTTTTGAATTTCTGGTGTGTATACTCTTTCAGGTAGCCACTTTTGTTTGTTGATTGTTTGCAAATCTAACCTGCCATTAGGATTCTTCAAGTCATTATGATTTCATATATACCAAACATGTCTAGGTTATTTTTTATCTAAGGCCTCTTTCACACTTCAGTTGTTTGACGTCAGTCAAGATCCGCCGTTTTGAAAAAGGATCCGCCATTTTTTTTGACAGATCCGTTTTTTTCCCATTGACTTGCACTAGCGGCGGATTTTGACGGATGGTCATCCGTTGGATCCGTTTTTTGACGGATCCGCCATATTTTTGACGTCCGCTGTCTTGAGTGGACAGACAATGAAACTTTTTTTGTCTGCGTTAAAACAGCGGATAGGGCGGCGGATCCGTTGCCAACCGTTATTTGACGGAATCTGGCAACGGATATGCTTTTTTTTTGTTTTGTTTTTTTTACATTGAGCATGCCCGGAAGAATTTCCTTGCCGGAAATTTAACCCAAAATATTCTCTCTCTCTCATTCCCAGACTTTAAATTTCAGTCTCTAGCTGCTAAAGCGGATCAGTCCAAAAATGGATCCGGTGGCATCTGTTTGTACCACAATAGAGACAGATCCGTTTTTTCACAACCTGGCGGATTTTGACTGACGTCAAAAAAACTGAAATGTGAAACAGGCCTAATGGGTTAAAAAAAATTCCAAAGTTTGCTAAAAAAATAAATAAAAATTGCGCCATTTTCCGAGACCCGTAGCATCTCCATTGTTCGTGATCTCGGGTCAAGCGAGGGCTTTTTTTTTTGCGCGCCGAGCTGACGTTTTTAATTATACCATTTTGGTGCAGATACAAACTTTTGATCGCTTGTTATTGCGTTTTAATGCAATGTCGCAGCGACCAAAAAACCTTAATACTTGCGGCTTGATTTTTTTCTCGCTACGCCATTTAGCGATCAGGTTAATCCTTTATTTATTGATAGATCGTGCGATTCTAAACGCGGCGATATCAAATATCTGTAGGTTTGATTTTAGTTTTATTTTGAATGGGGCGAAAGGGGGGGTGAATTGAACTTTTATATATTTTGCATTTTTTTCCATATTTTTAAAAACATTTTTCTTTAACTATTGGCATGCTTCAATAGTCTCCATGGGAGGCTAGAAGCTGCCACAACTTGATCGGCTCTGCTACATAGAAGTGATGATCAGATCGCCTATAGGTAGCAGATTTACTGCATTGCTATCAGCGCCGACCACATGGTGGTGCTCACAGTAATCCAGCATCAACAACCATAGAGGTCTCAAGGAGACTTTTGGTTGTTATGCCGACACATCGGTGACCCGCCATCACGTGACGCAGGTCATCCAGTGTGCGTATTTCCGGCCGGATGCGCTTGTTAAATGCCGCTGTCAGTGTGACAGCAGCATTTAACTAGTTAATAGCTGCGGGCGGATCGCAATTCCACCTACAGCTATTACGAGAACATGTCAGCTGTTTAAAACAGCTGACATGTCCCGTCTTTGAGGTGGGCTCACCGCCGGAGCCCTCATCAAAGCTGGTGATACTGACATTGGCATAATAGTACGTCTGATGTAAGGGGTTAAAACCCTCTATGATTTATATGTACAGTTGCCCGGAAAGTTACAAAGACTATTCTGGAAACAAACAAGCACTGCATTTGGCCATTTTCATCTGGGCCATGGATTTTAAAAGAGAACCCAAGTCTGACCCCTGGAAAACTTCCCAACGTTAATCAAGACTAAAATCTTTTGACTGAAAGTGATAACTCCTGTCTTTTAGAAAAGAGAGATTAAATTTGACAGTAATATATATAATATTTTAAAGCTGTGAATTGCCTGAAAAAAACAAACAAAATAAAAACACACCACTAAATTGCAGCCTGACTATAGGCAACTCACAATTCACATGCATCTTAAAGCTATGTGCAGACAGTATTTTTGCAAAGTTTTCAGAAAATGAGCACAACCTCCAATTTTTTTTTCTTTTTTAACCCCTTTCTGCCAGATGACGTACTATTCCCGGGATAGTACGTCATCATTGATCAGCCGCGCTCACGGGGGGGAGCGCTACTGATAGTGCCAGGTATCAGCTGTGGGAGCCAGGTGTCAGGTGTCACGGACCGCTCCCTGCACTTTTACCCCCGGCACACTGTGATCAAACATGATCGCAGTGTTTCAGGAGCAGGCAGAGGGGCTGTCAGCTGTGACAGCACCTCTGCCTTTGGATCGGAGACCCCACGGCATGTTGCGGGGTCCCAATAGCTGACATGAAGACCCGATGACGTCATGATGACATCCAGGTCTCCAGGCCTGAGAGACTTCCAGTCATGCACAGCGCATGTCAGGAAGTCTCTGTTGTCAGTGCGCAGAAGCTGCAGTGCTGACAGCTTCTATAGCATGCAGATAAGCGAGCAGCCTGAACAAAATAAGTGTCCCATAGTGGGACAAAGTGTAAAAGTCAGAATTAAATAAAAAAAATCTTTTAAAATAATAGTAAAAATATTTAAAAAAAAATATATATTTATTTAACAATAAATCAGTATTTGAATACAAAAAAACTCTTAACCATATAAGTACACATAATTGGTATCCCCACGTCCGTAACGACCCAACCTATAATGTACCACTAGTTAACCCCATTAGTGAAAACCATTTAAAAAAAAAAAAAGCCCAAAAAACCAATGCTTTATCATCATACCGCCGAACAAAAAGTGGAATAACACTCGATCAAAACGACGGATATAAATAAACATGGTACCGCTGAAAACGTCATCTTGTCCCGCAAAAAACAAGCCGCCATCAGGGAAAAAATAAAAAAAAGTTATAGCTCGCAGAATAAAGCGATGCAAAAATTATTATTTTTTATATAAAAGTTTTTGTTATATAAAAGCACCAAAACATTAAAAAATGATATAAATGAGGTATCGCTGTAATCGTACTGACCCAAAGAGTAAAACCGCTTTATCAATTTTTCCACACGCGGAACGGTATAAACACCCCCCCCAAGAAATTCATGAATTGCTGGTTTTTGTTCATTCTGCGCCCCTAAAATCTGAATAAAAAGCGATCAAAAGATGTCACGTGCCCGAACATGATACCAATAAAAATGTCAACTCGTCCCGCAAAAAAATAAGACCTCACATGACTGAGCAAAATATGGAAAAATTATAGCTCTCAAAATGTGGTGATGCAAAAACTAATTTTTTGCAATAAAAAGCGTCTTTTAGCGTGACAGATGCCAAACATAAAAACCCGCCATAAATAGTAAATCAAACCCCCCTTTACCACCCCATTAGTTAGAGAAAAATAAAATAAAAAAATGTACACTGCTCAAAAAAAATAAAGGCAACACTTAAACAACAGAATATAACTCCAAGTAAATCAAACTTCTGTGAAATCAAACTGTCCACTTAGGAAGCAACACTGATTGACAATCAATTTCACATGCTGCTGTGCAAATGGAATAGACAACAGATGGAAATTATTGTCAATTATCAAGACACCCTCAATAAAGGAGTGGTTCTGCAGGTGGGGACCTCAGACCACATCTCAGTACCAATGCTTTCTGGCTGATGTTTCGGTCACTCATGAATGTTGGTTGTGCTTTCACACTCGTGGTAGCATGAGACGGATTCTACAACCCACACAAGTGGCTCAGGTAGTGCAGCTCATCCAGGATGGCACATCAATGCGAGCTGTGGCAAGAAGGTTTGCTGTGTCTGTGAGCGTAGTGTCCAGAGGCTGGAGGCGCTACCAGGAGACAGGCTAGTACACCAGGAGACGTGGAAGGGGCTGTAGGAGGGCAACAACCCAGCAGCAGGACCGCTACCTCCGCCTTTGTGCAAGGAGGAACAGGAGGAGCACTGCCAGAGCCCTGCAAAATGACCTCCAGCAGGCCACAAATGTGCATGTCTCTGCACAAACGGTAAGAAACCGACTCCATGAGGATGGTCTGAGTGCCTGACGTCCACAGATGGGGCTTGTGCTCACAGACCAACACCGTGCAGGACGCTTGGCATTTATAACAGAACACCAGGATTGGCAAATTCGCCACTGGCGCCCTGTTCTCTTCACAGATGAAAGCAGGTTCACACTGAGCACATGTGACAGATGTGACAGTCTGGAGATGCCATGGAGAGCGATCTGCTGCCTGCAACATTCTTCAGCATGACCGGTTTGGCAGTGGGTCAGTAATGGTGTGGGGTAGCATTTCTTTGGAGGGCCGCACAGCCTTCCATGTGCTCGCCAGAGGTAGCCTGACTGCCATTAGGTACCGAGATAAAATCCTCAGACCCTTTGTGAGACCATATGCTGGTGCGGTTGGCCCTGGGTTCCTCCTAATGCAGGACAATGCCAGACCTCATGTGGCTGGAGTGTGTCAGCAGTTCCTGCAAGATGAAGGCATTGAAGCTATGGACTGGCCCGCCCATTCCCCAGACCTGAATCCGATTGAGCACATCTTGAGCACATCTGGAACATCATGTTTCACTCCATCCACCAAGGTCACAATGCACCACAGACTGTCCAGGAGTTGGCGGATGCTTTAGGCCAGGTCTGGGAGGAGATCCCTCAAGAGAACATCTGCCGCCTCATCAGGACCATGCCCAGGCATTGTAGGGAGGTCATACAGGTACATGGAGGCCACACACAATACTGAGAGGGACGTGGAGGCCACACACAATACTAAGCATCTTTTCCTTGTCTTGAGGCATTTCCACTGAAGTTGGATCAATCTGTAATTTGATTTTCCACTTTGATTTTGATCAGCATTCCAAATTCAGACCTCCATGGGATATTAATTTGGATTTACATTGATCATTTTTATGATTTATTGTTCTCAACGCATTCGACTATGTAATGAATAAAGATTTGCAACTGGAATATTTCATTCAGTGATGTCTAGGATGTGGTATTTTAGTGTTCCCTTTATTTTTTTGAACAGTGTATTTATTTCCATTTTCCCATTAGGGTTAGGGTTGGGGCTAAAGTTAGGGTTGGGATTAGGGGTGTGTTGGGGTCAGAGTTGGAGTCAGAATTGGGGGGGGTTCCACGGTTTAGGCACATCAGGGGCCGTCCAAATGTGACATGGCGTCCGATCTCAATATCAGCCAATTTTGCGTTGAAAAAGTCAAAGGCGCTCCTTCCCTTCTGAGCTCTGCCGTGCGCCCAAACAGTGGTTTACATGCATATATGGTGTATCAGCGTACTCAGGACAAATTGCACAACAACTTTTGGGGTCCAATTTCTCCTGTTACCCTTGGTAAAAATAAAACAAATTGGATCAGAAGTAAATTTTTTGTGAAAAAAAAGTTAAATGTTCATTTTTTTTAATCATTCCAAAAATTCCCGTGAAGCACCTGAAGGGTTAATAAACTTCTTGAATGTGGTTTTGAGCACCTTCAGGGGTGCACTTTTTAGAATGATGTCACTTTTGGGTATTTTCTATCATATAGACCCCTCAAAGTGACTTCAAATGTGATGTGGTCTGTAAAAGAAAATAGTGTTGTAAAAATGAGAAATCGCTGGTCAACTTTTAACCCTTATAACTTCCTATAAAAAAAAAAAATTTTGGTTCCAAAATTGTGCTGATGTAAAGTAAACATGTGGGAAATGTTATTTATTAGCTATTTTGTGTGACATATTTCACTGTTTTAAAGACATGAAAATGCAAACTTTGAAAATTGCGAAATTTTCAAAGTTTTCCCCAAACTTCCGTTTTTTTTTTTCCACAAATAAACGCAAGTTATATGAATGAATGTTACCACTAACATTAAGTACAATATGTCACGAGAAAACAAAGTCAGAATCACTGGGATCCATGGAAGCGTTCCAGAGTTATTACCTCATAAAGGGACAGTGGTCAGAATTGTAAAAATTGGCCCGGTCATGAACATGCAAACCACCTAGGAGGTTAAAGGGGTTAAAAGGATTTGGGGAGTTTCTGCTCAATTTCTGTTCAAAAAACACCACTGTGTGCATATACCATTGGGGTATGGCTATGCAGCAGCTTTGGCTGCAATGTTGGTTGCAAGCCCAAAGATCGCAATATGCTGCTACGACTTTGCAGAGTAATACAAGTGAATGTGATTGCATTGCAGTGAGAATACAAAGACACAAAAACAAATCCAACGGTCTGAATTTTTGTGATTTGCTTGTCAAGGTCACAGCACCTTGCGGTTTGCAATACAACCTCCATTACATTCACATTATGCGGGGATGTAGAAGTGGCACAAAGTGATCTTTAGCTACATGACCTGTGTCATGGCCAAAGCCACGGTGTGACCCACTCCGGCCTCGTTTTCCAAGCTGCAAAGTGACCGAATGACAATTATTAGATGTGGTCTTCATGTCATGCTCCCGGGTGAAAGTGGACAAAGACTATTGCCCATCACTCAAATATATCATGCAAAGTGTATCAGTCATTTTCCCCAGCTTACAAAAAAAAAAAAACAACACACAACAACCACACACGAGCCATGGCATGATAAATCTCAAATTAACATTAAACTACAATAAGAAATAAGAAAACAAAAAACACTTTTTTTTTTCAAAGGCTCAGTTCACACTTTGCGCTATGGAGCAGTTTTCTAAGAAGTTATGAGAAGCCTAGGAGCATGTTCACATTGTCAGGAAGTAAACATGGATTCTGTGCCTAAAATCTTTACTAACACTGCTGAAATTCTTCCCAAAATGCAAATATTTTAAAACATGTTCCCCAGGAAAAAAAACAGGAGAAAAAAAAAAAAAATAAAAAATAAAATGAACTAACTCGCGGCAAGTTTTTAATTTCATAACCTTACTGTCAACAGCGCTGATACGGTGGCGCATGTCTGACAAATCAAGAGTTTCCATCTTGGTTTTTCCTGACCTTATGTGAACATAGCTTAAAAGAAAAGTATAACTGAAAGTTTTTACATTTCTATTTGTTTGTTTGTTTTGTTTTAATCCATTACTACTTGTGGGATAATATTTAAAAAAATGGCAATGAAACAAAGTCTGTATCAGGACTAAACGCCACATGTTCTCACCTGTTCTTATGAAGATAAAAGCGGTGTATGCTCCAAACACTGCAGTGTATGAAAACTGAAAAGCTACAAGAAAAATAAAATGGCCTCAATTGTGCAAATTAAGCAAAGAAAAAAACCAAAAAAAAAAAAAACAAGACAAAATGATAAAAATAAAATTCTATTCATAGTCTGAAAATGGAACATTACATACCAGCAGACAGAAATATGCTCAGGACGGTACCTTGCCGAAACCTCAGCTGTTCAATGACATGATGAAAATGAGCTGAAAAAAAATAAAATACAATAAAATTAGTAATTATATATCCAAGAATGAAGCAGAGCAAGTGTACTCTCCTAAACGCACCCAAGAAAGTGTTCACAGAAGTCCGTGCAAACACCTGTTAGGCCGCGTTCCCACGATGAGCTTTTGATATTGCAGATTTTCTGCGCTATTTCTGCACCCATTAAAGGGAACCTGTCACCTCATTTTTCCGCTATAAGCTGCGGCCACTTCCTTTTGGGGATTATCTACAACATTCTATAATGCTGTAGATAAGCCCCTGATCTAACCTGGAAGATAAGGAAAACAACTTTTATTATACTCACCCGGGGGCGGACCGGTCTGGTCCGATCCGATGGGTGTCGCAGGTCCGGCGCCTTCCATCTTCATGCAGTGAATGTCATCATCCTCCTTGTTTCGTGTCACGGCTCCTGCGCAGGCATACTGATCTGCCCTGTTGAGGGCAGAGCATATTCCTGCAGTGCGCAGGCGCTGAGCCTCTCTGACCTTTCCCGGTGCCTGCGCACTGCAGTACTTTGATCTGCCCTCAACAAGGCAGATCAGTACGCCTGCGCAGGAGCCAAGACACAAAGCAAGGAGGATGATGACATCATCTCTAGAAGATGGAAGGCGCCGGACCTGCGATACCCATCGGATCGGACTGGACCGCCCCCGGGTGAGTATAATAAAACTTGTTTTCCTTATCTTCCAGGTTAGATCAGGGGCTTATCTACAGCATTATAGAATGTTGTAGATAAGCCCCGAAAGGCAGTGGCCGCAGCTTATAGCGGAAAAACGAGGTGACAGATTCCCTTTAAGTAAAATAGATTACGCGCCTTCTTTTCAAAAAGAAGCATTGTATAAAAAAAATTTAAAAAAAACTCACCCAAAACTCATCGTGGGAACGTAGCCTAAGTTCTTGGTCAAGGTTTTAAAATGCATCATCATTCTTGGTGGAGGTTTTTATATTATGCAGACCTTAGATAATAATGGGATAATACTGGCTGCACACAGACTGTAAAAATAATTGCCTGAACTTACCCCGAGCCTAAATTCAGACAAATGTATGTTTGATTCGTTTGTGCAACAGACTGCACATAGACCAATACTAGTGTACGTGCTAGTGCACAGGTCCACATTGGGGGAGAAAACAAAAAAATTATAAAACCTTGCAAATTATTTTATTATGGGATTTGTCTTCATTCCAGTAAAAAAAAAAAAAAAAACATGCAAGTTGCTTCTAAACCCCGGATTTTGCCCAGTCTATTTGCATTAATATCAGAGTGCACGCATTTGGAGTACAGATGATGGCAGTGATGGGACAGCACTAGTGATGAGCGAACGTGCTTGGATAAGGTGATATCCTAGAATGCTCGGATGCTAACCAAGTGATATCGGTGTACTCGAAAAATATGTTCAGTCCCTGAGGCTGCTGCAGGAGATCGTTCTGATAAGCAGAACACTCAGGAGTCAGGCAATACTCATCACTGCCATCATCTGTACTCCAAAGGAATACGTTCTGATAGCAATGTAGCTGAAGGCAGGCAGAGAGACTGAGGAAAAGCCGCCATTTACAGGTGTTTTTTTTTGTTTTGTTAAACAGCAATAAAAACAAATTCCTTAATGAAGATATTTGGAAAGTTTCATAACTTTCCATTCTGGACAAAATAAAAAAAAAAAATAAAAAATAGCTTAGGTATTCTTTTTAAAGACTACATCAGTAGGATCAACCCCTCCTAAGGCCTGTTTCACACATCCGTTTTTTGACGTCCGCCAAAGTGTGAAAAAACGGATGTGTGAAACAGGCCTAAGCCATCTGTATGGACATGTAGGTCATATAAAGTTGTGTAAAATGATATCATGATGTCTGCGATCTGATGCCTTATTAAGAAAAGCATGGATTTCTCTAGAATATGTAAATGAGCTGTTAAGATCTATGGGCCGGACGTAGATCTCCCTGATCTAACTACAGAGCTTATGTTAAATGAAAGGCAGTGTTACCAGTGTGAGACATGTATATCAGGAGAGCAGACTGCCAGTCATTACATGTCTCACACTGGTAACGCTCCTTTCATGTAAAATAATGTGTGGAGGCAGATTCTCAGGGAGATCTACATCCAGCACATAGATCTTAACAGCTCATCTACATATTGAATAGAATGTTGAATTCTCTGGAATAAGACATCAGATCGCAGATATTGGGGTATCATTTTGTCCAACTTTTTATGACCTACATGCCCATATAGACGGCTTAGGAGGGTTTTTCCTACAGACAGATGCCATTTAACCCCTTTTGCCATCTGACGTACTATCCCGCCCATGGGACCTGGGCCCCTATGCTCATGGACGGGATAGTACGTCATAGCGATCAGCGGCGCTCACATGGTGAGCGCCGCTGATCGCGGCCAGGTGTCAGCTGATTATCACAGCTGACACCCGGCACTATGTCAGGGGCGGTCACGGACCGTCCTGACATGTTAATCCCTGGCACACTGCGATCAAACACGATCGCAGTGTACCGTGGGTTTAGGGAATCATCGGCAGGGAGGGGGCTCCCTCCGTGCTTCCTGAGACCCCCGTAGCAGAGCAATGTGCAGCGCTGTTGCGGGGGCCTCCTTCCCTGCAGGTCCCCGAATCCAAAATGGCGGTGGGGACCTTTGGGGGCCTGCAGGGAGGTGGCTTCCTCATGCCTGCAAAGCACCGGCATGAGGAAGCCTGCAGCACTACCTGTGACAGATCGCTGATCTGTCACAGCGATCTGTGATGTGACAGATCAGCGAAGTGTAAAAAGGAGATTTTTGTGTACTCACCTTAAAATCTCTTTCTCTTAGCCTCTAATTGGGGGACACAGAATCATGGGTGTTATGCTGCTGTCCGCTAGGAGGCGACACTATGCATAATCTGAAAAAGGTTAGCTATGGCTCCTCCTCTGCAGAATACACCCCTGGATGGCGTCCGCCTTCTCCAGTATTGTGCAAAAGCATTAGGAGGAACATAACAGAAGAAACATAACCATGCCTGTAAGAAGGCTACTATGTACAAGCTCAAAGAACAATATGAGAACCCAACCGTAACAGCCGCCAATTAAGGGCAACAGGGTGGGAACTGTGTCCCCCAATTAGGGGCTAAGAGAAAGAGGCTTTATGGTGAGTACACAAAAATCTCCTTTACTCTGTCGCCTCATTGGGGGACACAGAACCATGGGACGTCCCAAAGCAGTCCCTGGGTGGGAAGCAATGGACGAATATTGTGCTAGCAGGACCCTAAACTTGGGGCACTGCCGCCTGCAGAACCAGTCTACCCAGGCTCGCGTCCGCTGAGGACTGGGTATGAACACTGTAGTGTTTTGTAAATGTGTGTAGGTTAGTTCAAGTGGCCGCCTTGCACACTTGTTGTGCCGAAACCTGGTGCCGAATGGCCCAGGAGGCCCCTACTTCCCGAGTAGAGTGGGGCGTGATACCGGCCGGAAGAGAGGAACTGTTGAGTCGGTAAGCCTCATGTATGGTGGACTTGATCCACCTGGCAAGGGTAGCCTTGGAGGCCGGCAGGCCCTTGCGACCGCCTTCCGGAAGAATGAAGAGGGAATCAGACTTCCGGAAGGGGGCAGTCCTGGACATATAAATCCGCAATGCTCTGATGAGGTCAAGCGTATGCAGAGCCTTCTGCACTCTATGAGCCGGAACCGGACAAAGGGATGGCAGTGAGATTTCCTCATTGAGGTGAAAGGTGGACACAACCTTCGGAAGGAAGGATGGTACAGTACGGAGGACCACCTTGTCCTGGTGAAAAGCTAGGAAAGGCCGTCTGCAGGAAAGTGCTGACAATTCCGACACCCTGCGTAGCGAGGTGATTGCCACTAGGAAAACCACTTTCTGTGACAGAATACAGAGTGGAACTTCTTTAAGGGGTTCGAAGGGTGGTGCCTGCAATGCTGTCAGGACCAGGTTGAGGTCCCACGTTTCCAGTGGACGCCTGCAGGGAGGAACCAATCGGGAAACTCCCTGGAGAAAAGTTCTTACTTGCGGTTTGGTAGCAATGCGCCTTTGAAAAAGGACTGAAAGCGCTGACACCTGACCCTTAAGCGAGCCTAGGGATAGCTTGGCGTCTAGGCCCGACTGAAGGAAACCTAGTACCTTCGGGAGAATAAGGGAGTGGGACCTGTCCATGAGATTCGCACCAGGAAAAGAAAGTTCTCCAGGTACAATAATAAATCTTGGCAGAAGCTGGCTTCCTTGCCCTAATCATGGTCGCAATGACATCCGGTGTGAACCCTGCCTGGGTTAGAATCCGGGTTTCAAGGGCCATGCCGTCAAATTGAGAGCCCCTAAATTCTGATGGTAGAACGGACCTTGTGACAGAAGGTCGTGACGATCGGGGAGACGCCAGGGGGCGTCTGCTGTAAGATGAACGATGTCGGCGTACAATGTACGTCTGGGCCAGTCCGGCGCGATCAGGATGGTTGGAACTCCCTCTTGTTTGATCTTCCTCACTACTCTGGAGATCAGGAGGAGAGTGGAAAGATGTACAGGAGCTGGAAATGGGTCCAGTCCTGAACCAGGGCATCCGCTCCGAGCGACCGCGGGTCGTGTGTCCTGGCCATGAAATTGGAGACCTTGGCATTGAGATGGGATGCCATTAGGTCCACATCCGGGGTTCCCCAGCGTTGACAGATCTGGTAAAAAATTTCGGGGTGGAGAGACCACTCCCCCGAGTCGAATCCTTGCCTGCTGAGGAATTCTGCTTCCCAGTTTTCCACCCCTGGAATGTGGACCGCCGAGAGTACCGACCTGGTGTCTTCCGCCCAGTGGAGAATATGTGTTACTTCTCTCATCGCCTGGACACTACAGGTCCCGCCTTGGTGATTCACATATGCCACCGCCGTGGCATTGTCCGACTGTTTCCGTATGTGAGAGGCCGCCAGCAGGTGATGAAAGGTTCTCAGTGCCAGGAAGATGGCCCGAATTTCCAGGATATTGATGGGCAAGGTCGCTTCCATTGGTGACCACTTGCCTTGTGCCCTGTGATGTAGGTGCACCACACCCCAACCTGTCAGGCTTGCATCGGTGGTCAGGACCTTCCACTGACCTGAAAGAAAGGGTTTTCCTCTTGTAAGCGAAGTTGGCTTGAGCCACCAATGTACGGACCTCCTGGTTGACGATGTCAACCGGAACTCCCTGTCGAGGGAGAAGGGGTTCTTGTCCCAAGACCTGAGGATGGCTAGTTGAAGAGGACTGAGGTGAAACTGGGCAAATGGCACTGCCTCCATTGCTGCTGCCATCCTGCCGAGGACTCTCATGGCAAACCGGAGAGATCGGGGAGGTTTGCGGAGGAGTGTGCGCACTCCTAGACGGAGGGCCAGTGTCTTGTCCTTGGGAAGGACCACAAGACCCCTGGAGGTGTCGAATAGCATTCCCAGGAAGGTTAAAGTCTGACTCGGGGTAGTCGATGATTCTTGTAAATTGACTAACCATCCCAGACGACTTAGTGTGTCGATTGTGATTGAGACACTGACCTCGCAGTCCTTGAAGGTGGAACACTTGATGAGAAGGTCGTCTAGATACGGAACGACTAGAATGCCTCTGGAGTGTAGAAAATCCATGGTGGCTGCCATGACCTTGGTAAACGTTCTTGAAGCTGTGGTGAGTCCGAACGGGAGAGCGACAAACTGGTAGTGGTCTTGGTTGACCGCGAACCTGAGAAACCTTTGATGGGCGGGAGCAAATGTTATGTGGAGATATGCGTCTTGTATGTCTATGGAGGCAAGGTATTCTCCCTACTCCATGGATGCTATGATGGACCGGAGGGAATCTGCTGTGAGCTCATTTTCGGGTTTGCCTCTGGCTTCTGGTGAGGGTTATGGAGCTGGCTGTGACAGAGGAGTAGTGAGTTCTCTATCAGGACTCCCTCTGTTGGTGAAGGGAGGTAATGAAGCTGATCTAAATGGCAGAGACTGGCCACCTGAGGAAGAGGACTGCGATTGGACATCAGGAGTTTCTGATTGGATTTAAGGCAGCCGACTCCCTAGTTTCTTGCTGGCGATTTTTCCTGACTGTGGCTTCTGGTTTCCAGTTTGGTTCCTGCCTTCCTAAAGCTAAGTTTTCTCTGCTATTGTTCATATGAGATTTTGTCTGGTTTACTTAGTTTTTGTGTTCAGCCAGCCCTGGCTGGGACTGGGCTGAATCCCCATTTTGTCTCTGATCAGTTGATCTCTTTTGCTCTGTCTTCAGAATATACCTGAGTGCTGATATAGTGATTTGAAGTCTAGCGACTTCAGGGCCTTTTTCTATCAGACGTGTTGGACATTTTTTTTGGCAGGGTTTTTTGCGTGATTGCAGACAGCAGCTTTTCTTTCCTGTCCTTTCTAGTTAGTGAGGGCCCCATGGTTTGCTCAGCCTATCTTTCTATCTGTGTCTGTGTTTTCATCTTGTTTCACAGACAATACATGTTGGGGGCTGTCTATTGCTTTGGGGTAGTTTAGATTTCCCCTTTCTTCCTTTATGCTTATTTAGTTCTCCGGCCGTGACGAGGCATCTAGGACCTCCGTAGGCAAGCTCCATGGCTACTGCTAGTTGCCAACCTCTCTGGTTTTCTGGGCTTAGCTTGCTTTTTGTTTTTTTCCTCCTCGGTGACCCATTCATAACAGAATCACCAGCCATACCGCAGATTCTAGGGTACTCAAAAGCAGGAGAGAATTGTAAATAAAAAAAAAAAAAAAAAAAAAAAGTGTCAGAATTTTTTTTTTGTATGTATATTTTCTTTTTTTTCCTGGGGCCGTAGGAGGATTCTTTTTTTTTTTCTTTTTCTCCTTGATGGAGATTAAGCAATTGTCTGATCATGTGGAGCAGCTCGCTGCTGAAGTGCGGGGAATTTCCGCCTTTCTCACTCATTCACATGCTGTTGAACCAAGGATCCCTGCTCCTGATGTGTTTTCTGGGGATCGGTCTAAATTTTTGAATTTTAAGAATTGTAAATTATTTCTTGCCTTGAAGCCTAACTCATCGGGGAGCTCTGCGCAGCAGGTTAAATTACCATCCCCTTGCTGTGCGGCGATCCCCAGGATTGGGCGTTTTCTTTGACACCTGAAGATCCTGTTTTGACTAATGTGGATGCATTTTTTCAAGCCTTGGAGTTGTTATATAATGAACCTAATGCTATTGATCAAGCTGAGAGAGCCCTATTGGCATTGAACCAGGGTCAGGATCCTGCAGAGTTATACTGTCAGAAATTCTGAAGGTGGGCGGTCCTTACTACATGGAATGCATTGGCAGCTCTCTTTCGGAAGGGTTTGTCTGAGACTTTAAAAGATACTATGGTGGGATTTCCTGTTTCCTCTGGTCTTGACGATTCTATGTCATTAGTAGAGTTGAGCGACTTTTGATTTTTTAGGGTCGCGTTTCGTTTCGTGAAACCCGACTTTTCTAAAAGTCGGGTCGAGCAAGATCGTCCGATTATAGGGAAAAGTCGGGGTCGTCCCGAAACACGAAACCCAATGTAAGTCAATGGGGAATAAAAGTCGGCAGTGAGAGGAGGACAGGAAACGCACCTACAGTGCCCATTTGAATGCCAAAAGCATCAATTCTTCTTACTTAAGCTTGTCAACCTTAATTAACTTCATAATACAAGTTACGCACTGAAAAATGGGGGTTATTTGGCTAAAGTTGTGGGGGGGGAGGGCTGGCTGCAGGTTTTCATGTGCCCTGGGCGAAAGAGCGCCCCTTTAACACATACCACAACTCATCATGCTCCGATACGGCAGAGAAATAGCAGTATAGTACAATGAAAAATACCTCACTTTTTACATCTCATGATGAGGCCCATCTATTTCTCCATACAGAATCATTGGTCCCATATAATGTTTGAAACAGTATATGATGAGCTCCACATAATGCTACAGTATATGTTGGTCCCCATGGATGAAGCTCCACTGTCTTATGGGCCCAAATAATGCTCCAAACATAATGGGCCCCATTTCTAATGCTCTAGTGTATAATGGGCCCTGTAAATGCTGCTCCAGTGTCTGATGTACACCTTTGGAATGTTCCAGTGTATGGTGGGCCCCATCTATCATTCTCCAGAGTATAGTGCTCCCCAAAAATTGCTGTCCCAACATTGAAAACAATCAAATAAGTCTCCTCGCTAGGGAATCCCTGTACTTCTCTGGATTCCTTGTCGTCCCCATCTTCCATCTCACTGCACAGTATTTCAACTTTGCAAGTGCTGTGATCCTGGGCAAGCAGGGGGGGCCCACTCGTTGGCGACGGCACTGGCACAGGGCCCATGATAGTACGGTGGTGTGTCTGATGGCGGGTGGGCCGAACCTGCACTTTCATCTGCAGCTTCCTCTTTGTCACCGTGTAAGATGGAACTGTATATGGGAAGGGTAACCTGAGTTTCATCAGGGTCAGATTCAGGTCATGTAGCATGCGAGGGGAATGTAGTGGTCTGGGTCAATGTACCAGCAGATTCATCGAGCAGTGGCTGGGCATCAGTGCACTTGTGTCGCCCCCAGGAGTACGGTCGCCACAGTGGCATTACCTTCTTCCTAGGGAGTGTGATGTCATGCTTGGGAGCAACGAAGGATCTCTCTAGCAGGTTAACTGATTGGGCGGCATTATTCCCACGAGTCATGACCCTCCAAACAGCGTTCATGAAGGCAAAGTGTTTGTTTTACGTGGGCAGTATGGTTGTAAAGCTGAACCTTAAAGGAATGTCCAGAAGGGCACCACCAGGAGTGGAGCCTACGGTTAAATTCGACTCCACCTGGGAAACCTCAACCATGCCAGCTACAGAACAGATGCACACATTGCAAGCTTAATTCTGTTAACGAACGAGACTCCGTCATGCCCCGCGGTCCGAGTCCGGCTTACTAGAGGGACACGTGAGGCTCTGGCACATGAGATTGGCCAATAACTGGTGTGTCATGCCCTTACATGTCCGTGGCTGCATGTGCGCTACACTGAAAAGGCCAGCGTTTGTCGCTTACGGGTGCAGAAAACCCGCTGAACAACGTTAGTGATGGGGATCACTGATTACAATTATTACCCGCGAACGATGATTTCCCAGTAAGTGCAGGTCAACCGCAGTTCCGGAATTAGGCCTAACCGTCATTCCTGAAAAAATTAAAAACTTACGTGTGCAAACCACAGGTGCTGTAGCTTGCTTAACAGCTCGCCAGCCGTTCTCACGCCCAGTATGGATTACACGTGATTGCACAAAGGTGAGAAAGGGTACCGTATCCCCAGATAACATGTATGGATAGCGTACACATTCAAAATATATGTCTATACATCAGGAGGCAGGCTCAGACGGTGTTAGGCCCAGTATGGATTGCACGTGATTGCACAAAGGTTAGAAAGGGTACCGTATCCCCGGATAACATGTATGGATAGCGTACACATTCAAAATATATGTCTCAGGAGGCAGGCTCAGACGGTGTCAGGCCCAGTATGGATTGCACGTGATTGCACAAAGGTTAGAAAGGGTACCGTATCCCCGGATAACATGTATGGATAGCGTACACATTCAAAATATATGTCTCAGGAGGCAGGCTCAGACGGTGTTAGGCCCAGTATGGATTGCACGTGATTGCACAAAGGTTAGAAAGGGTACCGTATCCCCAGATAACATGTATGGATAGCGTACACATTCAAAATATATGTCTATACATCAGGAGGCAGGCTCAGATGGTGTCAGGCCCAGTATGGATTGCACGTGATTGCACAAAGGTTAGAAAGGGTACCATATCCCCGGATAACATGTATGGATAGCGTACACATTCAAAATATATGTCTCAGGAGGCAGGCTCAGACGGTGTCAGGCCCAGTATGGATTGCACGTGATTGCACAAAGGTTAGAAAGGGTACCGTATCCCCGGATAACATGTATGGATAGCGTACACATTCAAAATATATGTCTCAGGAGGCAGGCTCAGACGGTGTTAGGCCCAGTATGGATTGCACGTGATTGCACAAAGGTTAGAAAGGGTACCGTATCCCCGGATAACATGTATGGATAGCGTACACATTCAAAATATATGTCTCAGGAGGCAGGCTCAGACGGTGTCAGGCCCAGTATGGATTGCACGTGATTGCACAAAGGTTAGAAAGGGTACCGTATCCCCGGATAACATGTATGGATAGCGTACACATTCAAAATATATGTCTATACATCAGGAGGCAGGCTCAGACGGTGTCAGGCCCAGTATGGATTGCACGTGATTGCACAAAGGTTAGAAAGGGTACCGTATCCCCGGATAACATGTATGGATAGCGTACACATTCAAAATATATGTCTCAGGAGGCAGGCTCAGACGGTGTCAGGCCCAGTATGGATTGCACGTGATTGCACAAAGGTTAGAAAGGGTAACGTATCCCCGGATAACATGTATGGATAGCGTACACATTCAAAATATATGTCTCAGGAGGCAGGCTCAGACGGTGTTAGGCCCAGTATGGATTGCACATGATTGCACAAAGGTTAGAAAGGGTACCATTTCCCCGGATAACATGTATGGATAGCGTGCACATTCAAAATATATGTCTCAGGAGGCAGGCTCAGACGGTGTTAGGCCCAGTATGGATTGCACGTGATTGCACAAAGGTTAGAAAGGGTACCGTATCCCCAGATAACATGTATGGATAGCGTACACATTCAAAATATATGTCTCAGGAGGCAGGCTCAGACGGTGTCAGGCACAGTATGGATTTGACGGCCCAGATTACACAGCGGAGGAGCAGGGAGAGGTAAAGATTGCAACTGCTGGGGTCCTGCCCAAGCAAGGGGGGCCCACTCGTGGGCGTCGGTACTGGCACTGGGCCCCTCATAGTACAGCGGTGTGTCTGACGGCGGGTGTGCACCACCACCGTCAGAGACACTTGATTGCACTATGAGGGACCCTGTGCCAGTGCCCGCGCCCAAGAGTCGGCCTACCCACCTGTCCAGGGCAACGGCACTCGCACGGTGTCGTGCGCTAGGTGGTGACCCCGGCCATGGGGGGGGAGGCAGCACAGTTAGGGAGTTTTAGAAAGTGGCATATGTTGATGTTGGACATTCAGCTGATGCAAAAGGCGAAATAGGTGAAGTCCCAGGAAGAGGTGGACCAAAGCAAGCCATTTTTCTGTCACCCTATGTGTCATCAGGGGAAGGTGGGACAAAATCCTTGGAAACCCATGCATGGTTCATTTTAATGAAGGTTAGATCATCCACATTTTGGGTTGACAGACGGGTCCTTTTTTCTGTCAGGATTGATCCAGCTGCACTGAAGACTCTTTCCGATAGCACACTTGCAGCTGGGCAAGCGAGCTCCTGTAAGGCATATTGGGCCAATTCAGGCCAGGTGTCCAGTTTAGCGGCCCAATAGTCAAAGGGGAATGACCTGTGTGGGAGAACATCGATATGGGAGGAAAAATAGTTTGTAACCATAGTTGACAACTGCTGTCTCCTGTCACTTTCCATCGATGCTGTATTACCAGTTGTGTGAGCGGTACTTGAAAAATCAGTCCACAACATTGTCATGAAACCCCTGTCTCCAACGCCACTTCTGCTGTGTGCACCATGAACACCTCTGCCAAGCTGCCCCCGGCCCGTACGGCTCGTGTGAGAACCATCACTGCTGCTGTGTGCTGGGAATGCCTCAAGCAACCGATTTACCAGAGTTGCTTGTTTATTAGCCAATATTAGGTCAAGGTTCTCCTGTGGCATGATGTTTTGTAATTTGCCTTTATAGCGTGGATCCAGGATGCTGGCCAACCAGTAGTCGTCATCGTTCATCATTTTGGCAATGCGGGGGTCCCTTTTTAGGATCCGCAAGGCATAATCTGACATGTGGGCCAATGTTCCCGGTGTCAATGATGCACTGCGAGTGCTGGTTGGAGGAGCACTTTCTGGCAAATCCACATCCCTCCAGTCATGCACAAACCCTGTACCAGACCTTGCCACGCCAACATTTTCACTTGCCCCACGAGATGCATCCTCCTCCCCTAAGTAATCATCCCCATCATCATCCTCCTCCTCCTCTTCTTCCTCCAACTCGTCCAGGAGAGGTCCCTGAGGAGACAATGGCTGAATGTCATCAAGGATTCCCTCCACCTCTTCCTCCTCGTCAACATTGGCTGCAGACGCCTGCTCCTTAAGGTGCGTCAAAGTTTGCATGAGCAGACGCATAAGTGGGATGCTCATGCTTAGGATGGCGTCATCTGCGCTTACCAGCCGTGTGCATTCCTCAAAACACTGAAGGACTTTACAGAGGTCTTTCAGCTTCGACCACTCACACCTGTCAACTCCATGTCTGCTCTCAAAGTGCCTGGCCGTGTATCCTCCCACAAATGCATTATGGCCTGCCTCTGCTCGCACAGCCGCTCCACCATGTGCAGGGTGGAGTTCCACCTTGTTGCAATGTCGATAATGAGGCGGTGGTTGGGAAGGTGGAGCAATCGCTGCAGCTTCTGCATACGAACGGAGTGTACAGGCGACCGGCGGATGTGCGCGCACAGTCTTCGCACCTTCTGGAGCAGGGCTGTTAACTCCGGATAATTTTTGAGGAAGCACTGCACCACCAGGTTCAAGGTGTGAGCCAAGCAAGGTACAGTGGGGAAAAAAAGGATTTAGTCAGTCAGCAATAGTGCAAGTTCCACCACTTAAAAAGATGAGAGGCGTCTGTAATTTACATCATAGGTAGACCTCAACTATGGGAGACAAACTGAGAAAAAAAAATCCAGAAAATCACATTGTCTGTTTTTTTTTCATTTTATTTGCATATTATGGTGGAAAATAAGTATTTGGTCAGAAACAAGCAATCAAGATTTCTGGCTCTCACAGACCTGTAACTTCTTCTTTAAGAGTCTCCTCTTTCCTCCACTCATTACCTGTAGTAATGGCACCTGTTTAAACTTGTTATCAGTATAAAAAGACACCTGTGCACACCCTCAAACAGTCTGACTCCAAACTCCACTATGGTGAAGACCAAAGAGCTGTCAAAGGACACCAGAAACAAAATTGTAGCCCTGCACCAGGCTGGGAAGACTGAATCTGCAATAGCCAACCAGCTTCCAGTGAAGAAATCAACTGTGGGAGCAATAATTAGAAAATGGAAGACATACAAGACCACTGATAATCTCCCTCGATCTGGTGCTCCACGCAAAATCCCACCCCGTGGGGTCAGAATGATCACAAGAACGGTGAGCAAAAATCCCAGAACCACGCAGGGGGACCTAGTGAATGAACTGCAGAGAGCTGGGACCAATGTAACAAGGCCTACCATAAGTAACACACTACGCCACCATGGACTCAGATCCTGCAGTGCCAGACGTGTCCCACTGCTTAAGCCTGTACATGTCCGGGCCCGTCTGACGTTTGCTAGAGAGCATTTGGATGATCCAGAGGAGTTTTGGGAGAATGTCCTATGGTCTGATGAAACCAAACTGGAACTGTTTGGTAGAAACACAACTTGTCGTGTTTGGAGGAAAAAGAATACTGAGTTGCATCCATCAAACACCATACCTACTGTAAAGCATGGTGGTGGAAACATCATGCTTTGGGGCTGTTTCTCTGCAAAGGGGCCAGGACGATTGATCCGGGTACATGAAAGAATGAATGGGGCCATGTATCGTGAGATTTTGCGTGCAAACCTCCTTCCATCAGCAAGGGCATTGAAGATGAAACGTGGCTGGGTCTTTCAACATGACAATGATCCAAAGCACACCGCCAGGGCAACGAAGGAGTGGCTTCGTAAGAAGCATTTCAAGGTCCTGGAGTGGCCTAGCCAGTCTCCACATCTCAACCCTATAGAAAACCTTTGGAGGGAGTTGAAAGTCCGTGTTGCCAAGCGAAAAGCCAAAAACATCACTGCTCTAGAGGAAATCTGCATGGAGGAATGGGCCAACATACCAACAACAGTGTGTGGCAACCTTGTGAAGACTTACAGAAAACGTTTGACCTCTGTCATTGCCAACAAAGGATATATCACAAAGTATTGAGATGAAATTTTGTTTCTGACCAAATACTTATTTTCCACCATAATATGCAAATAAAATGAAAAAAAACCAGACAATGTGATTTTCTGGATTTTTTTTTCTCAGTTTGTCTCCCATAGTTGAGGTCTACCTATGATGTAAATTACAGACGCCTCTCATCTTTTTAAGTGGTGGAACTTGCACTATTGCTGACTGACTAAATACTTTTTTTCCCCACTGTATGTGGCTGAGTTTTGAAAGGGCTATGGCTGCCACAAAATTACGGCCGTTATCACTAACTACCTTGCCTGCTTCAAGATGTACACTACCCAGCCATGACTCAGTTTGTCGCTTCAAGTACTCGGCCAGCACCTCGGCGGTGTGTCTGTCGCCCAAACACATCATCTGCAACACAGCCTGCTGACGCTTTCCACTAGCTGCTCGATAGGGGGACACCTCGTGTGCAACAGTGGCAGCTGCAGATGGAGTGCTCGTACGACTGCGCTCTGTGGACGAGCTTTCGCTTCTGGAGGAGGAGGAGGAGGAGGGTCGAACGCCTACAGCCAACTGTTTCCTATACCGTGGGCTAGGCAGCACTGTCCCACCACCGCTGTCCCCTGTGGACCCTGCATCCACCACATTAACCCAGTGCGCAGTGATGGACACGTAATGGCCCTGGCCATGCCGACTGGACCATGCATCAGTTGTGAGGTGCACCTTTCCACTCACTGACTGCTTGAGTGCATGGACAATGCGGTCTTTTACATGATGGTGGAGGGCTGGGATGGCTTTGCGAGAGAAGAAGTGGCGACTGGGTAGCTCATAGCGTGGTACTGCATAGGCCATGAGTTCGCGGAAAGCTGCGCTTTCCACCAACCGATAGGGCATCATCTCAAACGAGATTAGTTTGGCAATGTGGGCTTTCAAACCCAGTGTACGCGGATGAGAGACTGAGTACTTTATTGACCTACTCATAGTGTCTGGGAGGGTGAGCTGGACTTGAGAGCTGCATATGGTGGAAGTAATGGTGGACAGGGCGGACTGAGAGAGGGTTGATGATGGTGATGGAGTTGGTGTTCTTTCTGATGGCCTAGATTCAGTATTTCGTTGATATAACAGTGAGATTCCCTGACTGCTGTGGCCTTGCAACGACACCTCAACATTTGCTGCTGTGCTAACGGGTGGGCTAACAGTGGGGGAAACAATGTAGCGTTGCTGACTACCTTCTTTGTGATCAGTTGCACATGTGGCACTTGAGGTTTGGTGTTGTGTCCATGCTTGCAAGTGGATGCTGGTCAAATGTCTAAGCATGCAACTGGTATTCAAATTTTTCAGATTTTTCCCTCGGCTAAAGGTCTTTGCGCACTTCTTACAGATAACCTTGGCCTGATCATGAGGATTTTGTTCAAAAAAGTGCCACACTGCACTCTTCCTACTTCCTACTACTGGCAGACATTTTGCGGCCTAGCACGCTGTGATCTTTTGACCCTCTGGACAAGCTGTCCAGCAACTCTTTTGATTTTTGGAACCTGTCTTTGGAGTGCTCCGGGCCTGCCAGATAACAGCTGTTGCGATGTCGATGTCTGCTGTGGATGCTCCTCATCTGAGCTATTGGAAGCAGCACCCTCTTCCCCCAATGGATGTCAATCTGGGTCAACAACTGGGTCATCCATCACCTCCTCTTCAATGTCATGTGCACCTTCCTCTGTGTCACCGTGTATGGTGGTATAGTGTGCGGGAAGGGGCACCTGAGTCTCATCAGGGTCAGAATCTGGCTCTGTACACTGCGAGGACAATGTAGTGCTCTGAGTGATTGTACCAGCAGAATCAACTATCAGCGGCTGTGCATCAGTGCACTCCATGTCAGATTCATCTTGGCCTGGGTAATTCACCATTTCACTTGATAATCCAGGCATGGTATGTGAAAACAGCTCCATGGAGTAATCAGTAGTATGGCCTGCGTCATCCTTCAATCTTGGTTGGGGCGAAGGACACAAGGAAAGGTGTGGTTCATGAACATGAGCCTCCAATGACGACTCAGTGCTTTTACTTTTTACAACTTCAGAAGAAGAGGCGATAGAGCTGGAGGCTGAGTCAGCAATGTAAGACAAAACTTTTTCCTGATGCTCTGGCTTTAAAAGCGGTTTGCCAACTCCTAGAAAACTAAGCCTTCAAAGCCTTATGGAGCCAGACGATGACGCAGGCGCAACACCTCCTGCATTCGGTCCTATTTTGCTTTTGCCACTACCATCAGATCCACCACCAACACCATCATTACCAGCTGCCAACCCCCGCCCAATTCCACGACCTCTTCCACCAGCCTTCCTCATTTTTGGTAGAAATGTAGACAAAATCCAACAAACTATATAGTAATGTAAAACAAGGTACAAGGTGTCTATAGGACAGGGGAGATTTAGATTTTCTGCACACACTAGTGGACACTGGACACTTTTGGATTGTGTGAGGCCCACTGAATATCAGAGCGCTATGTCACAGGCTCGATGGCACAGGTGTGAAAAAAGTGACTACAGGCTAAGGGAGATTTTGAATTTCTGCAGACACTTGTGGACACTGGACACTTGGATTGTGTGAGGCCCACTGAATATCATAGCACTATGTCACAGGCTCGATGCAACAAGTGTGAAAAAAGTGACTACAGGATAAGGGAGATTTTGAATTTCTGCAGACACTAGTGGACACTGGACACTTGGATTGTGTGAGGCCCACTGAATATCAGAGCGCTATGTCACAGGCTCGATGCAACAGGTGTGAAAAAAGTGACTACAGGATAAGGGAGATTTTGAATTTCTGCAGACACTAGTGGACACTGGACACTTGGATTGTGTGAGGCCCACTGAATATCAGAGCGCTATGTCACAGGCTCGATGGCACAGGTGTGAAAAAAGTGACTACAGGATAAGGGAGATTTTGAATTTCTGCAGACACTTGTGGACACTGGACACTTTTGGATTGTGTGAGGCCCACTGAATATCAGAGCGCTATGTCACAGGCTCGATGGCACAGGTGTGAAAAAAGTGACTACAGGATAAGGGAGATTTTGAATTTCTGCAGACACTTGTGGACACTGGACACTTTTGGATTGTGTGAGGCCCACTGAATATCAGAGCGCTATGTCACAGGCTCGATGACACAGGTGTGAAAAAAGTGACTACAGGATAAGGGAGATTTTGAATTTCTGCAGACACTTGTGGACACTGGACACTTTTGGATTGTGTGAGGCCCACTGAATATCAGAGCGCTATGTCACAGGCAGAAATTGGCTAGTGTATCACAAACTACAAGATGTATGTAGAATTGGGCAGAATAGGAATCTCCCTAGAGTGTAGGTCTGTAAGAACGGAACAAGTCCTCCACTTATCCTTCCACAGTGACACACAGATAGCTTCACTGTGGCTGTGATAACAGCCGTTACACGGTACTGTGTGAGGAGCGTACACCGCTGTATGGTGTGAAAAAATGCACGCTCAGTACCTCAGCAGGACAAAAAAAAAAAATTGGGATTGCTTTTAAAAAAGCAGTTTGCAGAGCAGTGGGGAAACAGCAATGCAGCTGTCAGGAAGCCTTAGAAGGCAGCCTAACAACCAACACCGCTGATCCACCACAATATAGCCTCCCCTTGCACTGCACACACAGTGACTGGTGGGTTGCACAGGCAAAATCGCTAGCAGCAGAAGCAGTTTTTTTTTCTTCTTCCCTGCCTAACTCTCTCCCTACAGAATCAGCAACCTCTCCCTATGCTAAGATCGGCAGAAGTAAGATGGCGTTCGGCGTGCACGCCCTTTTATAACCCCTGTGACGCCCACCAAAGCAAGCCAATCACTTGCATGCCCTTCTGAAAGATGGTGGTGACCCCTGCCTATGTCATCACGTTGCCCACAGTGTCCGTGGATCCTGATTGGCTGAAAAAGAGCGCAAAACAAACTTTTGAAACGCGACTTTGGCGAGTAAGTCGCCGACCTCGTGGCCGACCTCATCCTAGGGTCGGGTTTCGTTTCATGAAACCCGACTTTGCCAAAGGTCGGCGACTTTTGAAATTTTTCGACCCGTTTCGCTCAACTCTACTCAAAACCCTTGCTCGCCCTGACCCTAAACCCTCACTAGGGAATTGGTCAGTGCGTAGACTAATCCCACCACTGCACTAACAACACACATGAGGAAAGAAGACAATACAGGGGACACCACTTATCTTTATGCTCTGTGCTTACGCTCCTGCAACAGAGCCCCACCACCTGCGTGCGTCTTCTCCTCCACCTCGGTCCATCACCATCTTGGATCTTTCACCATAGTGCAGCCTTGGAGCAGAGTCCACCACCAATTGCAGCAGTCCAGTAACAGAGTCCCAAAGATGAGTCAGCCTCTGCCAAGAATTTAAGCATGCTTGAATTCAACTATCAGCAACCAAGTTGAGCATGCCGAGTGCGACTCTCTCCATAGTCGTCACTCCACCAAGCCATGCACGCACTTCCTGCTGACACCATAAACTGCGACTCCACCAGGCCATGCCAGCCTTTCTTGCAGACACCATTAGCTGCCACTCGTACCCTCTGGCTGACTGCGCAGGACTCCTATTCAGCTCCATGTTCACCCAGGCTTCCTTCCCAAATGAACACAATATCACCAGCAGTGATTGCACACACCTAGCACACCTTTATAGGGTGTCACACCTGATTTATAATTGTGCTTTAAAACTAAAGCTAAGGTGCGATACCATTCTCCACCACCGGGCAACTTAGAATGAAACACCACGTGTAGTAATTCTAATGGCCACCGGGGGCAATCACGGTCACTTTGCACCTACCCAAAGGAAAAAAAGTTCACTTTGTCCATTTAAACTGTCAGATCCAAAAGTGGATCATGACAGTTGATGTACAAAAGGGGAGAGTACCTGTACGCCTTTTGAATTGCGGGGAGGAGGAGGCCACAATACCTCGGTATGCCACAGTTGCTAAGCTGCTCACTATCAGTAATAATGCAATGCAGGCAGCAGAGCCCTTGGTCTCATCCGACCAGGTGGAGGACAACGGCTCTGTAAAGCAGCTGGAGGAGTGGTGCCAGCAACTGCAGGTGGGGACTGACTCTACACCTTCATACCAGATAAATGGGGTTTACAGGGTGACCCAGGAATATGAGCGGGTATTTAGTAAACACCCTCTAGATTTTGGGAAGGCAAAAGGGGTTCAACACCATATCCCCACTGGAAATCATCCACCCATTAAAGAAAGGTACCGGCCTATGCCCCCCACACAATACCAATGTGCTAAAGGTATGTTGAGAGAGATGAAGGAAGCTGGGGTCATCAGAGACAGTTGTAGCCCCTGGGCAGCCCCAATAGTTTTTGTAAAGAAAAAGGATGGTACCATGAGAATGTGTGTTGATTACAGAAAAATTAACAGCATTACACATAAAGATCCCTACCCATTACCCAGAATTGAAGAGTCATTAGCTGCACTTAAAACTGCTAACTACTTTTCCACCTTAGATCTCACTAGTGGGTATTGGCAGGTTCCCGTGGCAGAGGCAGACAAGGAGAAAACAGCATTTACCACCCCAATGGGTCTCTCTTAGTTCAACTATATGCCATTCAGGCTCTGCACTGCCCCAGGAACATTTCAATGGCTGATGGAGTGCTGCCTGGGACACATGAACTTTGAGACAGTCCTGTTGTACCTTGATGATGTCATTGTTTTCTCCAAGACTTATGAAGACCATCTGGAGCACCTGGCTGAGGTGTTTGAAGCCTTGTCCAACTTTGGCCTGAAGGTGAAGCCTTCCAAATGCCACCTCCTGAAGCCCAAGGTACAGTACCTCGGTCATGTAGTGAGTACAGAAGGTGTGGCATCAGATCCTGACAAAGTCACAGTCATCCGGGACTGGCCAAAGCCCAGCAACCTCCATGAAGTATGCCAATTCCTCGGGTTGGTAGGCTACTACTGAAGGTTCGTCAAAGGCTTCACGGAGATAGCCACCCCTATGCAAAATCTTCTGGTGGGGCAGTCCAAGAAGGCCAAACAGAAAAGTTCCACCTTTGAATGGACTGAGGAGTTGGAGAGATCCTTCACCAGACTGAAGATGGCTCTCACAGAAGATGAAGTTCTGGCCTACCCAGATTATGACAAACCCTTTGTGTTGTATACTGATGCCAGCAATGTGGGACTTGGAGCAGTATTGTCACAGGTACAGAATGGCAAAGAAACAGTGATCTCCTACGCCAGCAGGAAGCTTCGTCCCACTGAAAGGAACCCAGATAACTACAGTTCCTTCAAGCTGGAGTTCCTCGCCAAAGTCTGGGCTGTGACTGAAAGATTCAAGCATTACCTAGCTTCAGCCAAGTTTACCATTTTTGCGGACAACAACCCGTTGACTCACTTGGACACTGCAAAACTAGGTGCACTGGAGCAGCGATGGATGGCTTGGCTGTCTAACTATGAGTTTACCATCAAGTACCGGACAGGGCACAAGGATGCCAATGCTGATGCCCTGTCCAGAATGCCTAATCTGCCAGATGCAGGAGAAGACCCTGAGGCACTTTAAGAAATAGAGTTGCCTCCCTTCCACCGACCCCTTGCGGCCCAACGTGCACAGGGAGTGAGAAACAGAAGGTCTGGCTTGAAAGAGGTCACCCTAAATCCATTGCCCCATCATGACTGGACAGAAACTCAGGATAATGACCCCGCGGTCCGCCTGGTGAAGGAGCTACTGTCACAAGCTGACTCATGCCCAGAGTCGAATGTTCCTAAAGAAACCCAGCAGTTGTGGAAGGAAAGAGGTCGGCTGTTCATCTATGAAGGAAAGCTGTGTCGGAGGAGTATCAATGCCCGCACTCATGAGCTGGTCTGGCAGGTGGTAGTCCCAAAGAGAGAGGCATCAATGGTCTTGGAAGCATACCACAATGGAGCTGGACACTTCGGATGGAAGAAGTTGGAAGCATTGCTCCGGGAGAGATTCTACTGGGCTGGTATGAGAAAAGCCATTGAAAAGTGGTGCCGAGAGTGTGGACAATGTAACTTGCACAGAAAGGATCGAAACAGCCAGAGAGCTCCTCTACAGCCAATCATCACCAAACAGCCACTTGAGTTGGTAGCCCTGGACCATGTGAAGCTGGTTCCAAGCCGGTCAAGCTACATCTATGCTCTTACCATCGTGGACCACTACTCAAGATTCCTGGTAGTTGTGCCTGTCAAAGATCAAACAGCCAGGACAGCAGCCAGAGCCTTCCAACAGCACTTTTGCAGACCACATGGATATCCTGAGAGAGTACTTACTGATGAAGGTCCGGCTTTCGAGGCAGAAGTGTTCCAGGAATTCTGTAACTTGTATGGTTGCAAGAAGATCAGGACAACCCCTTATCATCCACAGACCAATGGCATGTGCGAGAAGATGAACCAGGTAGTGATTGACCTACTGAAGACATTGCCTTTGGAGGAGAGAAATCTGTGGCCAGAAAAGTTGCCAGATCTGGTAGACCTCTACAACCATATTCCGGTGAATTCCACCAACTGTACCCCAGCCTACCTAATGAGAGCAAGACCTGGTAAACTGCCTATTGATTTGTACATTGGAGTCCTTACGCCTGAAGTAACGTCACCAGATGCTGACTGGGATATATGAAGACAACAACAGTACAGAAGAGTACAGGAGTGTGTGGAGAAGAGTTTAGCCCAGGCAAGACAAAAACAAGAAAGGAACTACAATCAGCATGCACCTGCGGTTCCCTTGTCACCAGGAGAGCAAGTTATCAAGTGGAAAAGAAGATTGCATAAATTGGATGACCAATGGGAAGCTGAGCCTTACACCATTCTACCCTCAAACTTTGACAATACCAAGGTGTGTCTTATTAGCAAAGATGGAGGAGAAACCTCAGCAGCCAGATCAAGGGATCATTTGAAATTATGTCCTGACGTGTTAAAAGAAAGAATGGAAGAACAAGATAACATCCAAACCCATAGAAGAAGAAGAGAAGGTAAGCACAATACTTGGAGAATTCCCTGCAAATTGGACTAAAGTAAATGATGCTATAGAGGTGACAGTGTTGACTTTCCCCAATTTATAGAACAGGAAGACGTGACTCCAGAAAATCCTGAAGATCAGGAAAATCAGGCAGCAGATGCCACCCCAGCAGTGGAGCCAGAGAACCCTCGCCCTGCCAGTGGTGAATCTGTTATACCCATGGTGAGTCTAAAGGGGGTTTTACACTAAGCAATATCGCTAGCAATATCGCTAAAACGTCACTGGTTTTGTGACGTTATAGTGATATCGCTAGCGATATCGCTATGTGTGATACTTACCTCCGACCGGCTCCCCCGCTGTCCATCGCTGATCGCGCGAGAATGTCCGGCTCCATTTCTCGTCGGACGCTTCCTGCTGGGCTTCCTGCTGTGACGTCCAGCGACGCGTGGAGGCGGGCGGGAGGACGTCTGGATCGCTGTGTGTGAATGGTAAGTATCGTGCGCTGCGTCGCTGCTGCATCGCTGTGAGATCTTTCTGTATGAAAGCTCACTAGCGATCATTTAGCGATGCACCAGCGATCCTGACCGGGTCGGATCGCTGGTTGGATCGCTGGTGCATCGCTAAATGTAAAAGGGCCTTAAGAGTTCGCAGACAATCTAGTATTCCTGTGCCATGCAGAACCACCAGTAGTGTATCCAGTACATTACACACTACACCAGTAGTTAGCACCAGACAACCAGTAGGATTCCCAGTGACACCAGTGTCACGCAGGTCTACCCGTACTACACAAGGTATACAAGGTAAGTGTGCATACTGTAAAGCGCTGCGGAATATGTTAGCGCTATATAAAACATAAAGATTATATTTATAAAAAAAATAAAGATTACCACCCATCAGATATCATGTATAGATAAGTAAATGTTGAAATTGTATATACAGTGGGGCAAAAAAGTATTTAGTCAGTCAGCAATAGTGCAAGTTCCACCACTTAAAAAGATGAGAGGCGTCTGTAATTTACATCATAGGTAGACCTCAACTATGGGAGACAAACTGAGAAAAAAAATCCAGAAAATCACATTGTCTGTTTTTTTTTCATTTTATTTGCATATTATGGTGGAAAATAAGTATTTGGTCAGAAACAAGCAATCAAGATTTCTGGCTCTCACAGACCTGTAACTTCTTCTTTAAGAGTCTCCTCTTTCCTCCACTCATTACCTGTAGTAATGGCACCTGTTTAAACTTGTTATCAGTATAAAAAGACACCTGTGCACACCCTCAAACAGTCTGACTCCAAACTCCACTATGGTGAACACCAAAGAGCTGTCAAAGGACACCAGAAACAAAATTGTAGCCCTGCACCAGGCTGGGAAGACTGAATCTGCAATAGCCAACCAGCTTGGAGTGAAGAAATCAACTGTGGGAGCAATAATTAGAAAATGGAAGACATACAAGACCACTGATAATCTCCCTCGATCTGGTGCTCCACGCAAAATCCCACCCCGTGGGGTCAGAATGATCACAAGAACGGTGAGCAAAAATCCCAGAACCACGCGGGGGGACCTAGTGAATGAACTGCAGAGAGCTGGGACCAATGTAACAAGGCCTACCATAAGTAACACACTACGCCACCATGGACTCAGATCCTGCAGTGCCAGACGTGTCCCACTGCTTAAGCCTGTACATGTCCGGGCCCGTCTGAAGTTTGCTAGAGAGCATTTGGATGATCCAGAGGAGTTTTGGGAGAATGTCCTATGGTCTGATGAAACCAAACTGGAACTGTTTGGTAGAAACACAACTTGTCGTGTTTGGAGGAAAAAGAATACTGAGTTGCATCCATCAAACACCATACCTACTGTAAAGCATGGTGGTGGAAACATCATGCTTTGGGGCTGTTTCTCTGCAAAGGGGCCAGGACGACTGATCCGGGTACATGAAAGAATGAATGGGGCCATGTATCGTGAGATTTTGAGGGCAAACCTCCTTCTATCAGCAAGGGCATTGAAGATGAAACGTGGCTGGGTCTTTCAACATGACAATGATCCAAAGCACACCGCCAGGGCAACGAAGGAGTGGCTTCGTAAGAAGCATTTCAAGGTCCTGGAGTGGCCTAGCCAGTCTCCACATCTCAACCCTATAGAAAACCTTTGGAGGGAGTTGAAAGTCCGTGTTGCCAAGCGAAAAGCCAAAAACATCACTGCTCTAGAGGAGATCTGCATGGAGGAATGGGCCAACATACCAACAACAGTGTGTGGCAACCTTGTGAAGACTTACAGAAAACGTTTGACCTCTGTCATTGCCAACAAAGGATATATCACAAAGTATTGAGATGAAATTTTGTTTCTGACCAAATACTTATTTTCCACCATAATATGCAAATAAAGTGAAAAAAAAACAGACAATGTGATTTTCTGGATTTTTTTTTCTCAGTTTGTCTCCCATAGTTGAGGTCTACCTATGATGTAAATTACAGACGCCTCTCATCTTTTTAAGTGGTGGAACTTGCACTATTGCTGACTGACTAAATACTTTTTTGCCCCACTGTATATGTAACTGTTTTCAAGTTTTGTGCCTACAGGTAATCTGTAAGAGTTTCCTCTGAATTTTCCAGTTTTTACCTTGTTTTATGGACACTGAACCACAGGACTGTGTGTGGTCAAAAACTTTCTTTGTAATTAGTTCACCATTTGCCCAGGAATGGACCATGGACATTGATGCTGGGCTTATCATCATAGACTATTTTTGGAGCTCTTGGTTTTTGTAACTTTTTTTTTTTTTTTTTAAATCTTGTACAATTATAACTGTTCACCTTGTTTAACTGTTTATATGTTTTACACCTTTTGTTCAGCCCAGGAGTGCTGACTGCACTAGGGGGGAATGTGGTGCCCCCAAGAGTATGGCCGTCACAGTGGCTTTGCCTTCCTCCAGGGAGGGTAATGCCAGGCTTGGAAGCAGTGAAGGGTCTCTCTCGCAGTTAACCTATACATGCAACACAGTTCCACTCCAGGCCAGCAGGGGGGACTTTGAAGCGGAATTGAGGGTAGGAGTGCTCTCTGAGGGCCAAGAGAAAGGAGTGGTCAGTTAGTGTGAGGAGGGTGAAGTGTGCAGACGTGAGGAGGAAGCGCGGAGATCGAGCGGAGAGGAAAGGCTCATCTCCAGTGAGAGAGCATGAACTGGAGCCTGGTCTCCACGGTTGTACGGATACTAATGTGTTGTGAGTTCATTTTCCCCTTCATTACTGAGGCCCGAGGAACTCCCTCTTCTGGTAAAAGAAGGTAGTGAGCCTGATTGTCAAACACCTGAGGCTGATGATTGTGACTGGCTGAGTGGAGTTACGGACTGGATATAATGCTGCCGACGCCCTTCTGCCCTGCGGGTGATTTCTCTGTGGGATCCTTGGAGACCAGTCTGAATTCCTGCTCCTCCAAAGCTAAGTTTGCTGCTCGGCCTTTTGCTTTTATGCATTGACTTTGTTTTTGCTTTGTGTTTCTGGATTTCTGCCATTCCCTGCTGGGGTGTGCTGAATTCATTTAGCTCTGTCTTCTGAAAATACCTGAGTGCTGATTCAGTTTTTGAAGCCTAGCTGCTTCAGGGTCTTTTTCATATCAGCTGGTTGGCTTTTGTCTTTGATAGGGTTTTGGCAGATTGCAGACAGCAGCCTTCCTTTCCTTTCCTATCTAGGTAGTTTTGGGGCCCTGTCTTTGCTCAGTCTATCTTTCTGTCTTTGTTAGTATTTTCATCTTGCTTCACCGTCATTATATGTTGGGGGCTGCCTATTGCTTTGGGGTCTGCTCTGGGGCAGTTTAGATTTCCCCTTTCTTTCTTTAGGCCTATGTATTTCTCCGGCTGTGATCGAGGGGTCTAGGGCATCGTAGGAACCCCCCACGGCTACTGCTAGTTGTGTTGATAGGTTCAGGGGTCTGCAATCTGATAGTTGCCAACTTCTCTGGTTTTCTGGACTTAGCTTGTATTTCTGCTTTTGCCTCCTACGGTGACTCATTCATAACAGAATCACCAGCGATACCGCAGATTCTAGGGTACTCAATAGCAGGAAAGAATTGTAAAAAAAAAAAAAGTGTATATTTTTTCCTCTATATCTCTGAGGCCGTAGGGGGAATTTTTTTTTTTCTCTCAATGGAGATAAAGCAATTGTCTGATCATGTGGAGCAGCTCGCTGCGGAAGTGCGGGGAATTTCCGCCTACCTTGCTCATTCACATGCTGCTGAACCAAAGATTCCTACACCTGATGTATTTTTTGGGGATCGGTCTAAATTTTTGAATTTCAAAAATAATTGTAAATTATTTTTTGCCTTGAAGCCTAACTCGTCAGCAGCAGGTTAAAATTGTCATCTCTTTGCTGCGTGGCGATCCCCAGGATTGGGTGTTTTCTTTGAAACCAGATGATCCTATTCTGACTAATGTGAACGCATTCTTTCAAGCTTTGGGGTTGTTGTATGACGAACCTAATGCCATTGATCAGGCTGAAAAGACCCTGCTGGCATTGAGCCAGGGTCGTGATTCTGCAGAATTGTACTGTCAAAAATTCCGAAAGTGGGCAGTACTTACTACCTGGAATGATAATGCCTTGGCTGCTCTCTTTCGGAAGGGGTTGTCAGAAGCCGTAAAAGATACTATGGTGGGATTTCCTGTTCCCTCTGATCTTGACGATTCTATGTCATTAGCCATTCAGGTTGATCGGCGTTTGCGCCAACGCAAAGCTGCACGAGAGGTGTTGCCACCTGTTGAACAAATGTCTGAACCTATGCAATGTGATAGAGTTTTTTCCAGAGAGCAGCGTCAGGAGTTCAGAAGGCGTAATAAGTTGTGTTTTTTCTGTGGAGATGCCTCGCATATTATTTCTGTCTGTCCCAAATGAGAGAAACGCTTTGCACACACGTTTTCTGTTGGGGGTGTTCAACCTAAGTTTCTTCTGGCTATTACTCTGATCTGCTCCCTGTCCACATTTTCCGCCAAGGCGTTTGTGGATTCGGGAGCAGCCCTAAACCTAATGGACTTGGATTTTGCTAAACGTTGTGGATTTCCGATGACACCTCTGCAGACGCCTATCCCTTTGAGGGGAATTGATGCTACTCCTTTGACTAAAAATAAACCCCAGTTTTGGACCCAGGTGGTAATGCGGGTCGCCCCAGACCATCAAGAAAATTGCAGATTTCTGGTATTGCATAATCTGCATGATACTGTTGTTCTGGGGTTTCCCTGGTTACAGATTCATAATCCAGTTTTGGATTGGAAATCTGTGTCTGTGGTGAGTTGGGGTTGTCGGTGTGCCTTTAGTGAGGCACCGGTGTTTTCCACCTCTCCTTAGTCGCATGATGTTCCTGATTATTTGGCGGACTTTTATGATGTATTTAGTGAGAATGAGTCTGCGTCTCTGCCTCCTCATAGGAGTTATGACTGTGCAATTGAACTGAGCCCGGGGTGTAAATTTCCCAAGGGTCGGCTCTTCAATTTATCTGTACCCGAGCACGAGGCTATGCGATCCTATATTAAGGAGGCGTTGGAGAAGGGTCATATTAGACCATCCTCGTCACCCTTGGTTGCCGGTTTTTTTTTTGTAGCCAAAAAGGATGGATCATTAAGACCTTGTATTGATTATCGTGCCCTCAACAAAATTACTGTTAAATATCAGTATCCGTTACCCCTGATTTCTGATCTATTCTCCAGAGTTAAAGGTGATTGCTGGTTTACCAAGCTTGACCTCAGGGGGTGTATAATCTTATTCGCATTAAGCATGGGGATGAATGGAAGACGGCGTTTAATACTCCGGAGGGACATTTTGAGTACCTGGTGATGCCTTTTGGGCTCACTAATGCCCCTTCTGTCTTCCAGTGCTTCATGAACGATATTTTCCGAGATTTTGTCGATAAATTTTTGATTATCTATCTGGATAATATTTTCATCTTCCCCAAGGATTGGGATTCTCATGTGGAACATATTCGGACTGTGTTCCGGATCTTGAGGGAGAATTCCCTGTATGTCAAGGGATCTAAATGCCTTTTTGGAGTACAGAGGATTTCTTTTTTGGGATTTATTTTGTCCCCGTCAACTATTGAAATGGACCCGGCCAAGGTACAGGCCATTCACGATTGGGTTCAGCCCACTTCTTTGAAGGCACTCCAGAAGTTTTTGGGTTTTGCTAATTTTTATCGGAAATTTATAGCAAAATTTTCTAGTATTGCCAAGCCATTGACTGATCTGACTAAGAAGGGTGCTGATGTGTTAAATTGGTCTCCGGAGGCTGTTTCTTCCTTTCAGGAGTTGAAGCGAAGATTCACCTCTGCCCCGGTTTTGCGGCAACCTGATGTCTCACTTCCATTCCAGGTAGAGGTGGATGCTTCTGAGATTGTGCAGGAGTTATTTTGTCCCAAAAGGATCCTGTAACATCTAAAATGAATCCCTGTGCTTTCTTTTCCCGAAAGTTCTCTCCATCTGAACGTAACTATGATGTGGGGAATAGGGAACTGTTGGCCATGAAATGGGCATTTGAGGAGTGGAGACATTGGTTGGAGGGAGCTAAGCATCAAGTCGTGGTCCTCACTGACCACAAGAATTTGATTTACCTAGAGTCGGCTAAGCGCTTGAACCCTAGACAGGCTAGGTGGACCTTGTTTTTTACACGTTTTGATTTTGTGGTTTCTTTTCTTCCTGGAACAAAGAATGTCAAGGTAGACGCCCTCTCTAGGAGCTTCCTTGCTGATTCTCCAGTGGTGACCAAGCCTGCTACCATCTTAGGCGAAGGGGTAGTTCTTTCTGCCATCTCGCCCGATTTGAGACGTGCTCTGGAAGAGTTCCAGGAGGACAAACCTGAGCGTTGTCCCAGTGGAAAGTTGTATGTTCCTGACCAGTGGAAGAAGAGAGTGATGTCTGAAGTTCATTGCTCTGCTTTGGCTGGTCATCCAGGTATTTTTGGTACTAGAGATCTGGTGAGTCGGTTTTTTTGGTGGCCCTCCTTGTCTCGTGATGTCAGGAATTTTGTGCAGTCCTGTGGGACGTGCTCCCGGTCTAAATCGTGTTCTCGCTCTAGTGGGTTGTTGATGCCTTTGCCTGTCCCCAAGAGGCCATGGACCCATATTTCAATGGATTTCATCTCTGATATGCCTGTCTCTCAGAGGATGACTGTTATTTGGGTGATTTGTGATAGGCTCTCTAAGATGGTTCATCTTGTACCACTCCCTAAGTTGCCGTCTTCCTCTGAGTTGGTGTCCCTGTTTTTACAACAGGTGGTTCGTTTGCACGGGATTCCTGAGAACATTGTATCTGACAGAGAAGTGCAGTTTGTGTCTAGATTTTGGAGAACTTTCTGTTCCAGGCTGGGAATTCAGTTGTCCTTCTCCTCTGCTTTTCACCCTCAGACCAATGGGCAGACAGAGAGAACAAACCAGACCTTGGAGTCATATTTGAGATGTTTTATTTCTGCTGATCAGGATGATTGGGTTTCATTTTTGCCCTTGGCCGAATTTGCTTTGAATAATAGAGCTAGTTCTGCCACTTTGATGTCACCTTTTTTTTGTAACTTTGGGTTTCATCCTCGATTTTCTTCGGGGCAGGTGGAGCCCTCTGCCTGCCCAGGTGTTGACACTGTGGTGGAGAGAATGCACCAGATCTGGGACCAAGTGGTGGATAAGTTATCTCTCTCCCAGGAGAAGGCCCAGCGGTTTTCCAACCGACATAGGACCATTGGTCCCCAGTTTAAGGTTGGTGATATGGTGTGGTTATCATCAAAAAATATTGCTATAAAGGTGGCTTCTCCTAAGTTTAAGCCTAGATTTATTGGACCTTACAAGATTGTGGAGATTATTAATCCGGTCTCTTTTCGTTTGGCTCTTCCTGTCACATTTAAAATCCATAATGTGTTCCATAAATCTTTGTTGAAGAGGTTTGTTGAACCTGTTGTTCCGGGGGTGGCACCTCCAGACCCTGTATTGGTTGAAGGTAACATAGAGTATGAGGTAGAGAAAGTACTGGATTCCCGTCTGGCTAGACGGAGACTCCAGTATTTGGTTAAGTGGAAGGGTTATGGTCAGGAGGATAATTAATGGGTCTCCGCCTCTGATATTCATGCCAAACGATTGGTGCGTGCCTTTCATCGGGCTCACCCTGATCGCCCTGGTGGCATAGTTGAGGGTTCGGTGACCCCTCCTCAAGGGGGAGGTACTGTTGTGAGTTCATTTTCCCCTTCATTACTGAGGCCCGAGGAACTCCCTCTTCTGGTAAAGAAAGGTAGTGAGCCTGATTGTCAAACACCTGAGGCTGATGATTGTGACAGGCTGAGTGGAGTTACGGACTGGATATAATGCTGCCGACGCCCTTCTGCCCTGCGGGTGATTTCTCTGTGGGATCCTTGGAGACCAGTCTGACTTCCTACTCCTCCAAAGCTAAGTTTGCTGCTCGGCCTTTTGCTTTTGTGCATTGACTTTGTTTTGGCTTTGTTTTTCTGGATTTCTGCCATTCCCTGCTGGGGTGTGCTGAATTCATTTAGCTCTGTCTTCTGAAAATACCTGAGTGCTGATTCAGTTTTTGAAGCCTAGCTGCTTCAGGGTCTTTTTCATATCAGCTGGTTGGCTTTTGTCTTTGATAGGGTTTTGGCAGATTGCAGACAGCAGCCTTCCTTTCCTTTCCTATCTAGGTAGTTTTGGGGCCCCGTCTTTGCTCAGTCTATCTTTCTGTCTGTGTTAGTATTTTCATCTTGCTTCACCGTCATTATATGTTGGGGGCTGCCTATTGCTTTGGGGTCTGCTCTGGGGCAGTTTAGATTTCCCCTTTCTTTCTTTAAACCTATGTATTTCTCCGGCTGTGATCGAGGGGTCTAGGGCATCGTAGGAACCCCCCACGGCTACTGCTAGTTGTGTTGATAGGTTCAGGGGTCTGCAATCTGATAGTTGCCAACTTCTCTGGTTTTCTGGACTTAGCTTGTATTTCTGCTTTTGCCTCCTACGGTGACTCAATCATAGCACTAATGGTCCTGCAACAGAACCCAGAGGAGTAGGAGGCTGTAAATGCCCTACCCCATCTAAGACTCGGAGGCACAACAGCACGGAGTGAGCCAAGAGAGGAATGCGGCTACAGCTGTCTGCCATACGAGGAGTGCTAGTAGAAGAGAATTAGGAGGAACTTCAGTGTAACTCAGTACTAGGAGTACTTCACTCAAATAAGCGCTAGGAAGGAGACTGCACAGCCCATCTGCTGAGAGAGAATCCCTGAGCTGCTTCCAGGCTAGCCTGCTCCGGTACCATCTGTAATCAGGACCCTGGACTGCATTTATCAAGTAAAGGTACAGAAATTGCACCCTGTTGTGTCTTTGTCTTCTTCCTACCCTTCCGGCACTGCTATATGCCCGTGCCAACCACATTTACACTGCCCTGGGACTACAGCTTCACCTGTGGGGAGCTTTTACATCTTCGCTGCACCATACCATCAGTCCCAGAGGATCTGCATGCATCGTCGGCTTAACATCTCACTTGCCCAACACCACAGGTGGCGTCACGAACTATTAATTTAACCAACTACATTCCACCATTCAATCTCCCCTATTACTTGGGCGCCCAGGGCCACGGACCGGGTCACTGCTGCTGTGACACATCCCGCTGACACCGGCCCGGTACCGAGTACCCCACAGCCCTGGGAGGGCGACCCACCACACTCACAGCTTGGAGTCAGAAGCTTTCAGTATAGGTGTAATGCACTGCAATGCTGGTGTACTGCCATGTGTTATCCCGGCAATCAAAGTAAAAAGTGAAAGTCCCATAAAGGGACTAAGTAAAAAAGTAAGAAAACAGTTAAAAAAGGAAAATTAAATGAAAAAATACAAAATAATAAAATTACACTAACAAATACACATTTTTATGTAAAAAATGAAATAAAAAAGTTTACATTTGGTATCGTTGCGTCCAGAAGAACCCGATCTATAAAAGCTCACACTAGTTAACCTCTTGAGTGAACGCCTTAAAAATAAAAAAAATAAAAAATTTGAAAATTATGCGTTATCATCATACCGCTTGGAAAAACTGGAATAAATATCAATGAAAAAAACACAAATATAAATGAAAACGTGATCTTATCCCACAAAAAACAGCTACATCAGCAGAAAAATAAAAAAAGTTATAGCTCTCAGAATAAAAAACAATTTTTTCTTTTCTATAAAAAATTTTATTGTGTAAAATCGCCAAAACATAAAAAAATATATAAATGGGGTATTGCTGTAATCGTTCTGACCTGAAGAATATGGCTGTCTTATCAATTTTACCACACCCTAAATGGGGGGGGGTCAGTTCCTGAAATGATGGTTTTTGTTCATTCTGCCTCTACAAAAATCGGAATAGAAAGCGATCAAAAAAGTCATGTGACTAAAAATGGTACCAATAAAAACGTCAACTAGTCCGCAAAAAAACAAGCTGTCACATAACTCTGTGGGCTGAAATATGGAAAAATTATATATCTCTAAATATGGGGATTATAATTATTATTATTATTTAAACTGTTGCATTAAACCCTTCTCTCGTCCTCATCACTTTTTGCATTTTTGGTAACTATAATAATTTGAAGGCGGCCATCGTATGAATGCTACCAAAGTGAAGCCTTATGATGTCACGAGATTCCAGCCTGGAATAATTGTCATTCTCACAAGTGACCTATAGAATAGGATTTTATGTTGAAATTTTACCTAAGTTTATAAGGCCAGATCTACTGTCATCCATTTTAAAGGCAGCTTGCACGTAAGAAGCCTCCTGGAAAAAGGCTAAGAAAGCAAAAATTCTGCCGGGGTATGTAAACTTTTGAGCACAACTGTAGTATAATAAGCAAATAATGATAAGTTAAAGTCCCACAGTGAATATCTAAAGTGCCCATGCGAGGTAGTCCTGGCGAGCTGTGGCTCCTCTGGCTCTGGCACTCTACAGATAACATTTGTCCTCATCCCAGTGGGCTGCTGTGTGTGGGGTGCATCACACTTACTTTGAGCCTACAGGCCTCCATTGGCTTAAAGTTTTCCTCTTCTGGAACCTCAGCAGCAATCAATTCAGTGGACACAAGATTTGTAAAAACAGTCCAACTTTTACTTAATGAATGGCAGACTTTACAAACAAGCTTACAGGATAAGGCCCAATGGGTTGTCGTCTTTCCCACAGGTACCGGACACAACTTTCACCCTAATTCTTGGTATAGGTGTAAGATTCTAGCAGGAACACGGGATGCAGTGACGAGCAGGAGGCAAAGCAAGAGTTAACGGGTACTTTATGCAGAGAAATCTAATCAGCGAATACTCCACGCAGGGAGATTGCAGAAAAATGATATTATACAAATGCAAGAAGAAAAACGGTGGAGATGCAACGCTAACAACAGATAGTACAAAGACGATTCAACTTATCAGTCTGTAGCTCCTGGATGGGCAAGGTTGAAAGATCTCACGATGGCGGCGCAGGTGACGCGAGACATCTCTGAAGCAGACCGGATGAAGTTGTAGCACTGTCTCTGTACCGAAACGGTGTATCCTGCGTTTTCCAGATGTGAACTCCCGGTCCAGCAACACGGTGTTGTACGAGAGGTTGGAGTTCACGGCATGTGTGACACAAAGTCCCGGGGTAGAGGCGACAGCAGGGCCTTCCGAATGAGCGTGTGCTACATGGTCGGAACGGCGTAGATTGTCAGTTATTGTCAGGGGTGCTGACCAGTCAGGGTTCTCTGGTACAGGAGTCTGCGAGATGCTCAGCTCTGGGTGTGCACGGGTTGCGTGCGCTGGGGCGGACAGGCTTCAGAGTAGGCCTGCTGGCTGATGTAGAGCAGCGAAGGCAGAGTGAACCTTCTCCTTGTGTGTGCACTGTCTTCCCGCCAACAGCCCTATTTTCACGCGCTCCACTCCTTTTATGTCCACCCCACCCCCTTCAGTCAGGTGCACAGGTCTGCGATGGTCAGAAAGTTCTTCAGAAAATCCTTACCCCTGGTAACAGCCCCGATAGTTCCAGACCAGGCAAGCAAGGAGCCGCCCTATCCCGGTCCATCCTCCTACATAGGTAGAGTGTTCCTCTTGCTATATTCTCTAGCACTAGGAAGTCTTTTCCACCACTAGCAGTGCATCCAGATTGCAGTACCTTCCGCCCCATGTAGTCTGAGTCCATCTTTCACTGTAGCTTCACAAGCTGAGTGCGCCCAAAGGCCCTGACGTCCATCTCGAGGTTCCCCAAGCCGGTAGACGGAATCACATGGAAGGGCATTCTTGGCAACCAAGAGTATTAGGCCCATGTTGTCCCTAGCAGCCCAGTTCATGAGACTGCTGCTGCCACTTCACACTACTGTCCCTCAGCTGCCTCAAACTTTGTGATCCTCACACTGACTCTCAGTTCCCCCTCCCAAACTAGGCCAGCCATTACAGCTACCCCTGCCTAAGGTAACTGCAGCCCCAGTGAATGCTACCTTTTTATAACATACATGAATATCAAATATATTTAACCCTTTAGAGTGTCAGGGAGCATACCATCAGCTCCACAACTCCTATAAATACAGTGGGTACGGAAAGTATTCAGACCCCTTTAAATTCTTCACTCTTTGTTTCAGTGCAGCCATTTGGTAAATTCAAAAAAGTTATTTTTTTTTCTCATTAATGTACACTCTGCACCCCATCGTGACTGAAAAAAGCAGAAATGTAGACATTTTTGCAAATTTATTAAAAAAAAAAACTATAATATCACATGGTCATAAGCATTCAAACCCTTTGCTCAGTATTGAGTAGAAGCACCCTTTTGAGCTAGTATAGCCATGAGTCTTCTTGGGAATGATGCAACAAGTTTTTCACACCTAGATTTGGGGATCCTCTGCCATTCTTCCTTGCAGATCCACTCCAGTTCTGTCAGGTTGGATGGTAAAAGTGGGGGAACAGCCATTTTCAGGTCTCTCCAGAGATTCTCAATTGGGTTTAGGTCAGGGCTCTAGCTGGGCCAGTCAAGAATGGTCACAGATTTGTTCTGAAGCCACTCCTTTTTTATTTTAGCTGTGTGCTTAGGGTCATCGTCTTGTTGGAAGATGAACATTCGGCCACGTCTGAGGTCCAGAGCACTCTGGGAGAGGTTTTCATCCAGGATATCTCTGTACTTGGCCGCATTCATGTTTCCTTCAGTTACAACCAGTCATCCTGTCCCTGCAGCTGAAAAACACCCCCACAGCATGATGCTGCCACCACCATATTTCACTGTTGGGATTTTATTGGGCAGCTGATGAGCAGTGCCTGGTTTTCTTCACACATACTGCTTAAAATTATAACCAAAAAGTTCTATCTTCCTCTTATGAGACCAGGAAAGGTCAGAGAGGTCCAGCACTGAGCACAGCAGTATTTTGCTCTGCCCTCAACAGAGCAGTGCACCTGTGCCGGAGCCACGACAGGAACAAAAGAAGAGGACGGCATCGTATGAAGATGGGAGGCGCCTGACCGGACAGCAATGCCCATCGGACCGGACCGGACGCCGGGGTGAGTATAATCTAACTCTTCTTTTCTTATCTTTCAGGTTACATCGGGGGCTTATCTACAGCATTACAGAATGCTGTAGATAAGCCCCTGATGGCGGTGCCGGCAGGACATATTCTAAAAAAAGGGTGGCAGATTCCCTTTAAATCTTCATAAATAAACTACATACATATTCTAGAATACCCGATGCGTTAGAATCGGGCCACCATCTAGTCAGGTATAAGGAGAGTGGGAGGGAAGTAATTTGGAAGAGAAGTTTTCCCAAACATCTGAGAGAAGTAACAACAGATGTTCTGTCTCTACATGTAATTCCAGGCAGTCTGGATGATGTTGAGATTAGGGCTCTGTGGTTCTCATATAATCACTTCTAGGACTCAGGCTCTTTGTGACATTGGCAGTATGTTTGGGGTCGTCCTGTTGAAGAATAAATTTGGAGATGATCAGATGCCTCCTGATGGTATTACATTATGGATAAGTATCTGGATGCATTACTCTGCCATGAGGACACCATTGGTCCTGACCAAATTCTCAATTCCTTTGCCGAAATGCATCCCAAACTTGTAGAAACCTCCACAATGCTTCACTGTTCCTGCAGTCACTGTGTACCGCTCTCCAGCCCTTTAGTAAACAATCTTCTGTTACAGCCAAATATTTCACATTTTGACTCCTCAGTCCAGATCACCTGCTGCCAGTTTTCTGCATCCTAGTTCCTATGTTTACGTGGACAGTAGAGTCACGTGCCTCATTTCCATGTTACAGATGTTTTTTGGCCATGATGCTTCCAACTCAAGGCCATACTTCTCTCAACAGTAGATGGGCTTAACTGTGTCCCATTCTAAACTGATGGCACTGCTGGACACCTCCCGAAGGGAAGTAATCATCATGTGTCTTTCATCTGCTGCACTAAGTTTCCTTGGCTGCTGACTGCAACTACAGTCCTCAAGATTGCCATTTCTTGGTGTAATTAATGCTAAGGAATACAGACGTTGATCCATCATATAATACCATCAAGGAGACGTCTGACTTCAAATTTATTCTAAAGCAGTACATCGACCCCAAAGGCATTAAGAACATTCTTCAAAGTAGAGAAGAACAAGGAGTCCTCAAAATAATGACAATGACCTCCACATAGACCCCATCACAACATCATTCATATGTCTGGGATTACATGAAGAGACAAGGATTTACAAAAGTGACATCCACAGAAGATCTGAGGTTAGTTCTATGTTGTAAGCAGATCAAAACAGAGCGGGTATAGACATGACTTAAAAATGGGGTGTTACAATGTCAATCAATGAAATACTATGAATACCGTTTACATGGCAGGAAAAAAGTATACAAAGAGGTATATGGGTGTATCCAGGTTGATATAGCAACACAGGTTCTAACCTGCATTGATTTATTCTTGATGCTTTCCTCTTCCTATTTTTTTTTTGCCATCCTTGAGACACCACATTGTTATGAATAGGTCACCGATGAGGATGGCAGGAATAAGCTAGGCCACCAGGAAACCAGAAAGGTTGGTAACTTAGAGGATTGCAGACCCCAAATCCTAACAACACAACTAACAGCAGCTGTGGGGCGTACCTACAATGCCCTAGACGCCTCAGCACAGCCGGAGAACTAACTAAGCTTAAAGCAAGAAAAGTGAAAACAAAACTGCCCCGGAGTAGGACCCCAAAGAAATAGATAGCCCCCAAACATATATTGCTGGTGAGACAAGATGAGGCACAAACACAGGAAGAAAGTAGACTGAGCAAATGATGGGGCCCAAACTGTCTAGATAGGATAAGAAAGGAAAGACACTGTCTGCAATCACGCAAAAACCCTAAAAAATCCAACACGTCTGATGTACAAACAACACTGAGGTCTCACGACCTCTCCCTTACTATATCAGCATTCTAGTATGAACTGGCAGCAAAGCAAAAGAGACTAATATAACAGGGGACAGAACAAACTGACACAAGCTGTAACATATGGGGCGGATTAGCAAATGAACAACTTAAAGGGAATCTGTCACCCTTTTTTGAGATATCATATAATGATATCTTTCAATTGTGTGTCACATAAGGATTCTCTTAGTACTTTTGCTTCCCCCTGACCCTGCACCTTTCATGCATATACCTTTTTTATATCAGTTCAGATGTATGTAAACTGCCGCTGTCCTGTCCGCTGGGCAGGGCTTATTCAGCTGCTCTCCCCCTCCCTGTCTTGCTCTACGCATTTCTTCTTGTGTAGAGCAAGACAGGGAGGGGGGAGCAGTTGAATAAGCCCTGCCCATTGGACCGGACCGTGGCAGTTTACATACATCTGAACTGATATAAAAAAGGTATTTATGCATGAAAGGTGCGGGGTCAGGGGGAAGCAAAAGTACTAAGAGAATCCTTATGTGACACACAAGTGAATGATATCATTATATGATATCTCAGAAAAGGGGTGACAGATTCCATTTAACTGAAAAATGCAGGATCAGGCAGGAGACAGCAATCTTCAAAATGCACAGGAAGAACCAATCACCAGCAGCAACTGAGGAAAGCCTGCTCAATTATATCCTCCCAGTCAGTAACCCCTGATTTCCAATCATCGTCATCAGGTGGCAGACTTCTGTCAACCTGGCCAGCTCCACTACCCGTAATAGCCACCAGAGGGAGCCCCGACTCAGAAGTCAGATCAAGAGAATTCATACCACATGCTTTATTCCCTTGCCACACTAGAAATCCATGTACAACCTCCTCCCTGCTGCTATTTTTAACACAGAGAGAAGGGAGCAGAGAGAGCTATCAGAACCCAGAGCGCTGGCGGATTTGTAACTTTTGAGTTTTTTACCCCAGTATTTGTAAGCCAAAACCAGGAGTGGGTGAAAAATGCAGAAGTGGTGCAAATACTTCTATTATGCTTTTCCTCTGACTGTTCCACTTCTGGTTTTGGCTTACAAATACTGGGGTAAAAAACTCACCAAATACTCAGTGTGTGCACATGGCCTTAAAGACTTTATAGAAGCAAAAGGACAAATCATTTAGTGAAGTGATTTAGAAAAGGGCGTAACTGTTGCAGTTAGGATGTAAAAAAGTGTGTTTTCCCCTTTAAACTTACTTGTAAGAAGTCCAGACCACCACAACCAGTCTTTCAGGTATCCGTGTCCACCAGCACCTAGACAAAATGAATAATCAACTTCACAGATGACACACACCCATAGTCGTGACTGGAGTAGAGGTGACACTTGTGAGCTACCTCTCCATTTTCACAAGGGACCCCCACATATTTCGAGAACTAGTGATCAGTCCCCCACTAACCCTATCCTGTGGATGGTCACATTTCCCTCTCGTCTATCCAACCCAAGTCCACATAGACTGGAGCTCCCCATTTTCCACACCTGCACGCGTCTGTCCTTGCTCTTACAGATGAAGAAGACCTTTCTTTTTCAGGATGACACTGCTCCCAATGAGGATGCTGGAGAAGACCGCCAGTGCCACTCCAATGAGAAAGTCATGGTTGGATTGCACTGAAGAGTACTAACTTACATTCAGGGTCAGGTTCTGATAATCGGAGAATGACAAGTCAACTTCCCCTAAAATCTGACAGGTGACCCGGCGTGAAGGGCAGGTTAGGATGACCAGTGTCCCTTTAGAGAGAGAGCATTAATGAAGCAGAAGGTCACAAAACATGAATCAGGTCATCATCCCCTTCTCTGGGATATCCTTCCCAGTGATCAGATGTCAAGCTGAGTGTAGTGTTCCCTAAAAGAATGAAAAAGTCCAGAAAAATATGTACCCTATAATTGCCTCTCTATTGTGTAGATCTTCATTTCCAAAAAAGATTTTATTTATGTTGGGCGAATTAAACTAGAAATATTAATATTATTTTTATATGTTGTAAACGCCACTGTTCTCCTGAATCGGGCAATGTTTCTCTTTTGTTCCTACTCCTCTCCATTCCGGAAATACGGCTCCCTCTTCCCTGTATAAAAATCTAGGGTTTTTTAGCCAACCAGGAGTGCTCCTCAAGAACACACACAGAAGAGTTGGAGGACCACTCCCACTTGTCTAACAAGACTAGATTTTTATACAGAAAAGAAATGGCCGTTTCTCAGGAACGGAGAGGCGTAGGAACGAAAGTAAAACAATACCGGATTCAGGAGAACAGCAGCATTTACATCAGGAAAAAAATAAATACATTTATGGCAAGAGACAGGTCCTAGTAAATAAATCAGCTATTCCTGCAGCTTTGCATGTTCATAGCGATTGACTATTCCTCCAGTAAATGGAGTTTTTTAGGATCAGTGACCTTGGGATTAGCAAAGATTAAGAACAATAGATCCATAAAGCAGAGCAAACAACGACCATTTCCACTTAGACATTGTAGGGGGTATAATCCCCTATTGAGGTGGAGATTTGTAACAGGCAATGAATCCTGGTATGCAACACAAAGGAACGTGTCTGATCCTGGTCCATGTGTATGGTGCCCACAAATGTTTGGTCACATGGAGGTATTTCTTTATGTTGATTTTTCTCGTCAAAAAAAAAAAATTGCTGCCTTTAATTCATTGGTCAGATTTGTTTTCTTCATTATTACCAATATTTTTTTTCTAGGCAGAAATATTACAAGGTTTGACATATTGCTGTTTAGCCCCCCCCCCCCCTTGTCCTAGCCCCTTCCTCAAGCATGGAAAGAGAAAAAATTAAATCAATTGAGAATGTTTAAGTAATTTTGATATAGTTAAAAACCCAATGTCAATTTTTTTCCCTGATCCTCAAGCCAGAAAAATAATATATAAATAAATAAATAAATAAAATCTATGACCCTAGGTAACAATTTTTATATAGGTGTAACAGGGGGAAAAAATACAAATATTGCAAAAAATACAAAAAATTAGTTTTTAATGTATTACGGTAATTTTTTGTGTTTTGACAAAGTTGTATTTTTTTCCTGGCACACCCAAACAAAAAGACTTAGAAAATAATTCCTAAAATATCCTATGGGTCTTCAGAAGAAGAGCTTGCCTATCCCTAAGGTATTTTTGGGGGGGGGACCAGAAAAAAAGTAACTAAATGTGCAGAAGGTGAAGAAAACAAGACCAGAATCTGTTTAGCCGCCTGCAGGTTGTATCTCAGAGGCATCAAGGCCAGCTCAGGTTACCAGAGGCCACCACTGTAGGAAAAGAGATTAAGGTCACACTAGAGAGGAATACGGACGAGTGAAAGACGTTAAAAGCACGCATTACACACGGACCAATGATTCTCTATGGGGCAGCTCCCATCAGCCGTATATTTCTCGTCTGTATTCTACGGTCCGTGCCAATCGCAGCATGCTGCGACTGTCAGCGTACTACGCCCGAAGTACGCCAATGCAAGTCTATGGGTGCGCTAAAAATACGCATTACACATGGACCACACATGTGACTTGCGAGAAATACGCACCCAGTGTCCTTTAGAAAACCGCCAATTCAGTGCGCTATACAGTAAACTCACACTGACAGGTTTAATAAAGAAACGAAAGAATAGATCTAGACACATAGAATACATATATACATATACACACATGTCATTGAGACACATATATATATTTATATTTCACAGAGTTCTTCATAGCAGAATAGCCGCTAAGGCTACTTTCACACATCAGGTTTTCGGCGTCAGGCGCGATCCGGCGTCGTGCCGGAACGCCGGATCCGGCAAATGTTTTGTAAAACCGGATGTGACGGATCCGGTTTTCTGCCGGATCCGTCTTGTTCTTGACAGACAAAACCGGATCCGTCTCATCCGGTTCATCCGTTTTTCTATCCGTTTTTCGACGGATTACGCCGGATCCGGTTTTTAAAAACACCCCTTGTGGCCTTCCGAACGGGATTGGCTACTGGAAAACTATATATAGCGTGTTCCTACAGCCCTTCTTTGACAGGTTGTAGAGGAGAAAGTGCAGGTTGGAGAGAAGAGCAAGTTACTGGCGAAGATGGATGTTGTCATTGGAAATATTTTGAAGAATTTGGCGGATTTTACAGCGGAGGCGAATCGTTTGAGGGTGATTGTTCTGGAGAAGGAGAGAGCGAGACAGCAGCGCATCAGGCATCGTAGACGACGTTTGTGGATCCACCCCATCACAGCCAAGAGAATGACGCGTGGGGTCTATTCTACACTCTGCATGGACCTTCGACGAAACCCGGATACATTTTTTGGATATGTTCGGATGAAAATGGAGAATTTTGATTACTTGGTGGAGCGCATTGCACACCTCATAAGAAAAGCGGACACCTATTGCCGCTTCTCTGTTTCACCCGCAGAGCGTCTGATGGTGACTTTAAGGTAAGCCACATTTATTGGATGTGCTCGCATCAGAGCACACTTTCACTGCAATCTTGTTGGTGGTAGTTTGTATCTCCAAGTGTTATAGCTGAGTTTTGGTATGTAATGCTGTGATTTTAAACTAATTGAATGTTTTTTAATTCCCCACAGATTTCTTGCAACTGGAGAATCCCTTTCGTCACTGCATTTCCAGTACAGACTCGGGATTTCCACCATATCTGGAATAGTGAAGTACACATGCCGTGCACTGTGGGACTCCTTAGCTGAAGAGTTTTTACCAGAGCCCCCAACAGAGAGGTGGATTGAAATTTCAGAAAAGTTTCAACAGATATGTCAGTTTCCCAACTGCTTGGGCGCTGTGGACGGGAAACATATCCGCATTGTAAAGCCAGCCGGATCGGGATCGGAATATTTCAATTACAAGAAATATTTTTCAATTGTCCTCATGGCCATCGCTGACGCGGAATACAAATTTATTGCTGTTGATATTGGGGCCTATGGCCGCTCCAATGACTCTCAAGTTTTCAAACTGTCTGCCATGGGGCGTAAACTGTATGGAAACACCTTCCAGTTCCCACCCCCTAGACCGCTGCCGCAAACATCTGGTCCACCTATGCCATTTGTCTGTGTAGGGGATGAAGCCTTCCAGCTGTCAGAACACCTTTTGAAACCGTACTCTAGCAGAGGATTGACAAGAACAAAACGCATTTTTAATTACCGCCTCACAAGAGCAAGAAGAATGGTAGAATGTACCTTTGGTATTCTGACAGCCAAATGGCGGGTCCTATTGACTGCGATCAACCTCAAGACAGAAACTGTGGACGAGGTGATCAAAGCTTGCGTGGTACTCCACAATTTTGTTATCTGCAAGGAACCCATTTCCATTGAGGACACCTCTGAAGAAACCACCTTGCAAGATTACCATGACATTACCACTAGAAGTTCTGTGACGGTTTCAGTAATGAGGGACAATTTTGCACTATACTTTATGTCACCTCAAGGCAGAGTACACTGGCAGGATGACAGACTGTGAAAGATTTGTGCCCTTAACCAAACTTGTGTACCTTCTGTACCAACAGTATATACCTTTGCCAACCAAAGTTGGCTATCTTGTCATGGTCTCTATTTTTAGCTTTAGGCCACAGGTGTGTACCTGGTTGTGTTTTATGCAAAGTATTTCACCTTTTAACAAAAGTTGTGTACATTGTTAGGAAATCACCAACAATAAACACAACTTTTTAGGTGAAATACTTTGCTTCAAACACAACCAGGAACACAACTGTGGCAAAAAGCTAAAATTTACCCACAGTTATATACCTGGTTTTGAATACCTTTTTACCTTTTAAATACCCTGTATTTAACCTTTTTTTTTAAACATATTTCGCCGCAGAAAGAAATGACAGACAACCAGTGTAAACAATAATTTAACTTTTATTTAAAATATTTTTTTTTTGCAAACTGTTTTTAAAGTTAAAAAAACTTTTTTAATAAAGGTTTGAAACCAACTGGGCATTTTTATTACAAAACACATCATAAATCTGTGTAGTGTGGGGTGGAAATACTGCTGGAGGGGCTGCGGGACACTTCGACACTGGGTGTGTGGAGAGAGGACTGGGATCGTGGTGGGGAAGGAACAGTTAGAGGTGATGGTGTGGAAAAAGCAACAGAATGGGTGGACATGTGGGAGGCAGAAGATGTGGTGGCCGGTGGAGTGGAGGGTTGGGCAGGGACTGTAGGAGCAGATGATGTTGATGGCAAGTTGTATGGGGAAGGAGTTTGGTACGGGGAAGGAGTTTGGTACGGGGCAGGTTGCTGGAAGTGGGGAGATGTCTGGTACTGGGGAGGTTGCTGGTACTGGGGAGGTTGCTGGTACTGGGGAGGTTGCTGGTACTGGGGAGGTTGCTGGTACTGGGGAGGTGGATGGTATGTAATAGGAGGGGGAGGATGGAAAGTGGCTGGAGGGGGTGCAGATGTAATAGGAGGGGGAGGATGGAAAGTGGCTGGAGGGGGTGCAGGTGGAGGAACTACTGTGGTGGGAGGAGGAGGTTGGGAGGTAACGTGCTGGAGAGCACCGTGGCATGAATGCATTACATGCATCTGCTGTGTAGTAGATAGCGTTTCCATGCGCTCCACAACAGACCTGAAAAAGGTGTGGTTTGGCGAAGATCTTGCTTCTGAATGCATGGTTTGCAGAAGTGTCTTCACCTCCAGAATGCTGGAGTTGATCTGCTGAAAGCCTGCGGAGATTTGCTCTGACAAGACTTTTAGACAGTTCTGGAAAGATGCATTCAGATGCAAGAACTCTGGCGCATAAGTCTTTTTCTGACCCCTCTGCCGCTGCCGCCCAGTACCCGCAGGTGTACTAGAGGTGGCAGGGGCAGAAGGGTGGGGTAAAGGGAAATCGATCTCCTCACCAGCAGCTTCATGTAATGTAGGCGGCCACGATGCTCCTGTGCTGGTGGATGGGACAGATGGGTCGAATGTGTGGGAAGGCTGGGAAGGTGCAGATGTACCGGGGCGGTCGAAGTGTCCCTCGATGCCGGTCTCCTCAGGGATCGCCTCAGAAGGGTCCAATCGTGCAGGCTCCCGAGTGCTGCTCACCGTGCTGTGGAATAAAGAGAAAAAAAAACAATTAAAATAGTGACATGGTATGGCCCTGGCTGAAAAAAAAAAGTTACATCTAACATTTTTTTTCACATGTGGTGTGTAATATTTACCTTCTGGTGACCATTGTATCCCGGAGGAACGACAGGGCTTGTGCGTACTTGTACTTGCTCCTGCGTCCTCCAGATCCACTCGGGGCCCGCATCTCTTTATTGAACTCCTTCTTGAAACGATCCCTCACAGACCGCCACCGCTTCACACTTCTGTCCCCTGAAATGAGAAAGGAGTGGTTAGTATACAACATCAGTGTTTCCCAAACTCCAGTCCTCATGGTCCCGAGGGGTCATGTTTTCAGGATTTCCATAGTAAATAGAAATCCTGAACACATGATCCGTGGGGACCACGAAGACTGTTGTTCGGGAAACACTGGTTTACATCAAGCAACCGGTACTGTATATACTTACGCTCTTTAATCTGGGCCCGAGCATCGAGGTCCTCCCAGCGGTCCACAAGGAGCGAACAGATTTCCTCCCAGAGTCGCCGGGTAACAATCAGGTCAGCGTGGCGGCGGTCAGCCATATTCCAGAGCGGCTCCCTTTCTCTGACGAGATCGATGAGGTGGTCCACATCGATTCCTCCATCCTCACTGTCAGAGTCGGGAGCACGCTGTGAAGGCTGTTAAAGAAAAAGACAAAAATAACATAATTAGCCTCCACAAAAGAAATGAAATAAAAAGTGCAAAAAAGCAAAGCAAAAATATTTATACTTACACGCTGGTGACCGCCGCGTTGCTGTCGCCGACGACCCTGGGAGGCACTGCGAGGACCTCTTGGCCGAGCACCAGATTGGGAAGACTAGAGAAGAAAACAAAAAATGTTATGTCTTTGGATGTAGGCATTTGTTTGCTGTGTGTGGTCTGCAGAACATTGTTTTCTATGTGTTGTGTGTAGTGTGATGTTGTGTTTCTGCGTTTGATGCCAAAAACTTACCAATTGTGAGCCCATTCCAGGTGTCTGTCCACCCCTTCCTTCTTCTTCTGGGAGCTCCTCTTCATCTTGTGATTCCTGTTTTGAAATAAAAGGCAATGAATAGACATATATTACAGAGATGATGGATTTTGGAAATAAAAACTTCCCGTCAAACGCTGACGATGCGAGGGAGGGCTCCCAGAAGAAGATGTGCTGTCTTCCTGCTGGCCAGACTCCATGCCTGTGGGTGGTGGTACTGCTGCTGCCAGTGCTTCCAGTGCTGCTGCTGCTGCTGCATCTCTTGGGCGGCTGTTGAATAAAGAGAAACAAAGGGGCAATGAATATCTTGATATTCCATGGCCCTAGTTTGGAGGAATGGGGGATTTGATAATTACCGTCTCTCATCTGCTGCTGGACTCCCCTCCCGTTGTTCAGCATGCTGCTCCATTTGGGGTGGTGGTGGTGCTGATGGTGCTGCTGCAGATGTCTCCTGCCTTGTCCTGCGCCTGGTTGCTGTCTTGGGTGCCATGTTGGGTGTGGCTGAGGGTCCCACTGTCTTGCTTTTATATATGTGTCTTGTGGGCAGAGCTACTGAGCATGCTCAGACCAAAAATACCGGATCCGGCGCATTGCGGCGCTCATAGGCTTTCATTGTGTGAAAAAGCCGGACGCGCCGGATCCGGCGTGTCCGGCTTTTTCGCTGGAGACAAAAAACGTTACAGTAGCCGTTTTTTCCAGACGCCGGATTGAGACACAATGCCGGATCCGGCGAAAACCGGATGAAACACATGGCCATCCGGCGCGATCCGGCGCAAATGCAAGTCAATGGGGGGGAAACCGGATCCGGCATTGCATTTCGCCGGATCCGGTTTTTGTCAAAAGCGCCGGATCGTGCCTGACGGCGAAAACCTGATGTGTGAAAGAGGCCTAATTCAATTGCTGGCTTTTGTCAAATCATTCCCCAACCCGACATGAAATGACACATGGTTTACATACAGTAAACCATTTCATTTCATGTTTTTTTTGTACGTCTTTCATTAGTAATTAGATGAGGGTTGATGTTTAAAATTTGGGAGGTGTAGGTGTTAATTTAAGGGGTTAATTAATTGTTAAAAAAATGTGTGGGCTCCCGCATTGACAAATTACAGCGGGAGCCCACACATTTTTTTACAATATATATATGTGTCTCAATGACATGTATATATATATATATATTCTATGTGTCTATATCTATTCTTTCATTTGTGTTATAAAACCTGTCATAGGGCTCCATTATATGTCCATTTTGCAAGCCGGCGAGAAAATCTCAGCATACGGATTACATACGGATTACATACGGATGCTTACATGCGCAAAATACGCGACCACACCTTGCTTACGGATGACATACAGAGCACTATTTAGGGGTCATTCATCCGTATTATGCCTGTAAACTACGGACCGTATTTTGCGTCGGTTAGTGTGACCCCAGCCTAAGACTTCCACCAATGGAAGCCACCAAACAAGTTCTACTTTTTATAAAGACTTTTTTTTTGACGAAGATGAAAGATTTCCAATCAAAGTGGACCGAAAATGGTCATTATTAACAATGGTCATATCCCCCACCCCAAGTGTCATACATGTACAATAAGTACTGTCAGAATTGCACAAGATGGCACACTGCCCTAGATTTATAAGACATGTCCAAGACTCGCACACACACACGTTTAAGAACCAAATGACAGCAAAATTACTCCAAAATATCCCAACTCTTGCGCAAAAATTTTTTTTTGCAAACAATCGCAACAGATAAAACACTACCTCCCTCAAATAAAAAAGAAAAAGTGGGATATAGGTAGGTATATAAACAAAAAAATACTTGCAAAGCAATAATGTTGAAAAAGCAAAAAAAATTAAACAATAAAATCTAAAAAATATAAAATATAAAAATGAGTTAAAAATATACCAAACCCGTTGATATCCCCTAAAGTTTCTGAAATGTCTAACAAATTTCACTATATACACTACCATTCAGAAGTTTGGGGTCACCCAGACAATTTTGTGCTTTCCATGAAAACTCATACTTTTATTAATCAAATGAGTTGCCAAAATGAAGTTAAAATCTAGTCCAGACATTGACAAGGTTTGGAAAAAAGATTTTTATTTGAAATAATAATTTTCTCCTTCAAACTTTGCTTTCGTCAAAGAATGCTCCCTTTGCAGCAATTCCAGCATTGCAGACCTTTGGCATTCTAGCAGTTAATTTGCTGAGCAAATCTGGAGAAATTTCTCCCACTGGTGGTTGCTGCGAGTAATGGAGCTGGTCAGGTTGACACTAGTCAATCACCTAAAGAGGATGATTGGAGGTCAGGTGTTATAGACTGGGAAGATTTAAGTCAGCAAGCTTCCCTCAGTTGTTGCTGGTGATTTGGTTTTCTTCCTGTGCATTTTGAAGTCCGCTTGCCCCCTGCTTGGTCCTGCATCGTTGAGATAAGTTATTTGTTTGCTGGAATCTTTTTGCATTTGATCCAGTTTTTGCCTTTCTCTGCTTTCTGCTTTTCTGTGTGGGTTCAGCATTGTTCCCTGCTGGGACCAGTGCTGGACTCCGTTCCATATGCCACAGCTTATGTCAGTCTGTTCAGTATTACTAGTCCCCTGTTATATCAGTATCTTTTGCTTTGCTTCCTGTTCACACCAGAATGCTGATCTACTAGGGGAGAGGTCGTGTGGCCTCAGTACTTTTGCATATCAGACATGTTGGATTTTTCTTAGGGTTTTTTGCGTGATTGCAGACAGTATCTTTCCTGTCCTGTTCTATCTACACAGTTTGGGCCCCATCATTTGCTTACTCTATTTTCTGCCTGTGTATGTGCCTCATCTTGTCTCACCGGCAATATATGTTTGGGGGCTATCTATTCCTTTGGGGTTCTACTCCAGGGCAGTTTTGCTTACCCCTTTCTTCCTTTAGGCTTAGTTAACTCTTTGGCTGTGCCAAGGCGTCTAGGGCATCGTAGGTACGTCCCATGGCTAATTCTAGTTGTGTTGTTAGTTTTAGGGGTCTGCAATCCACTTAGTTACCAACCTTTCTGGTTTTCCGGTTGCATAGCTTATTCCCCGGCTATCCTCCTCGGTGACCTATTCATAACAGGTTGAGATCTGGTGACTGCGCTGGTCACTCCATTACAGATAGAATACCAGCTGCCTGCGTCTTCCCTAAATAGTTCTTGCATAATTTGGAGGTGTGCTTTGGGTCATTGTCCTGTTGTAGGATGAAATTGGCTCCAATCAAGCGCTGTCCACAGGGTATGCCATGGCATTGCAAAATGGAGTGATAGCCTTCCTTATTCAAAATCCCATTTACCTTGTACAAATCTCCCACTTTACTAGCACTAAAGCAACCCCAGACCATCACATTACCTCCACCATGCTTGACAGATGGTGTCAGGCACTCTTCCAGCATCTTTTCAGTTGTTCTACGCCTCAAAATGTTCTTCTGTGTGATCCAAACACCTCAAACTTAGATTCGTCTGTCCATAACACTTTTTTCCAATCTTCCTCTGTCAAGTGTTTGTGTTCTTTTGTCAATATTAATCTTTTCCTTTTATTAGCCAGTCTCAAATATGGCTTTTTCTTTGCCACTCTGCCCTGAAGGCCAGCATCCCGGAGTCGCCTCTTCGCTGTAGACGTTGACACTGGCGTTTTGTGTGTACTATTTAATGAAGCTGCCACTTGAGGACCTGTGAGGCGTCGATTTCTCAAACTACAGACTCTAATGTAAGTGTCTTGTTGCTCAGTTGTGCAGCGGGGCCTCCCACTTCTCTTTCTACTCTGGTTAGAGCCTGTTTGTGCTCTCCTCTGAAGGGAGTGGTACACACCGCTGTAGGAAATCTTCAGTTTCTTTTGCAATTTCTCGCATGGAATAGCCTTAATTTCTAAGAGCAAGAATAGACTGTCACGTTTCAAATTAAAGTTCTTTTTTTCTGACCATTTTGAGAGTTTCATGGAACCAACAAATGTGATGCTCTAGAATCTCAACTAGACCAACAAATGTAATGCTCTAGAATCTCAACTAGCTGAAAGGAAGGTCAGGTTTATAGCTTCTCTAATCAGCCAAACTGTTTTCAGCTGTGCTAACACACTTGCACAAGGGTTTTCAAGGGTATTCTAACCATCCATTAGCCTTCTTACACCGTTAGCAAATACAAAGTACCATAAGAACTCTGGAGTGATGGTTGTTGGAAATGGGCCTCTATACAACTAACTTACTAAGAAACAAAACTTTTATTAAAAAATCACTTTATTAAGTACCAGCTAAAATGATAATGATACACATAATAATACTCTCTCTTCTGTATAGACCTATACCTATCAGGATCCTGTCAGCGCTGGCGGACTGCAGTGGCTGAACAGGGTCACTCACCCAGACTACAGGAGGGCCCGGGGTCCGAAACTGCAGGGAAAGTTCCCAGAACAGGATCTGCGACACTAAAGGTAGTAAAGAGTACAAGGACCTACGATCATGTGACCACAGGGGGCGTGGCTTAGCGTCCTGTTGCAGTAGATGACTGTAGGATTCTATTACAGGAATCCTGGAGTAAAGATTAGGGAAACTCAGGTCAGACAAGCTGGGGGTCATACACAGAGAGGGCGGCATAGTACCAGAGGGGCAAGCAGAGAATAGTCAGAACGTAAGCAATGAGTCATACACAGAGATAGCAACGCAGTACAAAGGGAACAGGCAGAACTCGTAACAGGGACAAGACCAGATCAAAACCAAACAAGCATAAAGTATCACAGTCACAAAGCACACCAGGGTCACAAACACTCAGCCAAGGATCTGAGTATAAGCAACGAGGAATGAGCCCACAATGAGGCTATAAAAAGCCTCCCAGAATCTCAGAGTGAGGCCGTCCAGATTAACCTCTGAACTACCTAATCCCATGAACTAAGCAGATCATGACAATACCTCACAATAGCGAGCTGATAATACTAGCAAAACAGAAAAAATCTTATCATTAAAAAATATCCAGCCAGTTGTAATTACCAGCATAAATAACTAGTCGGAGAAAACACCTCCACTCAAGATGGATACTACAGAGGTGCTAACACTAGAAAAAGCCTCATCAATGGCAAAAAATACAGCTATGAAGATATTTCATTACAAACCAGACGTTTGCAGCTAGAATAGTCATTTACCACATTAACAATGTATACTGTAGAGTGTATTTCTGAATCATTTAATGTTAGCTTTATTGGAAAAAAAACTGCTTTTCTTTAAAAAAATAAGGACATTTCTAATTGGCCCTAAACTTTTGAACGGTAGTGTATATAATAAGGATAATAAGTAGCACAGAGTTTGCACTAATCATACACACGATACTGAGGATCAGCTGCACTTTGCATTCACAGCTGGCGCAGTTGTGGTCGGCTGGCGCTGCGATGTCGTTCTAGGCCAGGACACAAGTTCAAAGTTAGTTAATACCTGGCTCCTCTCTCCTGATTAGTGAGGTGAGTTGGTAATCAGGATCTGGTATAAGCCTCCTCCTCTTAAATTGCTCACACAGGGCTCTCCAAATGTGACATGGCATCCGATCTCAATTCCAGCCAATTCTGCATTGAAAAAGTCAAACGGCGCTCCTTCCATTCCAAGCCCTGCCATGCGCCTAAACAGTAGTTTACCTCTACATATGGGGTATCGGCCTACTCATGACAAATTGCACAACAACTTTGGTTGTCTAATTTCTCCTGTTAGCCTTGCAAAAATAAAAATTTGGGTGCGAAAAGATCATTTTTGTGGAAAAAAATATGATTTTTTTATTTTCACGGCTCTATGTTATAAACTTCTGTAAAGCACATCTCTCTGATTTAAGGGCATAAAAATTAAAAGTTTGAAAATGGTTTTTTAAACTTTCGCCATATTTCCATTTTTTTCATAAATAAACACAAGTCATATCGAAGAAATTTTACCACTAACATGAAGTACAATATGTCACGAAAAAAACATTCTCAGAATCAGCGGGATCCGCTAAAGTGTTCCAGAGTTATAACTTCATAAAGTGACAGTGGTCAGAATTATAAAAATTGGCCTGGTCATTAAGCTGCAAATTGGCTCCTTCACTAAGGGGTTAAAAATGTCAGCTCAGCAAGCATAAAAATAAGCCCCAACCCCAGATCATCAAAAATTGAGACACTACGGGTATCGGAAAATGGCGCAATTTGTTTTTTCTTTCTTTTAGCAAGCTTTGGAATTTTATTCATCACTTAGATAAAAAAAGAACATAGACATGTTTGGTGTCTATGAACTCATAATGACCTGGAGAATCATAATGGCAGGGTCAATTTTAGCATTTAGGGAACCTAGCAAAAAAGCCAAACAAAAAACATGTGTGAAATTGCACTTTCTTTTTCAATCTCACCGCACTTGGAATTTTTTTCCCATTTTTGAGTACGCGACATGCTAAAACCAATGATGTATTTCAAAAGTACAACCCATCCCACAAAAAATAAGCCCTCTCATGGCCATATTGACAGAAAAATAAAAGAGTTATGGCTCTGGGAAGAAGCGGAGCGAAAAACGAAAACGCAAAATCGAAAAAGCTTCAGTCATTGAGAGGTTAATAATGAGTGTCCTACGATGATCTATGCTTGAATAAGTTCAAGAACCTTGTATATATCTAGTATAAATAGTGGATATGATGTGGATTTTCTGCTGATTATCCCCAGCTACCTGCAGCATTTCCAATGTTCTTCATCAAAATCCCCACTTGTTACATGCAGATTTTGTTGTATAAGGGCACTGGACTGTGGGATGGATGATATGTATGATAGGTATATAGGCACGGGACTATAGGATGGAGGATATGTATGATGGGTATATGGGCACAGGACTAAGGGATGGCGGCTATGTATGATGGGTATATGGGTGAGTAGCAAGGGAAACAGAGAGTTTATAAACTACCGTTCAAAAGTTTAGGGTCACATATAGATTTCCTTATTTTTGAAAGAAAAGCACAGGTTTTTCCAATGAAGCTAACATTAAATGATTAAAAAATACACTCTGTACATTGTTAATGTGGTAAATGTCTATTCTAGCTGCAAACGTCTTCATAGGTGTATAGAGGCCAATTTCCAACAACCATCACTCCAGTGTTCTTATGGTACTTTTTGTTTGCTAACTGTGTAAGAAGGCTAATGGATAGTAAGAAAACCCTTGAAAATCCTTGTGCAAGAATGTTAGCACAGCTGAAAACAGCTTGGCTGATTAGCGAAGCTATAAACTTGACCTTCCTTTGAGCTAGTTGAGAATGTGGAGCATTACATTTGTTAGTTCCATTATACTCTCAAAATGGCCAGAAAAAAAGAACTTTCATGTGAAACTCGACAGCCTATTCTTGTTCTTAGAAATGAAGGCTATTCCATGCGAGAAATTGCCAAGAAACTGAAAATTTCCTACAATGGTATGTACTACTCCCTTCAGAGAAGAGCACAAATAGACTCTAACCAGAGTAGAAAGAGAAGTGGGACACAACTGAGCAACAAGGCAAGTGAATTAGAGTTTATAGTTGGAGAAATCGACGCCTCACAGGTCCTCAACTGGCAGCTTCATTAAATAGTACACGCAAAACGCCAGTGTCACCGTCTACAGTGAAGAGACGACTCCGGCCTGCTGGCCTTCAGGGCAGAGTGGCAAAGAAAAAGCCATATCTGAGACTGGATAATAAAAGGAAAAGATTAATATGGGTAAAAGAACACAGACATTGGACAGAGGACTGGAAAAAAGTGTTATGGACAGACGAATCCAAGTTTGTGGTGTTTGGATCACACAGAAGAACATTTGTGAGACACAGAACAACTGAAAAGACGCTGGAAGAGTGCCTGATGCCATCTGTCAAGCATGGTGGAGGTAATGTGATGGTCTGGGGTTGCTTTGGTGCTGGTAAAGTGGGAGATTTGTACAAGGTAAATGGGACTTTGAATAAGGAAGGCTATCACTCCATTTTGCAACGCCATGCCATACCCTGTGGACAGCGCTTGATTGGAGCCAATTTCATCCTACAACAGGACAATGACCCAAAGCACGCCTCCAAATTATGCAAGAACTATTTAGGGAAGAAGCAGGCAGCTGGTATTCTATCTGTAATGGAGTGGCCAGCGCAGTCACCAGATCTCAACCCCATTGAGCTGTTTTGGAAGCAGCTTGACCGTATGGTACGTAAAAAGTGCCCATCAAGCCAAACCAACTTGTGGGAGGGGCATCTGGAAGCATGGGCTGAAATTTCTCCTGATTACCTCAGCAAATTAACTGCTAGAATCCCAAAGGTCTGCAATGCTGGAATTGCTGCAAAGGGAGCATTCTTTGATGAAAGCAAAGTTTGAAGGAGAAAATTATTATTTCAAATAAAAATCTCTTTTTCGAACCTTGGAAATGTCTGGACTAGATTTTAAATTAATTTGGCAACTCATTTGATTAATAAAAGTATGAGTTTTCATGGAAAGCACAAAACTGTCTGGGTGACCCCAAACTTTTGAACAGTAGTGTAACTAGGTCATAAATCAATTAATTATAATAAATCATAATGAATCAGTAATATAAATTATATGACCAAGCAGACCAGACTAAATTAGGAGCAAGGGACAGTTGGTACTAAAATATGATAAAAAAGGGGGGAAGAAAGGAAAAACCGACCAATAAACATCCCAATGTAATGATATAAAAGTAATCTTTACTGTACACAAGTAATAGTGAATGGTAACAGCTGGGTAAAAGAATAATATATAATAATAAAAACTCAGACAAGGACGCACACTAGGATATGGGATAATAATAAAGAGGAAGCCGTATAGAAATCAAAATAAAACATTGCAAAGATATAATACTGCCATGCTAGCCTAATAATGTAAGCAGTAATATAAAGTGCAGTGCACAAATAAAAAAAATCAATTGTACATTATTATGGTGCTGCCATACTATCATAATAATGTGATTTATAAATAAAGTGCAGTGCAATGACTAAAAAAGAAGAGGATCCACATTACGTGTATACCAACGTATTATCTTCTGAAATGGAGAAGAAAATGTATGATCTTTCAAAACCCCATCAGGTTGAGGAAGTGGGAAACATGCTGTTAGATGATGATGATGATGATGATGCAGACCCCACAATGAATGAGGATTTTGAAGAAAGTGAGATTGATTCTCATGATGAGGTGGAAGTCTGTGAACTAAATTCTGAAACAGAGCAAGATGGTGACAGTGATGAGGAGGAAGAAGATATAGAATCTTATTATATGGGAAAAGATAAAAAAATCAAATGGAACAAGAATCCACCCATAAAAAAACGTATGGAACCTCATAACATTATCACTCACCTTCCTGCAGTTATGGGAACAGCACGTAATGCAAAAAAATGCAGCTGAATGCTGGAATACTTTTTTCACAGATGACATTCTGGACTCTATTGTCATATACACTAATCAATATATAGACAGTATAAAGCACAAGTTCATCTGTGACAGAATCCTGAAGCCCACGGATGAAATCGAACTGCGTGCATTTTTGGGATTATTATACCTTGCAGGAGCTTATAGGGCAAATCGGCAAAGTTTGGAGGAACTTTGGGGTATAGAAAGTGATGGAATTGAAAAATTTAGCCTTGTTATGTCTCTAAAAAGATTCAAGATTCTTATTCGTTCGGTTTGATGACAGAACTACCCGAACCGAACGTAAAACATATGACCGGCTTGCTCCAATTCGCGATGTATTCCAAAAATTTGTGGAAAACTGTAAGATAAACTATCGCCCTGGGGCAAATGTCACAATTGACGAAATGCTCCCTGGTTTTCGTGGCAGATGCGCATTTCGTCAATACATACCATCAAAACCTAGCAAATACGGAATAAAAATGTATGCCCTTGTTGATGCCAGTAAGACCTACACATTCAACATTGAAATTTATGCTGGAAAACAGCCAGATGGTCCTTACTGTGTCAGCAACAAACCCACTGATGTTGTGAAAAGAATGTCTGAGCCCTTATTTGGATCAGGTCGCAATATAACTGCTGATAATTGGTTTTCAAATTGTGATCTTACTGATTATCTAAAAACGCAGAAGCTTTCATATGTCGGAACTGTAAGAAAAAATAAAAAAGAATTGCCGCCATAGCTTGTTACTGTGACAGGGAGAAAACAGTACAGCAGTATGTTTGCATTCCATGATGGAAAGGTTTTAGTTTCCTATGTACCACGCGAAAAAAAATGTACTTCTTCTCTCAACGCTTCATAATGATGATGCCATCGATCCTAAATCTGAAGCACAACAAAAACCAGAGATTATTACATTTTATAATGAAACCAAAGGGGGTGTTGATACAGCTGATCAGATGTGCTCAACTTTCAGCGTCAGCAGAAACACCAAGCGCTGGCCAATGGTCATATTTTTCGCTATGCTAAATTTGGGTGGTATAAATTCACAAATCATTTACCTTGAAAACCAGCTTGAACCACTCCGCAGACGATTGTACCTGAAACAATTGGCCCATGAACTAATGCTTGGAGAGCTACGCAGGAGAAGTATGAAAACCATCGGTATCCCCTCTGGCCTTCAAGTTAGGCTCAAAAGATTCCGCCCAGATATTGATACTGAAAATCCAACACCTGTACTACCTCCCAAAAGAAGGAGATGCACCACCTGCACCATGGAAAGCGGGAACAGAAGGCTTTCTAATTATGAATGTCTCAAATGTCATCATGCAATCTGCCTGACACATGCAAAAATGTATTGCAATTCTTGCTCTTTGCTTTGCAAATGTGTTTTTTCTGGGGAACCTTCAGGATCTAATTCAGATTAATTCTGTGTGTAATATTATTCTAGGTGCCTAGAAAATGTTTTTGTGCCAAACTTTTCTCTTTTTAATAACAGTTACTTGATATCATTGGGGGCTATTTGGTGGGAGTTTTGAAATTTGTGTATATCAAAGTTATTACTTTTATGTTGAGTAAATGGGTTTGTTTTGCACCTGATAATGTGTAGTCTCTTTTATTACATCCCTATGAAGGTCTCTGATCACTTTTTTGATCACTGAAATTGAGAAAATTAGATATTCTAGGCATTTTTCTAGCCTGTGCTTGACAGGCACATTGTTCCATTACGAGTTAGTGCGAATATTGTTCCTGACGGAGGGTTAAAATTTGCAACAAGCCACCTGGGAGACACACCAAACATGTGGAAGAAGGTGCTCTGGTCAGATGAAACCAAAATTGAACTTTTTGGCAACAATGACAAACGATGTTTGGCGTAAAGGCAACACAGCTCATCACCCTGAACACACCAACCCACTGTCAAACATGGTGGTAGCAGCATCATGGTTTGGGCCTACTTTACTTCAGCAGGGACAGAGAAGATGGTTAAAATTGATGGGAAGATGGATGGAGCCAAATACAGTACCATTCTTGAAGAAAACCTGTTGGAGTCTGCAAAACACCTGAGACTGGGACGGAGATTTGTCTTCCAACTAGACAATGATCCCAAACATAAAGCAAAATCTACAATGGAATGGTTCACAAATAAAAGTATCTAGGTGTTAGAATGGCCAAGTCAAATTCCAGATCTGAATCGAATCGAGAATCTGTGGAAAGAGCTGAAAACTGCTGTTCACAAACGATCTCCATCCAACCTCACTGAGCTCGAGCTGTTTGCCAAGGAAGAATGGGCAAGAATTTCAGTCTCTCGATGTACAAAACTGATAGAGACATACCCCAAGCGACTTGCAGCTATAATTGCAGCAAAAGGTGGCACAACAAAGTATTAAGTTAAAGGGGCCGAATAATATTGCAAGCCCCACTTTTCAGTTTTTGAATTTCCACATAAATTTTAAAAAACCAATAAATTTCGTTCAGCTTCACAATTGTGTCCCACTTGTTGTTGATTTTTCACCAAAAATTTACATTTGGTATCTTTATGTTTGAAGCATGATATGTGGGAAAAGGTTGAAAAGTTCCAGGGGGACGAATACTTTCGCAAGGCACTGTATATACATGTACATGTAGAAAACCTGTAAGAGATAAATAAATAACTAATAACATAAAAAGGACACTAAAACCACAAAATAAAATAGTAAAATACATGTTAGACATAAAGGATAAAAAATAGTAGATATGGTGGTCAGAGAAAAGGGTGCAAAAGTATTGTAATCATTGAGGCCATGCGGCTGGACGGTATTAAGGGTCCATATCCAATTAGTCTTCCACAGAAATAACTTGACTCTGACAAAAGTCATAATAAATAATGAATCTATGAAAATGAAAGTCAGACATTGCTTTTCAACCATGCTTCCACAGAATTAAAAAATATTAAAAAAAACCTTATGAAATAGGCCTGGACAGAATTGATGGTGCCCTTAGCTTAATATTTTGTTGCACAACCTTTTTAGGCAATCACTGCAATCAAAAGGTGCCTGTAACTGTCGATGAGACTTCTGCACCTCTCGACAGGTATTTTGTGCCACTCCTCAAGAGCAAACTGCTTCAGTTATCTCGTGTGTGAAGGCTGCCTTTTCCAGATGGCATATTTCAGCTCTTTCCAAAGATGCTCAATAGGATTTAGGTCAGGGCTCATATATGGCCACTTCAGAATAGTCCAATGTTTTCCTCTTAGCCTTTCTTTGGTGTTTTTAGCTATGCGCTTTGGATCTTTATCCTGTTGCAAGACCCATGACCTGCGACTGAGATCAAGCTTTCTGACACTGGGCAGCAGATTTCTCTCTAGAATCCCTTGATAGTCTTGAGATTTCATTGTACCCTGCACAGATTCTAGACACCTTGTGCCAGATGCAGCAAAGCAGACCCAGAACATAATAGAGCCTCCTCCATGTTTCACAGTAGGGACAGTGTTCTTTTCTTGATATGCTTCATTTTTCAGTCTGTGAACATAGAATTGATGTGCCTTGCCAAAAGTTCCATTTTGTCTCATCTGTCCATAGGACATTCTCCCAGAAGCTTTGTGGCTTGTCAACATGTAGTTTGGCAAATTCCAGTCTGGCATTTTTATGATTTTTGTTCCATGAAGTCCACTTTGGCTCATACAACGATGGATGGTGAAATCTGGCACTGATGTTCCTTGAGATTGAAGTTCACCTTTAATCTGTTTAGAAGTTTTTCTGGGCTCTTTTGTTACCATTCGTATTATCCATCTCTTTGATTTCCAATCAATTTTCCTCCTGCGGCCACATCCAGAGAGGTTGGCTACAGTCCCATGGAGCTTAAATTTCTGAATAATATGTGCAGCTGTAGTCACAGGAACATAAAGCTGCTCGGAGATGGTCTTATAACTTTTACCTTTAACATGTTTGTCTATAATTTTCTTTCTGATCTCCTGAGACAACTCTTTCCTTCGCTTCCTCTGGTCCATGTTGAGAGTGATACATACCGTGTCACCAAACAGCACAGTGAGTATCTGTAGCCTCTATACAGGCCGCTCACTGATTCCAAGACTGTAGACACCTGTGATGCTAATTAGTGGACACGCTTTGATTTAACATGTCCCTTTTGTCACATTATTTTCAGGGGTACCATCATTTCTGTCCAGGCCTATTCCATGAGTTTAATTTTTTTAAAATTCTGTTGAAGCATGGCTGAAAAGCAATGTCTGACTTTCATTTATTTATTTTCATAGATTTTTTTATTTATTATTACTTTTGTCAGATTCAAGTTATTTCTGTCACAATTCTGGGTTTTTCTGTCATTAAATGAGGGGTACCAAAAATTTTGACCATGTGTGCATAACAGGATGGGGGATATATATACCAGGATGTGGGACTTATATAACACGATGGGTCCCAGGATGGGGGACATATATACCAGGATGGGGGATATATGTGCCTTGATGGGGGACATAGATAATATGATGGGGCCCAGGATGGGGGACATATAGAACAGGGTGGGGGACATATATAACACAATGGGGGACATATATACCAGGATGGGGGACATATATACCAGAATGGGGAACATATATGATGATGTGTGCAAACTGTAAAGCGCTGCGGAATATGTTAGTGCTATATAAAAATAAAGATTATTTATTTTATTTATAACATATATATTAGGATGGGAGACATATATACCAGGATGGGAGACATATATACCAGGATGGGGCCCAGTATGGGAGACATATATACCAGGATGGGGGGCATATATAACATGATGGGGCCCAGGATGGGAGACATATATACCAGGATGGGGCCCAGGATGGGAGACATGCAGTATATGCCAAGATGTGGGACATATGCAAAAAAATGGACATATATCCCAGGATGGGGGACATATATATCAGGATGGACTCAAAATGGGGGACATTACTACATAATGAGAGAGGGGTGGTAACACGTATGTTCTTATAGGATTTAGTAAGCTACAAGGGCTAATACATCTGACCAACATGAAGGGGACCCCAGGTACAAATTTTTTACCAAGACTCATCGGATTCTGGTTACACCATAGGTTAGTCTGCCACATCTATGGGCAATTACCAATCAGTCATCCAATGATACTCTTCTGTGCAGTCTGCAGAAGGTGGAACTGATATAATAGAATAAATGTATATGTGTCCTACCTAATTATCCTACAATTATCCTTGGATTTCATTGCCAAATCTTTTATTTTCCTTGGGATAAGCCTTTGCCAGAGGAGGAGGGTGACAGCGGCTCTCACATCGTCAGTTGAGAACGCTCCTGCCCAAAGATCTGTCAGCCGACAGCTATCTAATGTGTATGGGAGCAGTGTTGGACTGGGGTGCCAAGGGGCCACCAGTAACATTGACTATGGGGGCCCACTTTTCACCTGTATACAAATATTACAAGGCCCTGGTTCACATATTTACCCATGTCTCTATATAATAAACTGGGTAGTTTGGTTAATAAATGAGATGCTGCTTTTTTCTGTACAGAGAGAATAAAGTGAATTATGACCACCGATACTGCCCATACAGTAAGGTTGGGGGAATAGATTTGCACATGGGGGATTCCCCTGTTACCCTATGGGCCAGTCCGAGCCTGTATGGGAGCCATAAAGGAGCATGACGTTCTCCGCACACTCTTATTCCAGATTTGCAGGGATTTATTTCAAGCTAAAACAGGCAAAAATGCTATACACCCGCTCTGCATGCCAAATCTGAGACAAAGATGGAGTGCAGGGCGGTGATCACCATTTTAGATTAACCTTTTTGGTGCTGTTTGGCTGAATAACAGTTTCTGGCCAATCAATGCCAAAGGGGTTAATCAGGTGAGGTAACATCGCAATCAACCCACCCATTATGACCACTGGGATTTTTGTTGTGTCACACAACACCGATCACAGCATGCCACTTTTTTTTTTTTTTTCTTTACTAACTTTGTCACATTGCTGTGATTCTCTGGTCAGAACTGACCAGCCAATCACAGCAGTCGCCAATATGGGGGGACGGTACAGACCCCCAGGGTGAGGTGCAGGGATGTTTGCTGTCAGTGACAGCAGCCATCTTAACCTGGTCACCACACGATGCAGCATGGTGACCGTAAATAGCAGCTCCGTACTAGTACTGCGGTTTGCAGTACTAGTACGGCAAATGTAGGGAAGGGGTTAAATATATCTCGCTAGGAATGCTTTTCTCCACCATAGGTGGGTGCATTTGTTGAGTAATTCCTTGTATTTATTAGTTAAATCAGTAGTTTCCCTGGATTTCAAGTATAAAAAAACTACCCGATCCCTCACTAAAGACCTTGTCCAATCGTGTAAGCCGCGCTTTTTCGTTGTTTGCGGTAATCCATCTGTTCTGAGACGGTTACTGTGAAAACACAGAGCATAACGACATGATATCGTCAAAATAGAAAACCTATTAAAGATCAAGAATATACAGTATCATAAGGTCCTATGCCTTGTTTAACCCCTTCCTGCAAGCAGCAGTACTAGTATGGCGCACTGATCGCACGGCCTCACGCTGAGGACTCCGGTGATCGGGTGCAGGTGTCAGCTGTATGTGACAGCTGACACCCTGCAGCAATGCCCACGATCGGTGCTAGGACCAATTGTGGGCATGTAACCACTGATGCCACTGTCAGTAGTGACAGCAACCTAGAGGGGCATCACGCAGGGAGGGTTCTTTTATTATATGGACGATCTAGGCATTTCACTATTGTGCACAATAAAGATTTTAAAGAATTAAAAATAAATCTGTGGCACCCCTGAGGCTTCAGTCGCCACAGAGGTACTGCACCTTCTCCTAAGGTGTAGTGCCCCACCATCCAGGTAGGGTGGGAACTCCTTTCCAGACTCCAGTTCAGTGGGGCCACCTAACAGCTTCAGGCTGGGGGGTTAGCAGAGCACCCCTTGTGGAACCCTGCTTCGTAACACGAGATGTGCTGGGAGGCGGGTGGAGCAAGATGATACAAGAGAGTGGGAAGAGTGAGGTCAAGAGTTAAGTAGTTAGTTAGTGGGTTGGAGGAGAGAGAGAGAAGATGGATGTCTGAGGGACGTGCTGCAGCAGGTCCCAGTGATCTGGGCTGCTGGCACGGGAAAGACATAGAAAGAGACTGATAAGATTGATGACCTAACCTTCCAGAAGAGAGACAGAACAGATCGAAACGAAGGAGAAGAGAAGGACGGTGGGAAGCGGGTTGAGTAAGAGAAAGAATCCTTCCAGTCCAGAGCGCAAAGGCCGGGGCCCGGTCCCCGAGGTTGATCGGATTTTTTATGTCCAGCAACAGACACCGGTGGAGTAGTGAGACGCTAACGCCTTACTCCCATCATAGACTTGGGACACAACAGCACCTCATCAGTGAGCCGGGACTCTGGAGCGAGAGTCCCCCGAAGCAGGCTACAGCTGTCTGTCATACAAGTAGAGACTAGGAACACCTAGAGAGAGGCATTCCAGGGTAACTAAGTACTGGAGTGCTTCACCTCTAAAGGCGCTTTGGAGGAGTCGTTCAGTCAGGTACACGTTGGCGGAGTGCTGGAGAGGAGAACCTATCTTGCCTGGAGGTTGGCTGGAGCCCTGACCTGGAGAACACAGCGCGGAGGCTGGCATGTATGTGAACTGCAAACAGTGAGTAAAGCTTTGGAACCGCACGCCCTGGTGTCCTCCAGTTATTCCGCACCGCTACACGTGAGTACCTGTACCTACACCATCTACGCCTCCCCGCCATTACAGCATATACACTGCCCTGGGACTACAGCTCCACCTGTGGGGAGCTTTACCATCTATGCTGCACACACCATCAGTCCCAGAGGATCTGCATGCAGCGTCGGCCTAACATCATATTTGCCGAACACCACAGGTGGCGTCACGAACTTTACATTACAACCAATCACCACCGCCATTGATATTGAGGCTCAGGGCCAGGGACCGGGTCACCGCTGCTGTGACACATCATCCCCCTGACACCGGCCCGGTACCAAGTACTCCACTGCCCTGGGTGAAGCGAGGGCGACTCAATTTTTGGCGTCACAAACAGGATGACGAGACCCGACACTATCGGGTTCTGTGTGCCTGTGGCTTGTTGAACTTTGACTTTTGAAAATGTGCAGAAGACCAAATTTGATAGACTGTGATATGAGTCCTAAAGATGGCCGCTGGCGCGGAGAAGAAGGGCGTGAGGAGATGGGAGGTCCTGAGAAAAGACCGCGAAGAGTATTGTGCCTTCCCCGCCTGAATTACTATGTGACAGATGTATGGCCCACCCCCTGAGGGGTTCGTATACTGGCTTGGTATGGAGGCGCTGGAAGAAGACGCCGCCCCCAGAAGGATGGGCAGAGGAAGCCAGAGGCGAGCAGAAGGGCGGAGCAAGGAGAACGCCACAACGCCATCTTGGGAAGCAAGGGAAGGAGGCCTGCGGAGTGTGGGGAAGTGCAAACCCCCGACGCCATGGCTGAAGGCTCCAACCCTGAGTCCGGAGCAATATGCCAGCGATTGCAAGATGACATAATAGCATTGACCACAAATCTGCAGCTGAAGAGAGAAGCTCTGGAGAAGCTGAGATGGCAGCACGCCCCGGAGGAGCCTACACCGGTGGCACCCTCTCCACCGGTACCTGCCACCGCTGCACTAGACTGTCCTCCGGCAGCGTTGGTTTTCACTTCCACGCTGTCTGTGCAGCTGAGTGCCGCTCGCCCGAAGAAGTCACCGGAGGGCCCGGGAGCTGAGATGGTGCTCCCGCCCGGACCTGTTGCGGCTGCGCAGGTCCTGACTGAGGCCCCCGCGGATCCGGAGCCGCCACCGGCTACACCACCACCAACACCTGGACCGCACCGCCGGGAGGCCTCAGGTACATCTGACGCCCCTTCACCCGGGAAGGCCCGGGGTTGCCCCGTAGCTGCAGCGGCTGGTCAGGTTGTGCTAGACCTGGTGTGGGACCGGGAAGCCAGTCCCCAGGGGGAGACACCGGAACCCTCAACGGTGGTACCGCAGGTTCCAACCGGCAGCGGTAGATCCCGGGAGGAGGCAGAAGAGAGTGAGGCCCATCGCCGAGCTACTATCAAGAAGCTAGCAGCTGAGTATCGGGAGAGGGAACAGCGGAGACTGGCTGTAGTAGGCCCCGATTTGAGGAGGAAGGAGAGGGCCCGTACTGGATGTTACAGTTCCCAGGACGCTGCTGGATGGGGCAGGTCCTCAATGTCAATCAAGAACGGGGGTTTGAATTCATTGCCGACCCCAAGAGGATAAGTGATTTATTTTTCAACAGGAGGGACGTCGAACCCCACCTGCAGAAGGGACACCCCGACAGGAACCTGCAGCTTGGGAAGTATGTGACGTTTACCCGCCATGAGGAGCTCAGGGGATGGTACGCCCTGAATGTACGCCGAATCCCAGCTGAATTTGTTGAGAGGTACCTGCCATCGGAACCCGTCAATGCCCCTCCACGTACAACAGCCATCCAAACCACCCAGGTACCTGCTACCAGGTCTGCAGATACTACAAAGTTGACTCCAACCCGGCAACCTCAGAGGATCTCTGGCTTGACACCGTGGGAGGAAGCCTACTTAAAAATGGCTAATGATTACCTTGGTTCCAGTACCTGTTCCAGAAACCCAGGAGGGGATCACCAGTAAAGAAAAGAAAGAAAAATATACAAATCTCGTTACCCAGGAGGGTCAGTTGGACCGGTTGTGCCTTTTTCTACTTTTTGCATCATGTTGCCTAGTTTTTAATTGGCAGCGTTATTTTTGAAATTGAACTGTGGAGATCATAGACGCTGATTGGTCCAAAACTTTTATTGTAAATAGTTTGCACCCCTTTGGGTGCTCTCTCTTGGTTTTACATATGGAAGTCTTTGCGAAGATACCCTTTATATATAGACACTTTGTGAAGATTATGTTTTTGAATGGACACTCTTCGAAGAATGATGTCTACCTCAACGGACACTGCAAGAATCCTGGCTGGGAGCAGTGTTCAGCACTTTACAAGAATTTAGAATGTTTTATGATAAAGTACTTGATAATGTTGTGTCTTATGAAAAGTAAATGTCTTTTACTGAATATTTGATACAGAGAATTAGGAAAGTTTTGAGATAGAATGTGAAACTTGAATAAAGAATATGAGAATTGAACGCGACAGGTGATAGGCCAAGAGTAGATGGTCAGTGTCTTGCGTCCAGTGAAAAGAGAGTAACTGAAGGAAGAATAATAGAAAGAAATGTAATAAAGAAAATGTGTTGAGTATAGCACTTTGAATTAAGAATTGCACTTAAGTAAAAATTTTTGATATTGAGATAGGAAGTTAGTCTGTTTATAACGTTTAAGAGATGTGCCTCTTATGTTAGGAAGATTAGATAGGTTTTCTTAATTGGCATTTAAAATTTTTTGTGTGTTCCTGTACTGTTAATTTTATGTCTTGCAGCCCGCAGACGTGCTGTGTTTAACGGGGGGTATTTGGCGCCCCTGAGGCTTCAGTCGCCACAGAGGTACTGCACCTTCTCCTAAGGTGTAGTGCCCCACCATCCAGGTAGGGTGGGAACTCCTTTCCAGACTCCACACCTGCATTCCACACACAGGATAGTTCAGTGGGGCCACCTAACAGCTTCAGGCTGGGGGGTTAGCAGAGCACCCCTCGTGGAACCCTGCTTCGTAACACGAGATGTGCTGGGAGGCGGATGGAGCAAGATGATACAAGAGAGTGGAAAGAGTGAGGTCAAGAGTTAAGTAGTTAGTTAGTGGGTTGGAGGAGAGTGAGAGAGAAGATGGATGTCTGAGGGACGTGCTGCAGCAGGTCCCAGTGATCTGGGCTGCTGGCACGGGAAAGACATAGAAAGAGACTGATAAGATTGATGACCTAACCTTCCAGAAGAGAGACAGAACAGATCGGAACGAAGGAGAAGAGAAGGACGGTGGGAAGCGGGTTGAGTAAGAGAAAGAACCCTTCCAGTCCAGAGCGCAAAGGCCGGGGCCCAGTCCCCGAGGTTGATTGGATCTTTTATGTCCAGCAGCAGACACCAGTGGAGTAGTGAGCCGCTAACGCCTTACTCCCATCATAGGCTTGGGACACAACAGCACCTTATTAGTGAGCCGGGACTCTGGAGCGAGAGTCCCCCGAAGCAGGCTACAGCTGTCTGTCATACAAGTAGAGACTAGGAACACCTAGAGAGAGGCATTCCAGGGTCACTAAGTACTGGAGTGCTTCGCCCCTAAAGGCGCCTTGGAAGAGTCGTTCAGTCAGGTACACGTTGGCGGAGTGCTGGAGAGGAGAACCTATCTTGCCTGGAGGTTGGCTTGAACCCTGACCTGGAGAACACAGCGCGGAGGCTGGCATGTGTGTGAACTGCAAACAGTGAGTAAAGCTTTGGAACCGCACGCCCTGGTGTCCTCCAGTTATTCCGCACCGCTACACCTGAGTACCTGTACCTACACCATCTTCGTCTCCCCGCCATTACAGCATATACACTGCCTTGGGTCTACAGCTCTGCCTGTGGAGAGCTTTACCATCTATGCTGCACACACCATCAGTCCCAGAGGATCTGCATGCAGCGTCGGCCTAACATCATATTTGCCGAACACCACAGGTGGCGTCACGAACTTTACATTACAACCAAACACCACCGCCATTGATATTGAGGCCCTGAGTCATGGACCGGGTCACCGCTGCTGTGACACATCATCCCCCTGACACCGGCCCGGTACCGAGTACCCCACTGCCCTGGGTGAAGCGAGGGCGACTCAAAACCAACTGATCATATCCCCAGAGATACCCCTAATAGAGTACAGAAATTACATAGGAAAGAAATATACTGGATATACAAACTTAATACCATAAAACCGCATGGTCTAAATGAAATTACAGAGGGTTTTTTTATAACAATTCTCATCCCTTGTAACGAATAATATTTATTATTTCTTTTAATCAGTGCTGTGTATGCATCTGTGACTTCTATAAGAGATTGTAAATGATTTTATATGGATTTGTCAATGATATTATATCATGTTCATATACTGATCTGATACAATGGATCTACCATTGTTAGTACCACTTCAAACTACGACTTTCAATGTAAATGGTTCTTCTAAATGAATTGCTTGTAAATAATGATATTGTAAACATTTGAACAAGGGGTTCCTGGTGTAATGTGTGAGGTGCGGACTGTTTTTTAGTTGTTGTTTTTGCCTGGTGCGCTGCTGGGGATTGATCTCCTGTCCTCTTTGCTCTTTCCTTTTGTGACCTTTTCTTCTGCTCCATTATTCCTGATGGTGGTAATCTCAACCTTTTAAATACATTTTTTTATTTCAAATCACTAATTTTTTATTCAAAATCATCAATTATTAATTTTAACTAGTTTTCCGATCTCGAGTTGTGGCTCATTCATTAGATGGGTCTGCAAAACTCGGTCCATACGTAATTTTTTGGAGCAAGTTCTTGCCTGCAGTTGCTCCTTTTCGTTCTTATTTCTTTTTATTTTTTCTTTTAAATAAATCTATAAATCTCTAGAATCTATTTTATTCCTTTTTATTGTGTTGAATGTTACAACCTGAACTGTCATGTGCTGTGCTAAGTGTCAGAGTCATGAGCTTTGACACTGCTGGACATGTGATTCCCTTTGGCGCCAGATTTGAATGTGGAATCTATTTTAACAGTATGAGGTCATATTGTAGGATTATAGCAGCTCCTGATGAAGGAGTCCTGTAGACTTCGAAACGTGTTGAGAGAGTAAAACGCCATTCTTCAGCTTCTACTCGTCTGGACCGTTATTTGTACAGCAGCGCGGATGATAACCACAAATCCTCCTGGTTTAATGCTAAAATTCCAGTTGAGAGATGTAAGAAGCTTGTGGATGGTTGCAGTTATTTACTCCGAAAGGTGTGCAACCAAATATTAATTTGAGGGCGCCAACAATTTTGTCCAGCCCATTTTGGGGGTTTTGTATGAAATTATGTCCAATTTGTTTTTTTTTCTCTGATTTTTTTTATGTTGTTCCAATACACACAAAGGAAATAAACGTGTGTATAACGAAACATGTGTAATGGCTATAATATTCCGGGAGAAATACTTCATTTTCTGGAACAATTTCAAGGATGCTAAAATGTTTGGCCATGATTGTATGTACTGCACATGCACTGCATGATGACATCACAACAGAACTCTCTGTGACTCGCTGATTCACAATGACTTAGAACACTCGGTGCCACGCTGATGACATCACACAATAGAACCCTCTGAGACACACTGATGATGTCACAATTGACCCCAGTGTAAAACTATGTGCGACGGTCTGATCCCAGTTATTTTCTATTGTGCGTTGCAGTCACGAGTTGTGTGTTGCAAAGTCTGATATAGAAAGCGATATTTATTATTATCAAGCGATATTTATTATCAGCGCTAGAGAGGAGGAGAAGAGAGGAGAGAGGAGGAGGAGAGAGGAGGAGAAGAGAGAGGAGGAGAAGAAGAGAGAGAAGAGAGAGAGGAGAAGGAAGAGAGAGAAGAGAGAGAAAGGTAAGTTTGAACTTAATCTAATGAGTTATGGGAGTCTTTCCCAGGGGGAGACACGACCTTCAGATAATTATAGAGGGACAGATATAGATTTCCCTATAGAATCATCGCCAATAACAGGAGAGACACATTCTTGTAATCGGCATTAACTGTTTCAGGAAAAGGTCAATATTTCCTCTTCTTCATTTCTCTGATCTCACAGTCAGGTGAAAGCTTGTTTTTTTGCGAGATGAGTTGTTGTTTTGAAGAACACCATTCATTTTACTTTTGAAAAAAAAATGCTTGCTTTTGTGGACACATTCATGCAAAATATGTATGTTTTTATCTCTTTATGTTTTAATTCGGAACAGGAGATGATTTAAATTTTTATGTTTTATTATTTGTTTTTTTTTTTCTTCACCTTTTTGTTGATTTTTACCTTATGTTTTTAGTCCCACTAGGGGATGTAAACCTATAATTGTTTGATTGTTTATACTATATACTACAATAACACAGTATTGCAGTATATATTGAAATTAATGTTCCTCCTTATGGATTGATACATTAATGATAGATAGATAGATAGATAGATAAGGGATTTGTAGTGCTTCACCACTGATAAAGCTATTATCTTATTTTAGTACCGTATATACTCGAGTATAAGCCGAGGCCCCTAATTTTGTCACAAAAAACTTATTGACTCGAGTGTAAGCCTAGGGTGGGAAATGCAGAAGCTACTGGTAAATTTCATAAATAAAAATAGATACCAATAATAGTGAAATTAATTGAGACATCGGTAGGTTAAATGTTTTTAAATATCCATATTTAAACAGGAGTCCCATATAATGCTCCATACAGTTCATGATGGCCCCATAAGATGCTCCATACAAAACACACCCCATATAATGCGCAATACAGTTCATGATGGCCCCATAAGATGCTCCATACAAAATACGCCCCATATAATGCTCCATAAAGTTCATGATGGGCCCCATAAGATGCTCCATACAAAAATATGCCCCATGTAATGCTGCACAAAGGTTAATGATGGCCCCATAAGATGCTCCATAGAAAAATATGCCCCATATAATCATGCACAATAGTTAATGATGGCCCCATAAGATGCTCCATATCAAAATATGCCCCATATAATGCTACACAATGGTTAATGATGGCCCCATAAAATGCTCCATATTAAAATATTCCCCATATAATGCTGCACAAAGGTTAATGATGGCCCCATAAGATGCTCCATATTAAAATATTCCCTGATGGGGACAGGTGAATATTGCATGGCTCACACTCCCCCCAGTCCTATTCACCATCCAGACACTGCTACATCTCAGTCCCTGCATCTCCGCCCAGGCGCCGGCATCTCTCTTCCTGTCTTCTGATGCTGAGTAGTCACGTGGTAATGCTCATTAAAGAAATAAATATGCGCTTCACACCTATGGGAGTGGAGACACGTGCATATTCATTACTTTAATGAGCGGTACCAAGTTACCACTCAGCACTGGAAGGAAGACAGGAAGAGAGATGCTGGAGCCCGGACTGAGATGCAGGGACTGATATGCAGCGATGAGGCCAGGAGGGTGAGTATGATGTCTTCTGCTCCCCCATACCCCCTCCCCCACCAGCAATGACTCATGTATAAGCCAAGAGGGGTGTGAAAACACGCTGAAAAGCACAAAAAAAGTGCTGAAAATCTCGGCTTATACACGAGTATATACAGTATGTTTGTGCCGCTATAGTTGTGAAAGTACGTTTGTATACATATAGGTCAGTATGAGAGTATATGTGTATATACATATATATACATGATTGTACCCAGGGGTGAACACTGACAGCTTGGGACCCCTGTTCAAGAAATATGTCTGGGCCTCCCTCCTTTTTTTACAACAAAGTTCTTGTACTTTACATGTCAAATTCTCCTGTTATCTTTGTTATTTTCTGTTTTATTATATACCGTCCTCGCTTGTTAGATAATGTAATGCAGTGATGGAGCTTGGGAAAGCTTCTATTCTGATGGAGGAGCTGATGGACTGGTCTTCTAGTCAGATGCTGCCCCATCAGCAGTCATTTTATATCTAATAAGAGAGGACTATGTGCTAGAGAGAAGGCGCTGTGACTAACAAAAATAATGAGAATACGCTATGTAAAGGACGGTGCTATTTATAATAAGTCATGATACTAAGTAATAATGGGATAGCACTGAACATTACAGAGAACACTATATAAAAAGGGACAGTGTCATACATAGCTAGAGAAGATGCTACATAATAGACGGCGCCATACATAGCTAGAGAGGATGCTACATAATAAGGGACGGCGCCATATATAACTAGAGGATGCTATATAATTAGGGACAATGCCATATATATAACTAGAGGATGCTATGTAATAAGAGATGGCGTTTAATTGCATAGTTTCCTCTTTTATTATATAAAAGGGGTATTCCCATCTCCACGATCCTATCTCAATATGCAGTAGGTGTAAAAATATTAGCAAATACCTCCAGTTAGGAATGTTGCATATGATGACATCACAATGGCTTAGAACCCCCAGTGACAGTCTTATGATGTCACAATTGGCGGTCCCTGCGTATACCTATGGACTGCATGATGACATCACAATGACTTAGAACCCTATGTGACAGGCTGATGATGTCACAATTGGCGGTCCCTGTGTATCCCTATGGGCGACGGCCTGACCCCAGTCACTTTCTATTGTGCGTTGCAGTCACAATTTGTGTGTTGCAAAACTTGTTATAGAAAGCGTTAATTATTTATTATTATCAGCGCCTTCCGTTGGAGAGAGAGAAAGGTAAGTCTGAACTTAGCCTAAAGAGTTACAGAAGTCTTTCCCAGGGGGAGACACAACCTGCAATTGATTATAGAGGGACAGATATAGATTTCCCTCTAGAATTATTGATTCTTACCTTATTTTTTAGTTCCCCTACGGGACTTTAACTTATTATTCTTTGCTTATTATACCATACACTGCATTATCACTGAGCACCACAGACTGAGACTAATGTAATATTTGTACCATCTTCTGTGTTTTTCTCCAGTGTTTGCAGGGCTCTGTGAACATGACATCTCTCAGTGATCTCACCAAAGTGCCAATTTTAGCTGATGATGTGAAAATAGACATTGACTGTAAAGAGAAGGATGAAAACGGCGAAACACAGGACCTGCACGAGCGGACAGGAGTTTCCAGCAAACGTTCCATCAGCACTGTAGTCATTCTATCCTGCATCAATATAGTTAACACCATGGCTTTCTTCATTGTTGTAGGTAGGTAGGGGCACAGTGGGTTATGTCGGTGGGGCAGGGTGTAGAAAGCCCCTAACTGCAACATAAAAGGAAAGAAATCTTCATGGCCAACGAGAAGGCTCGTTAGTTGCTGTGACGTCTCTTCCTGCACTTCTCTGATTACAATAATCACTTGTGTTCCTCTTTTTGTTCTGGCAGGAGCGATGCCTTACCTGAAAGCCGCCTTTAAAATGGATGACAATGGATCCAGCTTTCTAAAATTAGGTAAAATTTCAATATAAAATCTTATTCTAAAGTGACGAGGACGGGAGAAGTGTTTAAGTGCAACAGTCTAAATAATCCTCAAATTTAAAAATTGCAATAATATAGAAATGTTTTTCTTGACCTGTTTTTTCCCTTCCCATTCTAGCATTCACAGTCTGCAATGTGGTGTTTGGTCTAGTCTTTGGATACCTGGGAGACCGCTGGAGCAGGAAACGCATTGCGTGTACATGCATGGCCGTCCGGTCTGCAATAAGTATCGGCAGGATCTTCGTTCCCAATGAGGTAAACTGAACATGAATTGAACCTGTCAGGTCTTCCACGCCCTCCAACCAGCAGCACTCACTTATCTAGGAGTAAATTCCTGCCTCACCAGCCCTGTAGAATATTTATCTGTAAAAATGAGGTTAATAAAGCCTTCATATTGTCCCCATTTCCTGTGCTAATGGAGGCGCTGACTAGTTGTTGGGTCGTTAGTTGCCCCAGACTAGTCAGCCCTTTTCATGTTATCACGCCCCTGTGGGAGTGATAACATAATTTTCCGGAGCTTTTGTCATCGCCAGCTCCTGCACATCCCGCACACGCGCGCTGCACATTTCGGCATCGTCACTGCACCTCTGCAGCTGGGTGTACGCTACCTGGCTTCAGACGTGCACTGCCCATGACCTTGAGCCATAGTTTGAACTGACGGCCATGCGCACTGCACCATTGAAGCTGGAGAACGGAACACCTAAGTCATGGCCGGAAGCTCAGAAGATGGCTTCCGGTCACGCGCCTCTGATGCCAGGAAGCATCTGTGGATCTCGATGCCATCATGGAGCGCAATGCACGGACAGGCCGCGGGTCTTCCGACCCGATCATCACCATCACGCGGTCTGTGCATTGTAGTCAGTGATCGGACCATGATCCACAGACGTCTGCAGGAGCTGTAAAGCCTCTCACCTGTTTGTATCTAGATCAGTATTTTGCATTAGTATTTGTAACCACAAGCAGGAGCGGCTCAAAATTAGGGAAAGTTACAAATCTTTCTATTATGGTATTTCTTTAGATGTCTAAGAAACGTTTTTTGAATAGTCACTGAATATCTTTTTGTGTTTTCACAGTATTTTCCAGTTTTTCTGTTGACCACTGGACTGCTGGGAGCAGCACAGGCAAGCTTTAGAATTACTGCTCCCTCAATCATTGCCGACCTGTATGTGGGAGACCGGCGCAGCCGCGCACTTTCCTGCTATTACGTGGCAGGATTTATTGGCCGGTGAGTGTGGACCTATTTATTGATTAGAGGAATTCCGACAAGGCGGACTTGTTGTGGACTTTCTCCGGCCGCCCAGATTGTGCTCTGCAGATGCATGCATGTACAAGACATATGGATGGCATCTTACAACCCCCCCGCAAGTAATGAGGAATCCTTAATCAGAAAGGAGGAGCCGGAGAAAGACACTCGCACATTTATATGTTTGTGTGTGCAGAAATGATGACAACTTTGTTTTTGTTTATTACAGTGGTCTTGGTTACATCATTGGCTCTGAAGTTACAAGGGCATTCTCTGGCGACTGGCGAATAGCCTTTCTGGTAAGTAATAGGTCTGAGGGATCTTGTGGACAAACTGTGAATCTTAATTATAACTCCTATATGGTTTTAAAGGGAATCTGCCAGTATATTTTTATCATTTAATCTGAGAGCAAGGCTTCTGTAGGGGCAGAGGACCTGATTCCTGCGATGTGTCACTTACTGCTCTTTATAGTTGTTTAGAAAAAAAAAATCACTGTTTTATCAGCAGGAAATTATGAGGCGGGGACTAGTTGTCTCATGCCACATAGTCCTCCTGCTCTGTGTAACCCCTTCCCCCACTGATTGGTAGCTTTATGCCTATATACATTGTACACAGAAAAAGCTGGTGTGGGCGGGGTTATAATGGGCTCAGCATTCAGAAGCTCTGCAAGATCTGCATCAGAAAAAACAGAGATTTTATCAAAACTACACCAAGCAGAGCAACAAGTGACATATCGCTGGATTAGGGGTCTCTGTCCCTATATTATGTTGCTCACATATTTGCAGAAAACACCTGGCGATAGATTCCCTTTAATTCCCTTTAGTCTTTTCTTCTGATGACACCTCTGTATTTGTAATATGTGATGTCTCCTTCATCTACACAGCTCTCCCCTGTTCTGGGCATGATAGGACTCCTGTTCATGAGTGTGATTGTAAAAGAGCCGACCAGAAGAGCTGCAGAGGGAAATAACAGCAAACCGCTGAGCTTCAGAGCATGGATTTATGATGTAAAAAATCTCATTAAAAAGTAGGTATTTTCTGTGCACTGATTGATGTCACTGATCTACCCCGTGACTTCTACATTATTTACATGTTTTTTTCCCCTTTCCCCTTTCTGCAGCCCAAGCTTTATGTTTTGCACTCTTGGCATGACGGCTGTAAAGTTTGCTGCCGGTGCCATCAGCTCCTACGGTCTTATCTTCCTGCACCGTGCCCGGGACATCAAACAAGAGAGCGCACAAAATCAGACTGAAGTCGGCGGTGACTATCACAGGTACAAGTTTACCAAACTTTGATTTGACAATCACTGTTGGGAATTTAATATTCCCTCTACCCCAGTTTTCTCTTTAAAAAAAAATTATATTTTAAATGATTATTGTATCAAATTATTTATATTTCATTCATTCGAGCTCCTTCACTAATCTCTTTACCACTTTCCTTTGCAGTCTGATCTTTGGGTTAATTTCATGCATCTCTGGCATCTTGGGAGTTGTAACAGGTGCGAAGATAGCCAAGATATATAGGAAGAACCCTCGTGCCGACCCGATGGTTTGTGCTTCGGGCCTGCTCGGCTGCATCGTTTTCTTGGCCGTGGCTCTATTTATGGGAAACATCAGTATCGTGGCCACATATGTAAGTACCTGATGTGTAGATTGCTTTATAACCTTACTGGGTCTCGGAAATAGGACGGATGTAATGAGCGGTAGAAATCATAGACTATGGCGGGGGCTGTCTAGGAATGTATGGAAACTGGGGATGAATGGATTAAAGGGAACCGGTCACCTCGCTTTTCCGCTACAAGCTGCGGCCACTGCCTTTCGGGGCTTATCTACTACATTCTATAATGTGTATATGTATTGTTCCTTATCTCTGCAGGTGTTTATGTCCATCGGAATCATGTGTCTGAATCTGAACTGCTCCGTTTCGGCTGATATTCGCCAGGTGAGTGGAGAAAAGCGCTAAACTTAGCAAAGCTAAAATTATATTTATGTAGTCAGCCTGTATGTTCTGTTTCACCCATCAAGGCCCCTTAATCCTGGCTGTATCCAAGCATTTGTTGGATAATTCCCAACTAAACTCCAAAATAGACTTGGCCCAAGAAGATTAAAAACTTCTTTAATAAAATCTCAGTACATAACGGGCTTCTGGGCTTTTTTTTCAATCCTGGCTGACTGTGCTCTTTACTTCTGTTTCACATATGTTCACTTTGCCAATGTTCTCTTGTCTTGCTGCGTCCCGTGACTTACTTCTGCTCACTCAGAATATTCTCTTGTTTCAGTATGTAGTATCTCCTGCAAGACGATCAACAGCACAAGCCATATTTATGATAGGGTCCGAGCTGGGGACTGTCGGAAGCTCCTATGTCATCAGGCTGGTAAATAACTTTTACATATTTTCACATCACTTTAAAGCTACATTCATACATCTTTTTCCATTTGAACATCCTAGAAACATAGAATGTTAAAGTTGGCAGGGACCTCCAGGGTCATCGTGTCCAACCTCCTGCTCAATGCAGGATTCACTAAACCATCTCAGATGTCTGGCAAGCCTCTGTTTGAAGACTTCCATTGAAGGAGAACTCCCACCTCTCGTGGTAGCCTGTTTCACTCATTGGTTACCCTCATTTTCAAAAACATTTTGCTATTATCTAATCTGTATCTTCTCCCTTTCAGTTTCATTCCATTGTTTCTCATGTTTCCATGTGCAAATGAGAATAAGGGTGATCCCTCTACACTGTGACAGCCCTTCAGATATTTGTAGACAGCTATTAAGTCTCCTCTTAGCTTTTTTTGCAAGCTAAACATTCCCAGATCCTTTAACCGTTCCTCGTAGAACATACTTTGCAGTCCGCTCACCATCCTGGTACCTCTTCTCTGAACTTTCTCCAGTTTTTCGATGTCTTTTGTAAAATGTGGTGCCCAGAACTAGACACAGTATTCCATATGAGGTATGACCAAAGAGGAGTAGAGGGGGATAATTACTTCACGTGATCTAGACTCTTTTCTGCTTTTCTTAATACATCCTAGAACTGCATTTGCCTTTTTTTGCTGCTGCTGTATCACACTGTTATCTCATGTGCAGTCTGTGATCTACTAGTATACCGTCTTTTTCAAACAAACTGTTGCTTAGTTCTATTCCTCCCATTCTGTAATTGGAATTTTAGTTTTTCTTGCCCACATGTAGATTCTTGCATTTCTCCATGTTAAATATAATTCTATTAGTCACTGCCCATTATTCAAGTTTATCTAGATCCTTCTGAGTCCTTTCTCTATCTTCTCTATCGTTAGCTCTTCATTCCTAGCTTTTCATTGTCTGCAAATTTGATCAGTTTACCTTCAGTTCCCTTATCTAGATCATTTATAAAAATGTTGCACAACACTGTGGCCAGGAAAGAGCCTTGTAGTACCCCACTTGAAGCACTCTTCCAATTGGATGTGCTACTAATCGTACTCAAAGAGTGGTAATAAATAGTTATTTATTACCACTCTTTGAGAACGATCATTGAGCCATTTATGAATCCACCTAACCGTAGCCTTGTCAATCCCATACCTGGTCATTTTTTCAATAAGGATTGTATGAGATACTTTATCAAACGCTTTGTTGAAGTCAAAATATACAATATCTACCGCATTTCCCTGATCCACCCAGTTAGAGATTCCATCATAGAAGGAAATTAGATTAGTCTGGCATGACTTGTTTGCTACAAATCCATGCTGGCTCTTGTTAGTTACTTGTAATCTTATCCAAGTACTTACATACATGCTGTTTAATAATTTGTTCAAAGATCTTTCCTGGTATAGAAGTAAGGCTCACTGGCCTGTAATTTCCTGGTTCTAACGTCTTTCCTTGTTTGCACATAGGGACATTTGCCCTTCTCTAATCTTACGGGACTTTTCCTGTTCTTCCAGGTTTTTTCCTAGTGGCTCTGCAATTTCTTTTGCTACATCTTTTAGAATCATAGGATGTAATTCATCTGGACCAGGAAATTAAAATTAATGTAAATTGTCTAAGTGTTCTCTCACGATATTTCTGTTTATGGATAGTGTGAATCAATTTATTCCTTCGATAGCACACCAATGATCATTTGATGTTACATTTGCTCTCTTAGAGAACACAGGGGCAAAATATGAATTTAAAAGTTTGGCCTTCTCAACATCAATTTTGACCACTTGACTCTTTTCATTTTGTAAAAATCCTGTCTTTTGACTTTTCTTTTGCTTTTCACATACCCCCAAAATCCTTTGTTACTGCTTTTGTCCTCACCTTGCAAGCTTAATTTCATTACTGGCTTTAGCTCTTCTAACGCTTGCCCTGCATTCCCTGCAAACAGCAATACATTATTCTTAAGATATGCCCCATCTTTCCATTTGATATATATTTATTTTTTTCCCTTTTAGCGAGTGTTTAAGTTCTGTGGTCATCCATCTTGGTCTCTTTAAATACTTCCAATTCTTCCTTCTTTTCGGAATTGTTACAGATTGTGCAGTGAGAATTTAATTTAGCAAAATCTCCCATCCTTCTTGGACATTTGTCCTCTAGAACATCCAACCATTGGACCTCTCCTACCCTATTTCTGTGTCTATTAATATCCGCCTTTCTGAAGTCCAAGATAAGATCTGTTGCAAAGTTGCTTATTTTCATGTGTATTATTGATCTTTTCTTTACATAACCACTTTAAGTAATTAGATAATTTATTAGGTGGTCACATTTAGCAAAATGAACAATCGCTTTTAGGAACGTTGTGTCCTGCAAATGAATGTTCATGGCCTAATGATCATTTATTCTGCGAATTCTACCTCTGCAGACAGCAGACATTCAGAACATACAAGTAGTATCCATACACATACATTAACCAGCAGGACAATATATGGAAGCTATGCACCAGCAAACTATTCTTACCTTGTGTGCACGGCAGGAGAACTCCAAAGACAAGATGTCCTGGAGTTGTCATAGATCATCTGCTGAAGGAGGAAGTCACATCAGTCCTGTCTCTAGACAATACAATGTTATATTCTTTAATAGCATAATAAATAAAAAAGACAATCAATGAATTAATAGTGTATATAAACAGAGGTCTCTGAATATGGCCACAGATGCCAAGATGTAAAACATGATGCTACAAACGAGACAAAATCTTGGGAAAAGGTAACACATAATTATCAACAGTATCCCTAATCAGAATATCAGTTCAAAATAAAGTGCCAGTGCATATTCTCCAAAGAAATAGGGATCCTCGGGGGGCCTTCCCAGCCCGCCGAGGAAGCCATTGCGAAATGCACGTCGGGGCCTGTGGCTACAGATGGACATCAATATGGGTAAGAACTATTTATAGTATTTATGGCCCCTTAGCTTACTAGGTGGTGAGTTCTATGTGATAGGTCACTGACCAGAGAACTAGGAGAAATCTCCATGCTATTGTAGTATTACCTATATGCATTTAGGATTTGGTCATCCCTATATCTTTGGAGAATATGCTCTGGCACTTTATTTTGAACTAATATTCTGATTGGGGATACTGTCAATAATAATGTATTACCTTTTCCCTTGATTTGGCTGATTTCACACTTTTTTTGCGCTGCGTTTTTGCGCATATATGCGCATGTGTTTTTCCTATATTTAACATGGATGCGCATTGCCATGCGTTTGTATGCATTTGTATGCTCATGCATTTTTTCGTAGTGTGCACCCAGGCGCACAAAATGCAACCTGTTGCATTTTTGGTGCGTCCGACCTGTCTCAAAAAAACGCATGCGCACGGAATTCACCCAAAAACACATCAAAGTCTATGGGAGCGCTGACGTGCGCATGATTATGCGCACATCTGCTTTTATAAACGCATGCGTTTTTTGTAAAAACCTTGCACAAAAAACAAGAAAACGCATTAAAAACGCATGACGCATTTTTTATGCGCATTTGCACTGTGCACGCAGCGAAGCACAAAAAAACGCAAGTGTGAAAGTAGCCTTTTGTCTTGTTTGTAGCATCATGTTTTACATTTTGGCATCTGTGGCCATATTCGGATAGCTCTGTTTAGGTACACTATTAATTCATTGTCTTTTTTATTTATTATGCTATTAAAGAATATAACATTTTATTCTATTTAAAAAATTCCTTTGTCCTTTGGTGGTGTATTTGCACCATGTTTTGGTGTTTGAATGTTGTTTGGGAGCTCCACAGGGTTGATACCCATATTTATTCGGGTTGTTTAAATCCCGAATTCTGATTATGATATCTGTGTTTGAGATTGTGCTATTCTGTCTCTAGACAATGTGTAGTGATGGGGCTGTGGAAACTGGTACCGGTGCTGTTCATGGTTTGGAGGATGGAAGCTCCTCCACTATCTGCAGTGAGGCACCTTTTAGTTCTATGATCACCAGATTTCATTGTTATCCATTGACTGCTGTCAGTGTAACTGTGTCCAGTCAATTATGTTTTTTTTTTACTTTCATTAACCATACATAACTATTTATTTTGTCATATTTTCAGATATCCAACACCTTCAAAAGTCTTAATCCAGACACGGCTATATGGAGGTTCCACCGTTTACAGTACGCCCTCATGTTTTGTCCCGTTGCCGTGGCTATTGGAGGAGGATTCTTCTTGGCATGTGCCCACTTTATTGAAAAAGACCGCAAGACGGCAGAGACAGAGTCTGAAGGTACATACAGAAATATGTTCATTACCCACTCATATCTCTTGCAGAATTAATTTGGATTAGCATTAGCTCCATAATCAGTAACTGTAATCCCCAGCATCTGTATAATACCTCTATCTCCATAACAAAGCTCCATAACATGAGAGTAACAAAGCTCCATAACTAAATATGCTGATATTTTAGCCTGGTGTAAATTCCGCTCTTTTTCTGGCGTTGTTTGTGGCTCTCGTATCTCCCCATTCCTGATATATGTCTTCCTGTATATTTATCAAGCATTTTAGCCAACTAGGCATGATCATCAAGATATTTCTCAAAAAGAGAAACATTTTGAAAGTCATACCCACTTAAAAAAAAATAAAAACTAGATTTACATAAAGGGAGAATTGAGAACCCCAGGAATAAAATGACGAGCAATGATAGTTTCAGGAGAATGACGGCACAGGTGAAAAAAATAGTTAAATGTCCGGTCATCTTGTTCAATTGTTTATTTAACATTTTCAAATTTTACAATAATGTTAACAAGGACTATAAACTGGGGAGCGATAAAAAGGGAAGAATGGGGTAACAACGCGAAGTTACAGGATAGAAAGTAAAGTCAAGGCTGCTCATTATTATTAGGAATAAACCGACTATTATAATGTTGCATTTTGCACATAATATTTACAAACATTTAATTTGGTACATATCTGGTATATTTTGGTAATACACCTCCTTTAGTTTTTAAGTTGTGGATTTAGCATGTGTTAAAAAAAAAAAACACATTTACATCATGACATTCATCCAACTCAATATAGGTAAAAAAAGTTTTTTTAAAACCCAAGTACAAAGTTGAACTTCTAATATTGTGTGTTGATGCGCCTTCCATTACGTCTGATATTGATGAATTATTTGCTTTAATTTTGTTGTAATTAAATGTTTAATCACCAAAAAGATGTAACAAGAGATATGTTGAAATTCGGGTGGAATGTCTTCTACAACTTGCTGTAATACTACTAACTATGGAGTAATATTGGATTTAGAAATTCATGGGAATAAGTTCGAAGTTTCTTTCCACAATTCCTTTAAAAATGGACAAATCCAAAATATGGGTAAAGTTTACCCCATTTTCCCACAGTCTCTCGAGCATAGAGGAAATTGGGAAGGAAATACTCTGTGGAGTTGCACTGGAGTAAAGTACCACCGTAACACAATGTCATAGTGTGTCTCATGGAGAGAAGCGCATGTACTGGTAGAATACGTCAGGTTTAATGCTCTACTGTATATATAGATAAGCCTTCTGTATTATTTTATAAAATCATTTTATAATCCTGATTCTATTTTTTCTTTATAGATTGTCTCCTGAAGGCGATAATAGTTGCATCTCCTTAAATTGGAATTTTTTATGGCTGGACCTGAGGAAAACTTAAAGGTACGATAAGATGGGAATGGTCAGATTGTGTCTTTTGACCAGTAGCCATTTTTTACATTTTTGATAAAGAGAATATAATTGTGAGAACCAAATTTCATTCTAGTAATGATTCGGAGTAGTGTGTGATCTGCCTTGAAGAGATGTTTAGACACCGACATACATCTTGTAGTTCTTCTTTATTTAGCCATTAGTCTAATATTTGGGATAGTTACCCTGTCTGAGCAGTCGAGTCTAAGTAACCATTTGAATCAATGTTAAAATCACCAAAAAGTAATTAATCTCCATTCTGAAGTTTGTTGACAGCCATCTCTATATGAATAGAGGGTATAGTCCTAACCCAAGAATGAGCAACTATCAATTATCTTAAATCTTTTCTTGCAAGGCAATAATTCAGTAACCAGGAGTACATTGCATGCCACTTATATATGATATCCAGTTGTTTCATCTTCAGTCATATTTGTTATTTCTGCAGATCACTATTCCAGAGAGAGGCCTGAGTGTGATCCGTCAATGAATAAAGAATCCAGCCAGATGTGACGACTCTTCTACAAGACGAAAACATGTCAGAAAAAAAGAGACAGATTCCGGGCTCGGGCTCTGTACTCACTTATGGACATGTCACTTATAGGACTTTCCGCAGTCAGACGTACTCACGGAATAATGCTAGTTTCCTGCTGCATAAAGAGGCAGATTCCGGGCTCGGTCTCTGTACTCTTATGGACATATCACTTATAGGACTTTTCGCAGTCAGACATACTCACGGAATAATGTGAGTTTCCTGCTGCATAAAGAGGCAGATTCCGGGCTCGGGCTCTGTACTCACTTATGAACATATCACTTATAGGACTTTTCGCAGTCAGACATACTCACGGAATAATGTGAGTTTCCTGCTGCATAAAGAAGCAGATTCCGGGCTCGGTCTCTGTACTCACTTATGGACATAATCACTTATAGGACTTTCCGCAGTCAGACATACTCACGGAATAATGTGAGTTTCCTGCTGCATAAAGAAGCAGATTCCGGGCTTGGAATCTGTTCTCGACATTTACCAGACTTTTTGTGCTGAGAAGAGTTCACAGATGAAGTGACTTCTATATTAATTTATGTCTTCGTCATGAGGCCTATCATAATTAGAGCCACATTGAAGACTATTGGGCAACACGGTGGCTCAGTGGTTAGCACTGTTGCTTTGCAGCGCTAGGGTTCAAACCCAACCAAAGAAAACTGCAAGGAGTTTGTGTGTTCTCCCCGTGTTCGCGTGGGTTTCCTCCGGGTTCTCCGGTTTCCTCCCACACTCCAAATACATACTGATAGGAAATTGAAAAATAAATAATTGAATATTATTCCAACTATTAATGAGTATTCTTATCTTTGACACCTTGAATGAAGTTAATAGTCAGTATGATGACACAGCTGAACTCATAGGCTGGAAGCTTGTGTGATGGCCGAACTGCTACATTACGGAGTAGCTACTACAAGGACTTGTGAATCCACTGTTGGGAAGTGTATTAAAGCTAGCTATAATGGAGCATTGCTGGGATTTGTGGTTCAATGCATGAGGAATTATAATAGGGCAAGCCATGTAGGGAATTTTGTTTATTGTATTGAGTGCACCAACTGTTTCTGCAAGCGTGCCAACATCTGTGGCAACTGGGCACCAACATTAGAATGTGGTGTTTCCATTGGTGCAGTCATTTGTAGTTTAAGTGATGCTATTGTGCATGTGATTTAAAGGGGAAGCGCCATCCCTAACATTCAAGTTTACTGCCAACCCCATCTTGTGTCTGTATTTGTATATTGTTTAATACTATTTATTTTGCTGTTACTTGACAACATTAACAGATTTATTTATAGAGGGGAATAAATGGCTAAGTGTTCCAACCTCATCTCCTATGAGTGTGTATGGAGTGTGGACAAGGGTTTCCCAAGTCAACCATTAACAGAAGACGACTCTCCTGCATCCCACTACAGCTCCCAGCCAGATTCGGTTGGAGGCTGTTTTCCTTATTGAGGTGAGAACTACGGGACACCCTTTCCATGGAGGCGGCTTAAAGGGGTGTTTCATAAACCAGGATGCAGCCACAATGGGGGACATTGCTACATAATGGGGGAGGGATTGTAGCGCATCTATCCTTACAGGATTTAGTGACCACAATTAGTGTAAAGTTAAGAAAGTGTTGGAGAGTGGTTCAGGAGAAGGCAGAATAGGCCAGAGGGCCACACAGTACAGAAAGGCACAGAACGCTTAGGAAAGAAGAATGCTGTCAGCCGCCACTTGGTACAATGATGTCCCATAAAGAATACGGGCCTATGGCTCGAATCAGGAAAGAGGAACCGTTTTCATCTCCCAGTGAAGGGGAGCCATAGTGGGAACCAGTACGGGAAAGTGGGTGCAGGAATATGGGGATTGCAGAGCCAGAAAGAGCATCTCACAGGCTAGAGGAGCCAGCATTGAGAGGGAAAGCTCAGGCTGAAAACATGAACTTGTGCTGTACTGAAATTGCCATGGATTGTTTGTTATCACGTAAAGTTACACTGTTAAAGCAGAATACGGTGCCTGTTCCTGAGTGTGTGATATATTAGATAGAATAAAAGCCGGCAATTCAGCAGCCATGAAGTGTAAAATCACAGCAGGAGCCGACATCGTAGAATAGATGGATTACATACAGTAAATACACATAGAATAGATAGATACACAGATGTATTAAAGGAATCGGTGTCTTTCTTTCAATTAAAGGACTTTATTCTGGGTGTGTGTGTTTTCATACAATGGGCTTAGTAATAGGGGAGTCTTATTGACGCCTCTCCATTACTAACCTCCGGGTTTGGTGTCACCTGACAATACAAAGGTGACATCAACCCCCCCAACTACCACCACACTTGCCACCGCTGCAGGGCATGTGAGAAGTGCGAGGCTAAGTGCCAGAATTGACGCATCTTATTTTTAATCAGATTTGCATTTGTCCGATTTCATTGCAAGTGGGAATGAGCCCTAATTCTGAGCTACTCCTACCCTTTCCACATGACACTGATTCACTTTCCTATTTGTGATGCTCTGTTCGTACATCTATCCAGTATTAGGCAGTTCGTTTTGTTCATTTTGCAATGCCACCAGTTTTCACCAGATAAATCAAAACTCTAATAAAAGAAAGTTTCTCTTGTTTTGTTTCAATTATTATCCAAGCACTTAATAAATAAATGCTGAGCTTATAGAGATGACTCATAGCCAACAATTGTCCCGGGGATGATCAATGCTTTCATTGGTTGCCAAAATGTGGTGGGAAGAGACGTGAATGGACGGGCCCATCTGTTATCTCAGCAATGAGCAAGAAGAGCACAACCTGCGCCCAGTATTATTAATGATAGAAATAGTCAGTGTCTGCATTCATTATCAAGTCTTGTAAAGCGGCTTTGTCTAGTCAGGCACTATATCATGAACCCATCATCACCGCTTTCTTCATCAACTTAAGCAGCACAAGGTTCTGTGTGTCCGAACAAAAGGGTGTTCTCTTTTCTAGTACATAAGCTACAGTTATAGCAGAGGTGAATTCATTCATTTAAAGGGGTTGTCTGGGACTTTAACATTGACTTATCCTTAGAATAGGTCATCAATGTCTGATCGATGGGGGTGCGACACTCTGCACCCCCGTGGATCAGTTGTTCCCGCTGTCAGCCCAGTTGCGCAGCTGCACAGCACAGCGCAGTCGATTGCAGAGTGGCCAAGTCCGGGTACTGCACATCAGTGCCCTATTCAAATCAACAGAGGGTGGATGTGCAGTTTCCATCCACGGCCACTATTCTGTAGACGTTGCTGTGCTGCTCAGCATATGAGCAGTTGCAGGCCAATACCTGGAAAAGCTGATCAACGGGGTGCCAGGTGTCACACCCAAATGGGTCATACATTTATGTCCTATCCTAGAAATGGGCCAACAATGTTAAAATCCCAAACAACCACTTTAATAGGAAACGCTTTCTTTAGAGAAGTTTTTCTTTTCCTTAGGGTTCATTCATATGTCCATTTTATTTTCACGTGCAAGAAAAATGAACTGAGTTTCATCAGTCTTTATAACAGCTTCTCAGATCAGTCCATGTAAATGGATGGCATCGAGATGCTAAAAAAAAAAACTCTAAAAAAAGATGCTTCAGGAAAAAAACAGCATTTTTGGAATCACCTTCCTCTTCAAAAAATTCAATGGGTTAGCCTCCTGGAAAAGATGTATGCACATAACCTAACTCGACACTGACCTTGAACTCCGTACATTTTATTAATGTTACTGCATTTATGGGTTCAATTAACTTAGTCTACAGTTGGTACGGGAAGTATTTAGACCCCTTTAAATTTGTCTCTCTTTGGTTCATTGCGAACATTTGGTAAATTAAAAAGGTCATTTTTTTTCTCATTAATGCACAATCTGTACCCATCTTCACTGAACAAAACAAATGTAGGAATTTTTGCAAATTTATGAAGAAAGAAAAACTGAAATCACATGGTCATAAGTATTCAGACCCTTTGCTCAGACACTCATATTTAAGTCACATGCTGTCCATCTCTTTGTGATCCTCCTTGAGATGGTTCTACTCCTTCATTGGAGTCCAGCTGTGTTTAATTAAACTGAGAGGACTTGATTTGTAAAGACGCACACCTGTCTATATAAGACCTCACAGTGCATGTCTGACCAAATGAAAATCATGAGGTCAAAGGAACTGGCCAAGGAGCTCAAAGACAGAATTGTGGCAAGGCACAGATCTGGCCAAGGTTACAAAAGAATTTCTGCAGTACTCAAGGCTCCTAAGAGCACAGTGGCCTCCATAATCCTTAAATGGAAGAAGTTTGTGACCACCAGAAGTCTTCCTAGACCTGGCCGTCCAGCCAATCTGAGCAATTGTGGGAGAAGAGCCTTGGTGAGAGAGGTAAAGAGAACCCCAAGATCACTATGGCTGAGCTTCACAGATGCAGTAGGGAGATGGGAAAAAGTTCCACAGTCAACTATCACTGCAGCCCTTCACCAGTCGGGCAGGGGCGGACACAGACTGTAGTGGGCCTCTGTGCAAGAAATTTTTCTGGCCCCCCCCGTGCCCTTCATAGGGCAACAAAGTTATGTAAACATATACATTGTAATATTTATTTAGAACGCAACTATCAAATCTAAATAGTAAAGTTGTTTAATTTTTCATTAAATATGCAACAAGTAAGTTAGGGTGACAAAAATTCTTAATAAATATAATTCTGGATTAATTATTCAACGGCTCATATACAAAAAAAATCAATCCTTAAAAGATACTTTATTAACCAATCATTAAAAAGTTTTCAAAACTTTAAAAAACAGGCAAAAAAAAATAGGCTTATTGCTGATTTTCAAAATCCAGCCACAAACACTAGAGAGTCGTTCCAATGTCAGGTAGAGGGTCACAAACCTATTTGTCCCTATAGGGCCCTATATCTCTCTCCTACCTGACAGCGGAGGTTGGCACCCTCTTGATATGCAAATGGCGCCCCCGCTCCTCGGCGGCTCTCCCTAATCACCCTGTTGACTCCTATCTAAATGACATCAGCTTGGAGTACAACAGATGGCTGGGGACAAAAATATAATAGATAATAACCCCATGCTACAAACCACCAAGACAAAAATATAAGGAATAGTAACTGGAAAAAACTCTAATTTTTGGCAGATTTGTAAACATTTGCTTTGGGAGGAAAAGGGGTCTAAGTAACCCTATTTAGGTGTCTCCCTGCCTGACAGCGGAGCTTTTACACCCTACGTTACTCTGGTGCCCCCGCTCCATGTGGGCTGACCCTTACTGACCCCTACACTTCTCACCCAGAAAGAGGAAAGAGGGTGTCAGAACATATGGCCAAGGGAGACAGGGGTAATAACTTAGAATTATCCCTGAAAAAATCCCCCCCAAAGACAAAAAATGTTTTAATAATAATAAAAAAAAAAATGTATCTGCAAACTGATGTATACAGTGTACGGGATAATAGTGCATTAGCAAAGGCAGTTGCAAGTAAAGGGGGTAAGATATCAATCAGAACAGATACACAATCATTTAAATGTTCTTAAGCAGCATTAATGTACATTTCTCACATCACAAAACACTGCTATTGCCTCTAATCCCCAACAACACATTTTTCATATTGCATCATGCCCAAAACAATGAGCCATTGATCGCTCAGGCTCAAAATTGCACTGTCCCAAAAAAAAAAAAAAAAAAAAAAATCAGCAAATTAACAAATATGTAAGAACTTAGCTCATGGCCACTGAAAAATCACCTCAATATATATAGTAGGCGGGGTGATAGTACTTTGACAAAGGCAGTTTCAAATAACGGGGGTAAGGTATCAATCAAAACAGATATACAACCATCTGAGTATTCTTAAACAGCATTAATAAACATTTCTCAAATCACCAACCGCTGCTATTACCTCTAATCCCCCATAACAGCATATTTTCATATTGCTTCATGCCCAAAAACAATAAGCCATTGATCACCCGGCTCAAATTGCACTATCCCCAAGTATTAAATCAACAAAATTGACAAATATGTAAGAACTTAGCTCATGGCCAATGAAAAATCGCCTCGACGCGTTTCCCTCCCGTAAAAGGAGTTCATCAGGAGGCCCATGATGTATTATGAATGCTCCCTCCGAGCATCAGATGTCATGCCTGGTTGCAGGTATCAATGGGTATGTGGTGACCACTGGTCATTTATAGTGACCTTACAACCTAGTCAAAGTGATAGAGGAAAATGGGGTCATAGTACTTATGATCCTTATATGTCTCCACTTCATATAGTTCATCTGCGCCATGATTTTAGGTCCCAAAAATACCTCCTTTCATTTACTTCCTATCTGACGCCGCCATTATGTAGTGGTAAATAATTCATAATACATCATGGGCCTCCTGATGAACTCCTTTTACGGGAGGGAAACGCGTCGAGGCGATTTTTCATTGGCCATGAGCTAAGTTCTTACATATTTGTCAATTTTGTTGATTTAATACTTGGGGATAGTGCAATTTGAGCCGGGTGATCAATGGCTTATTGTTTTTGGGCATGAAGCAATATGAAAAAATGCTGTTATGGGGGATTAGAGGTAATAGCAGCGGTTGGTGATTTGAGAAATGTTTATTAATGCTGTTTAAGAATACTCAGATGGTTGTATATCTGTTTTGATTGATACCTTACCCCCGTTATTTGAAACTGCCTTTGTCAAAGTACTATCACCCCGCCTACTATATATATTGAGGTGATTTTTCAGTGGCCATGAGCTAAGTTCTTACATATTTGTTAATTTGCTGATTTTTTTTTTTTTTGGGACAGTGCAATTTTGAGTCTGAGCGATCAATGGCTCATTGTTTTGGGCATGATGCAATATGAAAAATGTGTTGTTGGGGATTAGAGGCAATAGCAGCGTTTTGTGATGTGAGAAATGTACATTAATGCTGCTTAAGAACATTTAAATGATTGTGTATCTGTTCTGATTGATATCTTACCCCCTTTACTTGCAACTGCCTTTGCTAATGCACTATTATCCTGTACACTGTATACATCAGTTTGCAGATACATTTTTTTTTTATTATTATTATTAAAACATTTTTTGTCTTTGGGGGGGATTTTTTCAGGGATAATTCTAAGTTATTACCCCTGTCTCCCTTGGCCATATGTTCTGACACCCTCTTTCCTCTTTCTGGGTGAGAAGTGTAGGGGTCAGTAAGGGTCAGCCCATGTGGAGCGGGGGCACCAGAGTAACGTAGGGTGTAAAAGCTCCGCTGTCAGGCAGGGAGACACCTAAATAGGGTTACTTAGACCCCTTTTCCTCCCAAAGCAAATGTTTACAAATCTGCCAAAAATTAGAGTTTTTTCCAGTTACTATTCCTTATATTTTTGTCTTGGTGGTTTGTAGCATGGGGTTATTATCTATTATATTTTTGTCCCCGGCCATCTGTTGTACTCCAAGCTGATGTCATTTAGATAGGAGTCAACAGGGTGATTAGGGAGAGCCGCCGAGGAGCGGGGGCGCCATTTGCATATCAAGAGGGTGCCAACCTCCGCTATCAGGTAGGAGAGAGATATAGGGCCCTATAGGGACAAATAGGTTTGTGACCCTCTACCTGACATTGGAACGACTCTCTAGTGTTTGTGGCTGGAAAGTAAGTTAGGGTGCCTTCACATAGGCGAGTTTTTTGTATCCAATGAGATCAGGCGAAAACTGCATCCGACTTGATATGGTTTTTCTTTTTGCCCTTAAGGATTCTTTCACACTGGCGTTTTTCGACACTAGCAGCAGATGCGGCAGACTTCTGCACCTCTGCCACCAATCCGGCAAGCCACATTCATTCTCTATCGGGCTTGCGGCCGGCCGCGGCAAGTGCAGTTGTGCTAGATCCGCGTTACATGGTGCCACTAAAATAAACAGCGGATATGCTGCGTTTTTTAGAGCGGGAAAATCTACACCATGTCAATTTTTGTTGCGGATTTTCCCACCGTAAATGTACTGTATATCTGATATTGATGCTATGCAGGGCTGGATATAATATCTGTAGGGTGCTGCTGGGCTGTATTTATTACTAGCTGAAGAGCCCGGCGCTGCCCGGGCATAGTAACTAACTGTGGTTAGTTACAACAAATTATAATTATCCTCCATCCCACAGTCCCGTGCCCATATACCCATCATACATATCCTCCATCCCATAGTCCCGTGCCCATATACCCATCATACATATCCTCCATCCCATAGTCCCGTGCCCATATACCCATCATACATATTCTCCATCCCATAGTAGAGTGCCCATACATCCATCATACACATCCTCCATCCCATAGTCCCGTGCCCATATATACCCATCATGCATATCCTCCATCCCATAGTCTCGTGCCCATATACCTGTCATACATCCTCCATCCCATAGTCCAGTGCCCATATACCCATCACACATCCTCCATCCCATAGTCCCATGCCCATATACCCATCACACATCCTCCATCCCATGGTCAACCATTATGACATCATAATGAGCGGCGGGGCTTGCAACCTATGATGACATCAGCGTCGCCATGGCAACCATTATGAGATAATGAGGGGCAGGGCTTGATACGCACACACTTTTTCCCCCAGTATGTAGATAGAGGCAAAATTGTTTGGTGAATTGGAACGCGCGGGGTTAAAATTTCGCCTCACAGCATAGCTTAGGACGCTCTCGTGGTCCAGACGTGCGACTGTGCCAAATTTTGTGGCTGTAGCTGCGACGGTGCGGATGCTTATCCTGGACATACACACATACATACACACACATACATACATACATACATACATACATACACACTTTGAGCTTTATATATTAGATTTGCAAGTTGCAGCCTCAAAATTATATATACAGGCCAGCACAGCCTCCAAATAACATATATAGCCCACTAGCCAAGCATTGCCTCTAGTTGTTAATATATACAGCCCAGCACAGCCTTCAGGTAATATATACAGCCCAGCACAGCCTTCAGGTAATATGTACAGCCCAGCACAGCCTTCAGGTAATATGTACAGCCCAGCACAGCCTTCAGGTAATATATACAGCCCAGCACAGCATTCAGGTAATATATACAGCCCAGCACAGCCTCCAGTTAATATATACAGCCCACCACAGCCTTCAGGCAATATATACAGCCCAGCACAGCCTTCAGGTAATATATATAGCCCACCACAGCCTTCAGGTAATATATACAGCCCACCACAGCCTCCAGGTAATATATACAGCCCATCACAGCCTCCAGTTAATATATACAGCCCAGCACAGCCTCCAGTTAATATATACAGCCCAGCACTGACTCCAGTTAATATATACAGCCCAGCACAGACTCTAGTTAATATATACAGTACAGCAACAGCCTTCAGGTAATACAAACAAAAAGCACAGAATGACAAATGTGCAAAAATACCTTGCAATTAGACATATAACAGTAATCTGCAAGTGCTGATAAAAGGTAATAACAAACACAGGGTATTTAGTCGACACGTGTTTTTGCAAAAAAATGTATACCAAGCTGCTTCACCAACGTCAAGGTAACCCGAATTGAAGCAGTTCCTATCTAATGTATTTAAAACCTGAACATATGAACAGTGTCTAGATGAGCAGGATTAAGACAGGAGCTTTCTGGTATGGGCACTTGGTGCAAGACAACTCCTTATGTGCATGTCACACAAGAGAGGGGTGGGGAGTCTCAAATCATGCATAAGCACGAAAAAAAACTGGATTAAAAACACACATGTGACATGCACAATGTCCAGGCCAGCACAGCCTCCAAATAACATATATAGCCCACTAGCCAAGCATTGCCTCTAGTTGTTAATATATACAGCCCAGCACAGCCTTCAGGTAATATATACAGCCCACCACAGCCTCCAGGTAATATATACAGTCCAGCACAGCCTCCAGGTAATATATACGGCCCAGGACAGCCTCCAGGTAATATATACAGCCCAGCACAGCCTCCAGTTAATATATACAGCCCAGCACAGACTCCAGTTAATATATACAGTACAGCAACAGCCTTCAGGTAATATATACAGCGCCCAGCACAGACTCCAGGTAATATATAATACAGCCTAGCACAGCCTCCAGTTAATATATAAAGTTCAGCATAGCTTTAAAGGGAACCTGTGACCCCCACGCAGGCGTTTTTAAGTAAAAGAGCCACCTTGTGCAGCACTAATGCTGCATTCTGTCAAGGTGTCTCTGTTACTTAGCTTCCATTACACCGCTGAAATAATCGTTTATATAATTGTTCAAAAATACCTGAATTTTGACAGGGGGGCAGGTCTTTCCCCTCTGACAGACACCTCGCATTCATCACTGATTTCGTATTTGGCGCCTCCTCCTCCGTTTTCTTTTGAAATGCTAGCGCTTGCGCTGTACTGTAGTTTAGTGGGCATGCACAGTCAGCGCTTCCTGACGTGCCCGTGCTGTCAGATAACATCCCGGCCTTCATATCGCGTGGGCCTGAGATCCCGCCCCGCAGTCGTTTATGATTTATTCACACTGCGGGTCTGGGATTCTCGGGCATGCGCAGTGGTTATCTGCGGCTCTCCGCCTCCCGGAAATCCCTCCGCCTCATTCCTACATTGCATTGTCAGCGTTGGAATCGTCAGGTCCTCTATTATTGACGTGGCATCGCATCCTCCCCTCTGAAAGCTCCTAAAGCTGAATGCTGGTGTGTGGGTCTGCCTATGTTGGTTCTTTGCGGCTATGGCAATGCTGGGGTGATGATTGCATGGCACTATAGTGCCAGGCAGCAATGCTTGGGGTGATGATAATATGGCACTATAGTGCCAGGTGGCAATGCTGGGGGTGATGATTGCATGGCACTGTAGTGCCAGGTGGCAATGCTGGGGGTGATGATTATACGGCACTATAGTGCTAGGCGGCAATGCTGGGGGTAATGATAATACGGCACTGTAGTGCCAGGCACCAATGCTTGGGGTGATGATAATACGGCACTGTAGTGCCAGGTGGCAATGCTGTGGGTGATGATAATACGGCACTATAGTGCCAGGCACCAATGCTGGGGGTAATGATAATACGGCACTGTAGTGCCAGGTGGCAATGCTAGGGGTGATGATAATACGGCACTATAGTGCCAGGCACCAATGCTGGGGGTGATGATAATACGGCACTGTAGTGCCAGGTGGCAATGCTAGGGGTGATGATAATACGGCACTATAGTGCCAGGCACCAATGCTGGGGGTAATGATAATACGGCACTATAGTGCCAGGCGGCAATGCTTGGGGTGATGATAATATGGCACTGTAGTGCCAGGCGGCAATGCTGGGGGTGATAATACGGCACTATAGTGCCAGGCACCAATGCTGGGGGTGATGATAATACGGCACTATAGTGCCAGGCACCAATGCTGGGGGTAATGATAATACGGCACTGTAGTGCTAGGCGGCAATGCTGGGGGTGATGATAATACGGCACTATAGTGCCAGGCGGCAATGCTTGGGGTGATGATAATATGGCACTGTAGTGCCAGGTGGCAATACTAGGGGTTATGATAATACGGAACTATAGTACCAGGCGGCAATGCTTGGGGTGATGATAATACAGCACTATAATGCCAGGTGGCAATGCTGGGGGTGATGATTAGACCGCGCAATTGTGCAAAGCAGCAATGATGGGGGTGATGATTGTACTTCACTATTGTGCAAAGCAGCAATGATGGGGGTGCTGATTATACCGCACTATTGTGCAAAGCAGCAATAATGGGGGTGATGATTATACCGCACTATTGTGCCATGCAGCAATGATGGGAGTCTTGATTACATGGCACTGTAGTGCCAGGTGGCAAAGCTGGGGGTGATGATTATACTGCACTATTGTGCAAAGCAGCAATGATGGCTGTGATGATTATACCGCACTATTGTGCAAAGCAGCAATGATGAGGGTGATTATTATAACGCGCTATTGTGCAAAGCAGCAATGATGGGGGTGATGATTAGACCGCACTATAGTGCCATGCAGTAATGATGGGGGTCATGATTATACCGCACTATTGTGCAAAGCAGCAATGATGGCTGTGATTATACCGCACTATTGTGCAAAGCAGCAATGATGGGTGTGATGATTTTACTGCACTATTGTGCCATGTAGCAATGATGGTGGTCATGATTACACCACACTATTGTACAAACCAGCAATGACCAGGGTGATGATTATACGGCACTATTGTGCAAAGCAGCAATGATGGCTGTGATGATTATACCGCACTATTGTGCAAAGCAGCAATGATGAGGGTGATTATTATAACGCGCTATTGTGCAAAGCAGCAATGATGGGGGTGATGATTAGACCGCACTATAGTGCCATGCAGTAATGATGGGGGTCATGATTATACCGCACTATTGTGCAAAGCAGCAATGATGGGGGTGATGATAATACTGCACTATTGTGCCATGCAGCAATGATGGGGGTCATGATTATAACACACTATTGTGCAAAGCAGCAATGATGGGTGTGATGATTTTACTGCACTATTGTGCCATGCAGCAATGATGGTGGTCATGATTACACCACACTATTGTACAAACCAGCAATGACCAGGGTGATGATTATACGGCACTATTGTGCAAACCAGCAATGATGGGGTGATTATACCACACTATTGTGCAAAGCAGCAATGATGGGTGTGATGATTATACCGCACTATTGTGCAAAGCAGCAATGATGGCTGTGATGATTATACGTCACTATTGTGCAAAGCAGGAATGATGGGGGTGATAATACCACACTATTGGGCCCCCCATTCATGAGCAGCCAAGCATCTCCACCAGGGGCCCCCCCATTCATGAGCAGCCATGCTTCTCCCCAGGGGCCCCACCATTCGTGAGCAGCCAAGGCCATGATTTTCCCCAGGCCAGGGGCCCCCCCATTCATGCGCAGCCAGGCCATCATGCTTCAGTTCTCCCCCAGGACGGAGCCCCCTAAAATCATGCCTGCCATGCTTCAGTTCTCCCCCACCCCAGGAGCCCCCCAAATTCATGCCTGCCTCCTCGGTCCCAGTCCTTCAGTTCTGCTCAGCTCTGGTACTCTTACCTGGAGCAGGCAGGGCAGGCCAGAGTCCCAGACCAAGAGGATCCACACTGTCCACTCCACTCTCCAGTCACAGTGTCCGCACTTGCTGGCTGATGATCTCACCTTAGCCCTCAGGGCTGCTCTCCTCTCCTTACTGGCTCTGCAGTGCTCGCGCTCCACATGGCTAATTTGCATTGAATAATTAGCCATGCGGTGCTGGAGGCTGGAGGGGCCCCCTGTCCCCTTGGGGCCCTGCAATGAACGGCTGCACAGGCGGTAGGTCCGCCCCTGCCTTTATGGCAGAATGGCCTGATGGAAGCCTCTCCTCAGTGCAAGACATATGAAAGTCTGCATAGAGTTTGCTAAAAAAAAAAAAAAACACATGAAGGACTCCCAGACTATGAGAAATAAGTTTCTCTGGTCTGATGAGACGAAGATAGAACTTTTTAGTTTTATTTCTAAGTGGTATGTGTGGAGAAAACACACACCATATACATACACATACTGTATACATACACACATATATACATATACCGTATACACACACATACACCGTATACACATACACATATACCAAAAAAAGAGAGAAGCCAGCGCTGCCGGTGGTCAGAACGCATAACATGAGGTGCATATGCACATATTAGCATCTAACTGTATTCAAAATGAGACATTTAGCAAAATATTGATCAATAAATCGAGCCACCCCGCCAAGGCAGTCTCATGTGGGGGGTCCTACTCTACATTTTTAATATTCACTGTGCGTCACATGATCGGGGGTCAGCAATGCGTTGGCATAACAACCAGAGATCTCATAGAGACCTCTCTGATTCTTGCTGCCTGATTGCTATGAGCATCAACCGGTAGTCGGCGCTCATAGCAATGCAGTATTTCTGCTACATAGAGGCAATCTGCTTATCTTCTATATGTAGCAGAGCCGATCGAGTTGTGGATGCTTCTTGCCTCCCGTGAAGCATGCTAAAAAAATTTTCAAAAGTTTTTAAAAATATGAAAAAAATAAAAAAATATATAAAAGTTTAAATCACACCCCGTTCTCCCCATTTAAAAAAAAATTACACATATTTGGTATCGCCGCGTTCAGAATCGCACGATCTATCGATAAAAAAAAGAATTAACCTGACTGCTAAACGGCGTAGCGAGGAAAAAAATCAAAACGCCAGAATTACGCTTTTTTGGTCGCTGCGACATTGCATTAAAATGCAATAACAGACGATCAAAAGAGTCTATCTGCACATAAGTTGTATGATTAAAAACAACTTCTTGGCACGCAAAAAATAAACCCTCACCCAACCCCAGATCACGAAAAATGGAGACGCTAGGGGTTTCGGAAGATGGCGCAATTTTTATTAGAAACTTTGGAATTTTTTTTCACCACTTACATAATAATTATAATAATCTTTATTTATATAGCGCCAACATATTCCGCAGCGCTTTACAGTTTAACAGTTTTAAAACACAAGTCATAAGTAACAAGGTTAACAATACAATAATTAAAGCAAAATAAGACAAAATAAGATGACCCTGCTCGTGAGAGCTTACAATCTACAATGAGGTGAGGGAGATACAGAGTACAGGTGTGTATTTACAATGGTGTATTTACAATGATGGTCCAGCCATCTAGAGGGAGTGAAGGATGGATGGAGATAGTGAATGGGCTACACACGCACCCTTACACATAGAATGACTTTGATTAGTGAACGTGATAAGCCGCTCTGAACAAATGTGTTTTGAGGGAGCGCGTAAAACTGTGCAAATTGTTTAGTCCTACTTTCTTGGGGTAGAGTATTCCAGAGGATAGGAGCAGCACGGGAGAAGTCTTAGAGTCGTGAGTGGGAGGTACGGATTAGTGCAGAGGTTAGTCGAAAGTCGTTTGCAGAGCGCAGCGATCGGCTAGGCCGATAGACAGAGATGAGGGAGGAGATGTAGGGGGTGCCGCACCGTGGAGAGCTTTGTGGGTGAGAACAAGTAGTTTAAATTGGATCCTATAATGAATGGGCAGCCAGTGTAATGACTGACGAAGAGCGGACACGTCCGAGTACCGATTATCCAGATGGACAACCCTGGCTGCTGCATTAAGTATGGACTGGAGAGGGGATAGTTGAGTGACGGGGAGGCCAATTAATAGAGCGTTGCAGTAATCCAGCCGGGAGTGGATCAATGCTACAGTGAGGGTTTTTGTCGTTTCCATGGTGAGAAAAGGGCAGATTCTAGAGATGTTCTTTAGGTGTAAGCGGCAAGAGCGGGCAAGAGATTGTATATGGGATGTGAAGGAGAGATTGGTGACAAACATAAAACCCAGACAGCGCGCCTGCTGCCGGGGTGTTATTGTGGTGCCACTCACGGAGAGGGAAATGTCAGATTTAGGGAGGTTAGTAGACGGCGGAAGCAGAAGTAGTTCAGTTTTGGAGAGATTGAGTTTCAAATAGAGAGTGGACATGATATTGGAGACTGCGGACAGACAGTCACTGGCGTTCTGTAGTACAGAGGGGGTAAGGTCGGGGAATGATGTGTATAGTTGTGTGTCATCAGCATAAAGATGGTACTGAAAGCCAAATCTGCTGATGGTCTGTCCAATTGGGGCTGTGTAGAGAGAGAAGAGAAGGGGGCCAAGGACTGAGCCCTGAGGCACCCTGACAGCAAGAGGAAGAGGAGATGAAGTGGAGCCAGAGAACAAAACACTGAAGGAGCGGTCAGAGATATAGGAAGAGAACCAGGAGAGAACAGTGTCCTTAATGCCTAGTGACTGGAGCCTAGAGAGTAGGAGATGGTGGTCAACAGTATCGAAAGCTGCAGATAGGTCAAGAAGAATGAGCAGAGAGTGGTTACCATTACGTTTTGCTGTCAGAAGGTCATTGGTCACTTTGATGAGTGCAGTTTCATTCGAATGTAGGGGACGGAAGCCAGACTGTGAAGGGTCTAGAAGGGAGAGAGTGGAGAGGTAACGGGTAAGGCGGGAGTAGACAAGGCGCTCCAAAAGTTTAGAGATGAAGGGGAGATTGGAGACTGGTCTGTAGTTTGTGCAGGATGGGTCGAGAGCGGGTTTCTTTAGTAATGGAGTAACAATGGCGTGTTTGAAGGAGGATGGGAAAATGTCCGAGGAGAGGGAGATATTAAAGATTGTAGTTAGGTGGGTTGTGACGACTGGAGAGAGACTGGAGGAGATGTGAAGGAATGGGATCAGTAGTGCATGTAGTCGGACGAGAAGAAGAGAGGAGTCTGGAGACTTCTTCTTCTGTGATGGGATCAAATGTGGAAAGTGAGCCAGGGGAGATGCAGGAAGGGATGGGAGTCACATCACTTGGTGGTTGGGAGCAGATTTCCTGACGAATATTATCTATTTTTTCTGTAAAGTGGGAGGCCAGGTCATCAGCACAAATGTCTGTGACAGGAGCTTGTGCTTTTGGCCTGAGGAGGGAGTGAAAAGTGTCAAAAAGTTTCTTGAGGTTGTTGGCTAGTGAGATCAGGGTGGTGAAGTAGGTCTGTTTGGCGAGGTGAAGGGCAGCGTTATAGGCTCTTAACATAAATTTGAAGTGGATGAAGTCTTCTGGTGTGCGGGTTTTTCTCCATAGGAGTTCAGCACTCCTAGAGCATCGCTGGAGAAGTTTAGTTTGCAATGTGAGCCAGGGCTGTTTTACTCTGTGCTTGGAGGTTCTGAGGGTGAGGGGAGCTACTTGGTCAAGGGTGCTTCTAAGAGTGTCATTGTAGTGATGAACAGCCAGATTAGGACAGGAAGAAGAGGAGATTGGGGATAGTGATGAGTGTAGTGAGTCTGAAAGTGTCTGAGGGTTAATGAGGACCTAGACATGTTTGCTGTCTATGAATTTGTAATGACCTGGAGAATCATAATTCAATATATTGGTTGCACCATGCAAAAAATAACGAAAAGGATAGCAGAACATTTAAGGAACATTGAATTAAAAAACGCAGCTTATTCTGGAGCGGTAAAACATTTTGTCAGAACACACCAGGGCGATATTAGCTCATTTGCATTTTATGCTTTAGAAAGGGTTAATAACCCTGAACGGGGAGGTGACAGGCAAAAATTGCTGAATATAAGGGGAAGCTTTTTGAATTTTAAAACGTGATACAAAATTCCCGAATGGCATGAATTTTCGTAATGATTTATTTTATATTTATTGAATTATGGTATTTGTATGTGTTTTTGAATTTCTGGTGTGTATACTCTTTCAGGTAGCCACTTTTGTTTGTTGATTGTTTGCAAATCTAACCTGCCATTAGGATTCTTCAAGTCATTATGATTTCATATATACCAAACATGTCTAGGTTATTTTTTATCTAAGGCCTCTTTCACACTTCAGTTGTTTGACGTCAGTCAAGATCCGCCGTTTTGAAAAAGGATCCGCCATTTTTTTTGACAGATCCGTTTTTTTCCCATTGACTTGCACTAGCGGCGGATTTTGACGGATGGTCATCCGTTGGATCCGTTTTTTGACGGATCCGCCATATTTTTGACGTCCGCTGTCTTGAGTGGACAGACAATGAAACTTTTTTTGTCTGCGTTAAAACAGCGGATAGGGCGGCGGATCCGTTGCCAACCGTTATTTGATGGAATCTGGCAACGGATATGCTTTTTTTTTGTTTTGTTTTTTTTACATTGAGCATGCCCGGAAGAATTTCCTTGCCGGAAATTTAACCCAAAATATTCTCTCTCTCTCATTCCCAGACTTTAAATTTCAGTCTCTAGCTGCTAAAGCGGATCAGTCCAAAAATGGATCCGGTGGCATCTGTTTGTACCACAATAGAGACAGATCCGTTTTTTCACAACCTGGCGGATTTTGACTGACGTCAAAAAAACTGAAATGTGAAACAGGCCTAATGGGTTAAAAAAAATTCCAAAGTTTGCTAAAAAAATAAATAAAAATTGCGCCATTTTCCGAGACCCGTAGCATCTCCATTGTTCGTGATCTCGGGTCAAGCGAGGGCTTTTTTTTTTGCGCGCCGAGCTGACGTTTTTAATTATACCATTTTGGTGCAGATACAAACTTTTGATCGCTTGTTATTGCGTTTTAATGCAATGTCGCAGCGACCAAAAAACCTTAATACTTGCGGCTTGATTTTTTCAGGTTAATCCTTTATTTATTGATAGATCGTGCGATTCTAAACGCGGCGATATCAAATATCTGTAGGTTTGATTTTAGTTTTATTTTGAATGGGGCGAAAGGGGGGGTGAATTGAACTTTTATATATTTTGCATTTTTTTCCATATTTTTAAAAACATTTTTCTTTAACTATTGGCATGCTTCAATAGTCTCCATGGGAGGCTAGAAGCTGCCACAACTTGATCGGCTCTGCTACATAGAAGTGATGCTCAGATCGCCTATAGGTAGCAGATTTACTGCATTGCTATCAGCGCCGACCACATGGTGGTGCTCACAGTAATCCAGCATCAACAACCATAGAGGTCTCAAGGAGACTTTTGGTTGTTATGCCGACACATCGGTGACCCGCCATCACGTGACGCAGGTCATCCAGTGTGCGTATTTCCGGCCGGATGCGCTTGTTAAATGCCGCTGTCAGTGTGACAGCAGCATTTAACTAGTTAATAGCTGCGGGCGGATCGCAATTCCACCTACAGCTATTACGAGAACATGTCAGCTGTTTAAAACAGCTGACATGTCCCGTCTTTGAGGTGGGCTCACCGCCGGAGCCCTCATCAAAGCTGGTGATACTGACATTGGCATAATAGTACGTCTGATGTAAGGGGTTAAAACCCTCTATGATTTATATGTACAGTTGCCCGGAAAGTTACAAAGACTATTCTGGAAACAAACAAGCACTGCATTTGGCCATTTTCATCTGGGCCATGGATTTTAAAAGAGAACCCAAGTCTGACCCCTGGAAAACTTCCCAACGTTAATCAAGACTAAAATCTTTTGACTGAAAGTGATAACTCCTGTCTTTTAGAAAAGAGAGATTAAATTTGACAGTAATATATATAATATTTTAAAGCTGTGAATTGCCTGAAAAAAACAAACAAAATAAAAACACACCACTAAATTGCAGCCTGACTATAGGCAACTCACAATTCACATGCATCTTAAAGCTATGTGCAGACAGTATTTTTGCAAAGTTTTCAGAAAATGAGCACAACCTCCAATTTTTTTTTCTTTTTTAACCCCTTTCTGCCAGATGACGTACTATTCCCGGGATAGTACGTCATCATTGATCAGCCGCGCTCACGGGGGGGAGCGCTACTGATAGTGCCAGGTATCAGCTGTGGGAGCCAGGTGTCAGGTGTCACGGACCGCTCCCTGCACTTTTACCCCCGGCACACTGTGATCAAACATGATCGCAGTGTTTCAGGAGCAGGCAGAGGGGCTGTCAGCTGTGACAGCACCTCTGCCTTTGGATCGGAGACCCCACGGCATGTTGCGGGGTCCCAATAGCTGACATGAAGACCCGATGACGTCATGATGACATCCAGGTCTCCAGGCCTGAGAGACTTCCAGTCATGCACAGCGCATGTCAGGAAGTCTCTGTTGTCAGTGCGTAGAAGCTGCAGTGCTGACAGCTTCTATAGCATGCAGATAAGCGAGCAGCCTGAACAAAATAAGTGTCCCATAGTGGGACAAAGTGTAAAAGTCAGAATTAAATAAAAAAAATCTTTTAAAATAATAGTAAAAATATTTAAAAAAAAAAATATATTTATTTAACAATAAATCAGTATTTGAATACAAAAAAACTCTTAACCATATAAGTACACATAATTGGTATCCCCACGTCCGTAACGACCCAACCTATAATGTACCACTAGTTAACCCCATTAGTGAAAACCATTTAAAAAAAAAAAAAGCCCAAAAAACCAATGCTTTATCATCATACCGCCGAACAAAAAGTGGAATAACACTCGATCAAAACGACGGATATAAATAAACATGGTACCGCTGAAAACGTCATCTTGTCCCGCAAAAAACAAGCCGCCATCAGGGAAAAAATAAAAAAAAGTTATAGCTCGCAGAATAAAGCGATGCAAAAATTATTATTTTTTATATAAAAGTTTTTGTTATATAAAAGCACCAAAACATTAAAAAATGATATAAATGAGGTATCGCTGTAATCGTACTGACCCAAAGAGTAAAACCGCTTTATCAATTTTTCCACACGCGGAACGGTATAAACACCCCCCCCAAGAAATTCATGAATTGCTGGTTTTTGTTCATTCTGCGCCCCTAAAATCTGAATAAAAAGCGATCAAAAGATGTCACGTGCCCGAACATGATACCAATAAAAATGTCAACTCGTCCCGCAAAAAAATAAGACCTCACATGACTGAGCAAAATATGGAAAAATTATAGCTCTCAAAATGTGGTGATGCAAAAACTAATTTTTTGCAATAAAAAGCGTCTTTTAGCGTGACAGATGCCAAACATAAAAACCCGCCATAAATAGTAAATCAAACCCCCCTTTACCACCCCATTAGTTAGAGAAAAATAAAATAAAAAAATGTACACTGCTCAAAAAAAATAAAGGCAACACTTAAACAACAGAATATAACTCCAAGTAAATCAAACTTCTGTGAAATCAAACTGTCCACTTAGGAAGCAACACTGATTGACAATCAATTTCACATGCTGCTGTGCAAATGGAATAGACAACAGATGGAAATTATTGTCAATTATCAAGACACCCTCAATAAAGGAGTGGTTCTGCAGGTGGGGACCTCAGACCACATCTCAGTACCAATGCTTTCTGGCTGATGTTTCGGTCACTCATGAATGTTGGTTGTGCTTTCACACTCGTGGTAGCATGAGACGGATTCTACAACCCACACAAGTGGCTCAGGTAGTGCAGCTCATCCAGGATGGCACATCAATGCGAGCTGTGGCAAGAAGGTTTGCTGTGTCTGTGAGCGTAGTGTCCAGAGGCTGGAGGCGCTACCAGGAGACAGGCTAGTACACCAGGAGACGTGGAAGGGGCTGTAGGAGGGCAACAACCCAGCAGCAGGACCGCTACCTCCGCCTTTGTGCAAGGAGGAACAGGAGGAGCACTGCCAGAGCCCTGCAAAATGACCTCCAGCAGGCCACAAATGTGCATGTCTCTGCACAAACGGTAAGAAACCGACTCCATGAGGATGGTCTGAGTGCCTGACGTCCACAGATGGGGCTTGTGCTCACAGACCAACACCGTGCAGGACGCTTGGCATTTATAACAGAACACCAGGATTGGCAAATTCGCCACTGGCGCCCTGTTCTCTTCACAGATGAAAGCAGGTTCACACTGAGCACATGTGACAGATGTGACAGTCTGGAGATGCCATGGAGAGCGATCTGCTGCCTGCAACATTCTTCAGCATGACCGGTTTGGCAGTGGGTCAGTAATGGTGTGGGGTAGCATTTCTTTGGAGGGCCGCACAGCCTTCCATGTGCTCGCCAGAGGTAGCCTGACTGCCATTAGGTACCGAGATAAAATCCTCAGACCCTTTGTGAGACCATATGCTGGTGCGGTTGGCCCTGGGTTCCTCCTAATGCAGGACAATGCCAGACCTCATGTGGCTGGAGTGTGTCAGCAGTTCCTGCAAGATGAAGGCATTGAAGCTATGGACTGGCCCGCCCATTCCCCAGACCTGAATCCGATTGAGCACATCTTGAGCACATCTGGAACATCATGTTTCACTCCATCCACCAAGGTCACAATGCACCACAGACTGTCCAGGAGTTGGCGGATGCTTTAGGCCAGGTCTGGGAGGAGATCCCTCAAGAGAACATCTGCCGCCTCATCAGGACCATGCCCAGGCATTGTAGGGAGGTCATACAGGTACATGGAGGCCACACACAATACTGAGAGGGACGTGGAGGCCACACACAATACTAAGCATCTTTTCCTTGTCTTGAGGCATTTCCACTGAAGTTGGATCAATCTGTAATTTGATTTTCCACTTTGATTTTGATTAGCATTCTAAATTCAGACCTCCATGGGATATTAATTTGGATTTACATTGATCATTTTTATGATTTATTGTTCTCAACGCATTCGACTATGTAATGAATAAAGATTTGCAACTGGAATATTTCATTCAGTGATGTCTAGGATGTGGTATTTTAGTGTTCCCTTTATTTTTTTGAACAGTGTATTTATTTCCATTTTCCCATTAGGGTTAGGGTTGGGGCTAAAGTTAGGGTTGGGATTAGGGGTGTGTTGGGGTCAGAGTTGGAGTCAGAATTGGGGGGGGTTCCACGGTTTAGGCACATCAGGGGCCGTCCAAACGTGACATGGCGTCCGATCTCAATATCAGCCAATTTTGCGTTGAAAAAGTCAAAGGCGCTCCTTCCCTTCTGAGCTCTGCCGTGCGCCCAAACAGTGGTTTACATGCATATATGGTGTATCAGCGTACTCAGGACAAATTGCACAACAACTTTTGGGGTCCAATTTCTCCTGTTACCCTTGGTAAAAATAAAACAAATTGGATCAGAAGTAAATTTTTTGTGAAAAAAAAGTTAAATGTTCATTTTTTTTAATCATTCCAAAAATTCCCGTGAAGCACCTGAAGGGTTAATAAACTTCTTGAATGTGGTTTTGAGCACCTTCAGGGGTGCACTTTTTAGAATGATGTCACTTTTGGGTATTTTCTATCATATAGACCCCTCAAAGTGACTTCAAATGTGATGTGGTCTGTAAAAGAAAATAGTGTTGTAAAAATGAGAAATCGCTGGTCAACTTTTAACCCTTATAACTTCCTATAAAAAAAAAAAATTTTGGTTCCAAAATTGTGCTGATGTAAAGTAAACATGTGGGAAATGTTATTTATTAGCTATTTTGTGTGACATATTTCACTGTTTTAAAGACATGAAAATGCAAACTTTGAAAATTGCGAAATTTTCAAAGTTTTCCCCAAACTTCCGTTTTTTTTTTTCCACAAATAAACGCAAGTTATATGAATGAATGTTACCACTAACATTAAGTACAATATGTCACGAGAAAACAAAGTCAGAATCACTGGGATCCATGGAAGCGTTCCAGAGTTATTACCTCATAAAGGGACAGTGGTCAGAATTGTAAAAATTGGCCCGGTCATGAACGTGCAAACCACCTAGGAGGTTAAAGGGGTTAAAAGGATTTGGGGAGTTTCTGCTCAATTTCTGTTCAAAAAACACCACTGTGTGCATATACCATTGGGGTATGGCTATGCAGCAGCTTTGGCTGCAATGTTGGTTGCAAGCCCAAAGATCGCAATATGCTGCTACGACTTTGCAGAGTAATACAAGTGAATGTGATTGCATTGCAGTGAGAATACAAAGACACAAAAACAAATCCAACGGTCTGAATTTTTGTGATTTGCTTGTCAAGGTCACAGCACCTTGCGGTTTGCAATACAACCTCCATTACATTCACATTATGCGGGGATGTAGAAGTGGCACAAAGTGATCTTTAGCTACATGACCTGTGTCATGGCCAAAGCCACGGTGTGACCCACTCCGGCCTCGTTTTCCAAGCTGCAAAGTGACCGAATGACAATTATTAGATGTGGTCTTCATGTCATGCTCCCGGGTGAAAGTGGACAAAGACTATTGCCCATCACTCAAATATATCATGCAAAGTGTATCAGTCATTTTCCCCAGCTTACAAAAAAAAAAAAACAACACACAACAACCACACACGAGCCATGGCATGATAAATCTCAAATTAACATTAAACTACAATAAGAAATAAGAAAACAAAAAACACTTTTTTTTTTCAAAGGCTCAGTTCACACTTTGCGCTATGGAGCAGTTTTCTAAGAAGTTATGAGAAGCCTAGGAGCATGTTCACATTGTCAGGAAGTAAACATGGATTCTGTGCCTAAAATCTTTACTAACACTGCTGAAATTCTTCCCAAAATGCAAATATTTTAAAACATGTTCCCCAGGAAAAAAAACAGGAGAAAAAAAAAAAAAATAAAAAATAAAATGAACTAACTCGCGGCAAGTTTTTAATTTCATAACCTTACTGTCAACAGCGCTGATACGGTGGCGCATGTCTGACAAATCAAGAGTTTCCATCTTGGTTTTTCCTGACCTTATGTGAACATAGCTTAAAAGAAAAGTATAACTGAAAGTTTTTACATTTCTATTTGTTTGTTTGTTTTAATCCATTACTACTTGTGGGATAATATTTAAAAAAATGGCAATGAAACAAAGTCTGTATCAGGACTAAACGCCACACGTTCTCACCTGTTCTTATGAAGATAAAAGCGGTGTATGCTCCAAACACTGCAGTGTATGAAAACTGAAAAGCTACAAGAAAAATAAAATGGCCTCAATTGTGCAAATTAAGCAAAGAAAAAAACCAAAAAAAAAAAACACAAGACAAAATGATAAAAATAAAATTCTATTCATAGTCTGAAAATGGAACATTACATACCAGCAGACAGAAATATGCTCAGGACGGTACCTTGCCGAAACCTCAGCTGTTCAATGACATGATGAAAATGAGCTGAAAAAAAATAAAATACAATAAAATTAGAAATTATATATCCAAGAATGAAGCAGAGCAAGTGTACTCTCCTAAACGCACCCAAGAAAGTGTTCACAGAAGTCCGTGCAAACACCTGTTAGGCCGCGTTCCCACGATGAGCTTTTGATATTGCAGATTTTCTGCGCTATTTCTGCACCCATTAAAGGGAACCTGTCACCTCATTTTTCCGCTATAAGCTGCGGCCACTTCCTTTTGGGGATTATCTACAACATTCTATAATGCTGTAGATAAGCCCCTGATCTGACCTGGAAGATAAGGAAAACAACTTTTATTATACTCACCCGGGGGCGGACCGGTCTGGTCCGATCCGATGGGTGTCGCAGGTCCGGCGCCTTCCATCTTCATGCAGTGAATGTCATCATCCTCCTTGTTTCGTGTCACGGCTCCTGCGCAGGCATACTGATCTGCCCTGTTGAGGGCAGAGCATATTCCTGCAGTGCGCAGGCGCTGAGCCTCTCTGACCTTTCCCGGTGCCTGCGCACTGCAGTACTTTGATCTGCCCTCAACAAGGCAGATCAGTACGCCTGCGCAGGAGCCAAGACACAAAGCAAGGAGGATGATGACATCATCTCTAGAAGATGGAAGGCGCCGGACCTGCGATACCCATCAGATCGGACTGGACCGCCCCCGGGTGAGTATAATAAAACTTGTTTTCCTTATCTTCCAGGTTAGATCAGGGGCTTATCTACAGCATTATAGAATGTTGTAGATAAGCCCCGAAAGGCAGTGGCCGCAGCTTATAGCGGAAAAACGAGGTGACAGATTCCCTTTAAGTAAAATAGATTACGCGCCTTCTTTTCAAAAAGAAGCATTGTATAAAAAAAATTTAAAAAAAACTCACCCAAAACTCATCGTGGGAACGTAGCCTAAGTTCTTGGTCAAGGTTTTAAAATGCATCATCATTCTTGGTGGAGGTTTTTATATTATGCAGACCTTAGATAATAATGGGATAATACTGGCTGCACACAGACTGTAAAAAAAATTGCCTGAACTTACCCCGAGCCTAAATTCAGACAAATGTATGTTTGATTCGTTTGTGCAACAGACTGCACATAGACCAATACTAGTGTACGTGCTAGTGCACAGGTCCACATTGGGGGAGAAAACAAAAAAAATTATAAAACCTTGCAAATTATTTTATTATGGGATTTGTCTTCATTCCAGTAAAAAAAAAAAAAAAAACATGCAAGTTGCTTCTAAACCCCGGATTTTGCCCAGTCTATTTGCATTAATATCAGAGTGCACGCATTTGGAGTACAGATGATGGCAGTGATGGGACAGCACTAGTGATGAGAGAACGTGCTTGGATAAGGTGATATCCTAGAATGCTCGGATGCTAACCAAGTGATATCGGTGTACTCGAAAAATATGTTCAGTCCCTGAGGCTGCTGCAGGAGATCGTTCTGATAAGCAGAACACTCAGGAGTCAGGCAATACTCATCACTGCCATCATCTGTACTCCAAAGGAATACGTTCTGATAGCAATGTAGCTGAAGGCAGGCAGAGAGACTGAGGAAAAGCCGCCATTTACAGGTGTTTTTTTTTGTTTTGTTAAACAGCAATAAAAACAAATTCCTTAATGAAGATATTTGGAAAGTTTCATAACTTTCCATTCTGGACAAAATAAAAAAAAAAAATAAAAAATAGCTTAGGTATTCTTTTTAAAGACTACATCAGTAGGATCAACTCCTCCTAAGGCCTGTTTCACACATCCGTTTTTTGACGTCCGCCAAAGTGTGAAAAAACGGATGTGTGAAACAGGCCTAAGCCATCTGTATGGACATGTAGGTCATATAAAGTTGTGTAAAATGATATCATGATGTCTGCGATCTGATGCCTTATTAAGAAAAGCATGGATTTCTCTAGAATATGTAAATGAGCTGTTAAGATCTATGGGCCGGACGTAGATCTCCCTGATCTAGCTACAGAGCTTATGTTAAATGAAAGGCAGTGTTACCAGTGTGAGACATGTATATCAGGAGAGCAGACTGCCAGTCATTACATGTCTCACACTGGTAACGCTCCTTTCATGTAAAATAATGTGTGGAGGCAGATTCTCAGGGAGATCTACATCCAGCACATAGATCTTAACAGCTCATCTACATATTGAATAGAATGTTGAATTCTCTGGCATAAGACATCAGATCGCAGATATTGGGGTATCATTTTGTCCAACTTTTTATGACCTACATGCCCATATAGACGGCTTAGGAGGGTTTTTCCTACAGACAGATGCCATTTAACCCCTTTTGCCATCTGACGTACTATCCCGTCCATGGGACCTGGGCCCCTATGCTCATGGACGGGATAGTACGTCATAGCGATCAGCGGCGCTCACATGGTGAGCGCCGCTGATCGCGGCCAGGTGTCAGCTGATTATCACAGCTGACACCCGGCACTATGTCAGGGGTGGTCACGGACCGTCCTGACATGTTAATCCCTGGCACACTGCGATCAAACACGATCGCAGTGTACCGTGGGTTTAGGGAAGCATCGGCAGGGAGAGGGCTCCCTCCGTGCTTCCTGAGACCCCCGTAGCAGAGCAATGTGCAGCGCTGTTGCGGGGGCCTCCTTCCCTGCAGGTCCCCGAATCCAAAATGGCGGTGGGGACCTTTGGGGGCCTGCAGGGAGGTGGCTTCCTCATGCCTGCAAAGCACCGGCATGAGGAAGCCTGCAGCACTACCTGTGACAGATCGCTGATCTGTCACAGTGATCTGTGATGTGACAGATCAGCGAAGTGTAAAAAGGAGATTTTTGTGTACTCACCTTAAAATCTCTTTCTCTTAGCCTCTAATTGGGGGACACAGAATCATGGGTGTTATGCTGCTGTCCGCTAGGAGGCGACACTATGCATAATCTGAAAAAGGTTAGCTATGGCTCCTCCTCTGCAGAATACACCCCTGGATGGCGTCCGCCTTCTCCAGTATTGTGCAAAAGCATTAGGAGGAACATAACGGAAGAAACATAACCATGCCTGTAAGAAGGCTACTATGTACAAGCTCAAAGAACAATATGAGAACCCAACCGTAACAGCCACCAATTAAGGGCAACAGGGTGGGAACTGTGTCCCCCAATTAGGGGCTAAGAGAAAGAGGCTTTATGGTGAGTACACAAAAATCTCCTTTACTCTGTCGCCTCATTGGGGGACACAGAACCATGGAACGTCCCAAAGCAGTCCCTGGGTGGGAAGCAATGGACGAATATTGTGCTAGCAGGACCCTAAACTTGGGGCACTGCCGCCTGCAGAACCAGTCTACCCAGGTTCGCGTCCGCTGAGGACTGGGTATGAACACTGTAGTGTTTTGTAAATGTGTGTAGGTTAGTTCAAGTGGCCGCCTTGCACACTTGTTGTGCCGAAACCTGGTGCCGAATGGCCCAGGAGGCCCCTACTTCCCGAGTAGAGTGGGGCGTGATACCGGCCGGAAGAGAGGAACTGTTGAGTCGGTAAGCCTCATGTATGGTGGACTTGATCCACCTGGCAAGGGTAGCCTTGGAGGCCGGCAGGCCCTTGCGACCGCCTTCCGGAAGAATGAAGAGGGAATCAGACTTCCGGAAGGGGGCAGTCCTGGACATATAAATCCGCAATGCTCTGATGAGGTCAAGCGTATGCAGAGCCTTCTGCACTCTATGAGCCGGAACCGGACAAAGGGATGGCAGTGAGATTTCCTCATTGAGGTGAAAGGTGGACACAACCTTCGGAAGGAAGGATGGTACAGTACGGAGGACCACCTTGTCCTGGTGAAAAGCTAGGAAAGGCCGTCTGCAGGAAAGTGCTGACAATTCCGACACCCTGCGTAGCGAGGTGATTGCCACTAGGAAAACCACTTTCTGTGACAGAATACAGAGTGGAACTTCTTTAAGGGGTTCGAAGGGTGGTGCCTGCAATGCTGTCAGGACCAGGTTGAGGTCCCACGTTTCCAGTGGACGCCTGCAGGGAGGAACCAATCGGGAAACTCCCTGGAGAAAAGTTCTTACTTGCGGTTTGGTAGCAATGCGCCTTTGAAAAAGGACTGAAAGCGCTGACACCTGACCCTTAAGCGAGCCTAGGGATAGCTTGGCGTCTAGGCCCGACTGAAGGAAACCTAGTACCTTCGGGAGAATAAGGGAGTGGAACCTGTCCATGAGATTCGCCCCAGGAAAAGAAAGTTCTCCAGGTACAATAATAAATCTTGGCAGAAGCTGGCTTCCTTGCCCTAATCATGGTCGCAATGACATCTGGTGTGAACCCTGCCTGGGTTAGAATCCGGGTTTCAAGGGCCATGCCGTCAAATTGAGAGCCCCTAAATTCTGATGGTAGAACGGACCTTGTGACAGAAGGTCGTGACGATCGGGGAGACGCCAGGGGGCGTCTGCTGTAAGATGAACGATGTCGGCGTACAATGTACGTCTGGGCCAGTCCGGCGCGATCAGGATGGTTGGAACTCCCTCTTGTTTGATCTTCCTCACTACTCTGGAGATCAGGAGGAGAGTGGAAAGATGTACAGGAGCTGGAAATGGGTCCAGTCCTGAACCAGGGCATCCGCTCCGAGCGACCGCGGGTCGTGTGTCCTGGCCATGAAATTGGAGACCTTGGCATTGAGATGGGATGCCATTAGGTCCACATCCGGGGTTCCCCAGCGTTGACAGATCTGGTAAAAAATTTCGGGGTGGAGAGACCACTCCCCCGAGTCGATTCCTTGCCTGCTGAGGAAGTCTGCTTCCCAGTTTTCCACCCCTGGAATGTGGACCGCCGAGAGTACCGACCTGGTGTCTTCCGCCCAGTGGAGAATATGTGTTACTTCTCTCATCGCCTGGACACTACAGGTCCCGCCTTGGTGATTCACATATGCCACCGCCGTGGCATTGTCCGACTGTTTCCATATGTGAGAGGCCGCCAGCAGGTGATGAAAGGTTCTCAGTGCCAGGAAGATGGCCCGAATTTCCAGGATATTGATGGGCAAGGTCGCTTCCATTGGTGACCACTTGCCTTGTGCCCTGTGATGTAGGTGCACCGCACCCCAACCTGTCAGGCTTGCATCGGTGGTCAGGACCTTCCACTGACCTGAAAGAAAGGGTTTTCCTCTTGTAAGCGAAGTTGGCTTGAGCCACCAATGTACGGACCTCCTGGTTGACGATGTCAACCGGAACTCCCTGTCGAGGGAGAAGGGGTTCTTGTCCCAAGACCTGAGGATGGCTAGTTGAAGAGGACTGAGGTGAAACTGGGCAAATGGCACTGCCTCCATTGCTGCTGCCATCCTGCCGAGGACTCTCATGGCAAACCGGAGAGATCGGGGAGGTTTGCGGAGGAGTGTGCGCACTCCTAGACGGAGGGCCAGTGTCTTGTCCTTGGGAAGGACCACAAGACCCCTGGAGGTGTCGAATAGCATTCCCAGGAAGGTTAAAGTCTGACTCGGGGTAGTCGATGATTCTTGTAAATTGACTAACCATCCCAGACGACTTAGTGTGTCGATTGTGATTGAGACACTGACCTCGCAGTCCTTGAAGGTGGAACACTTGATGAGAAGGTCGTCTAGATACGGAACGACTAGAATGCCTCTGGAGTGTAGAAAATCCATGGTGGCTGCCATGACCTTGGTAAACGTTCTTGAAGCTGTGGTGAGTCCGAACGGGAGAGCGACAAACTGGTAGTGGTCTTGGTTGACCGCGAACCTGAGAAACCTTTGATGGGCGGGAGCAAATGTTATGTGGAGATATGCGTCTTGTATGTCTATGGAGGCAAGGTATTCTCCCTACTCCATGGATGCTATGATGGACCGGAGGGAATCTGCTGTGAGCTCATTTTCGGGTTTGCCTCTGGCTTCTGGTGAGGGTTATGGAGCTGGCTGTGACAGAGGAGTAGTGAGTTCTCTATCAGGACTCCCTCTGCTGGTGAAGGGAGGTAATGAAGCTGATCTAAATGGCAGAGACTGGCCACCTGAGGAAGAGGACTGCGATTGGACATCAGGAGTTTCTGATTGGATTTAAGGCAGCCGACTCCCTAGTTTCTTGCTGGCGATTTTTCCTGACTGTGGCTTCTGGTTTCCAGTTTGGTTCCTGCCTTCCTAAAGCTAAGTTTTCTCTGCTATTGTTCATATGAGATTTTGTCTGGTTTACTTAGTTTTTGTGTTCAGCCAGCCCTGGCTGGGACTGGGCTGAATCCCCATTTTGTCTGTGATCAGTTGATCTCTTTTGCTCTGTCTTCAGAATATACCTGAGTGCTGATATAGTGATTTGAAGTCTAGCGACTTCAGGGCCTTTTTCTATCAGACGTGTTGGACATTTTTTTTGGCAGGGTTTTTTGCGTGATTGCAGACAGCAGCTTTTCTTTCCTGTCCTTTCTAGTTAGTGAGGGCCCCATGGTTTGATCAGCCTATCTTTCTATCTGTGTCTGTGTTTTCATCTTGTTTCACAGACAATACATGTTGGGGGCTGTCTATTGCTTTGGGGTAGTTTAGATTTCCCCTTTCTTCCTTTATGCTTATTTAGTTCTCCGGCCGTGACGAGGCGTCTAGGACCTCCGTAGGCAAGCTCCATGGCTACTGCTAGTTGCCAACCTCTCTGGTTTTCTGGGCTTAGCATGCTTTTTGTTTTTTTCCTCCTCGGTGACCCATTCATAACAGAATCACCAGCCATACCGCAGATTCTAGGGTACTCAAAAGCAGGAGAGAATTGTAAATAAAAAAAAAAAAAAAAAAGTGTCAGAATTTTTTTTTTGTATGTATATTTTCTTTTTTTTCCTGGGGCCGTAGGAGGATTCTTTTTTTTTTTCTTTTTCTCCTTGATGGAGATTAAGCAATTGTCTGATCATGTGGAGCAGCTCGCTGCTGAAGTGCGGGGAATTTCCGCCTTTCTCACTCATTCACATGCTGTTGAACCAAGGATCCCTGCTCCTGATGTGTTTTCTGGGGATCGGTCTAAATTTTTGAATTTTAAGAATTGTAAATTATTTCTTGCCTTGAAGCCTAACTCATCGGGGAGCTCTGCGCAGCAGGTTAAATTACCATCCCCTTGCTGCGCGGCGATCCCCAGGATTGGGCGTTTTCTTTGACACCTGAAGATCCTGTTTTGACTAATGTGGATGCATTTTTTCAAGCCTTGGAGTTGTTATATAATGAACCTAATGCTATTGATCAAGCTGAGAGAGCCCTATTGGCATTGAACCAGGGTCAGGATCCTGCAGAGTTATACTGTCAGAAATTCTGAAGGTGGGCGGTCCTTACTACATGGAATGCATTGGCAGCTCTCTTTCAGAAGGGTTTGTCTGAGACTTTAAAAGATACTATGGTGGGATTTCCTGTTTCCTCTGGTCTTGACGATTCTATGTCATTAGTAGAGTTGAGCGACTTTTGATTTTTTAGGGTCGCGTTTCGTTTCGTGAAACCCGACTTTTCTAAAAGTCGGGTCGAGCAAGATCGTCCGATTATAGGGAAAAGTCGGGGTCGTCCCGAAACACGAAACCCAATGTAAGTCAATGGGGAATAAAAGTCGGCAGTGAGAGGAGGACAGGAAACACACCTACAGTGCCCATTTGAATGCCAAAAGCATCAATTCTTCTTACTTAAGCTTGTCAACCTTAATTAACTTCATAATACAAGTTACGCACTGAAAAATGGGGGTTATTTGGCTAAAGTTGTGGGGGGGGAGGGCTGGCTGCAGGTTTTCATGTGCCCTGGGCGAAAGAGCGCCCCTTTAACACATACCACAACTCATCATGCTCCGATACGGCAGAGAAATAGCAGTATAGTACAATGAAAAATACCTCACTTTTTACATCTCATGATGAGGCCCATCTATTTCTCCATACAGAATCATTGGTCCCATATAATGTTTGAAACAGTATATGATGAGCTCCACATAATGCTACAGTATATGTTGGTCCCCATGGATGAAGCTCCACTGTCTTATGGGCCCAAATAATGCTCCAAACATAATGGGCCCCATTTCTAATGCTCTAGTGTATAATGGGCCCTGTAAATGCTGCTCCAGTGTCTGATGTACACCTTTGGAATGTTCCAGTGTATGGTTGGCCCCATCTATCATTCTCCAGAGTATAGTGCTCCCCAAAAATTGCTGTCCCAACATTGAAAACAATCAAATAAGTCTCCTCGCTAGGGAATCCCTGTACTTCTCTGGATTCCTTGTCGTCCCCATCTTCCATCTCACTGCACAGTATTTCAACTTTGCAAGTGCTGTGATCCTGGGCAAGCAGGGGGGGCCCACTCGTTGGCGACGGCACTGGCACAGGGCCCATGATAGTACGGTGGTGTGTCTGATGGCGGGTGGGCCGAACCTGCACTTTCATCTGCAGCTTCCTCTTTGTCACCGTGTAAGATGGAACTGTATATGGGAAGGGTAACCTGAGTTTCATCAGGGTCAGATTCAGGTCATGTAGCATGCGAGGGGAATGTAGTGGTCTGGGTCAATGTACCAGCAGATTCATCGAGCAGTGGCTGGGCATCAGTGCACTTGTGTCGCCCCCAGGAGTACGGTCGCCACAGTGGCATTACCTTCTTCCTAGGGAGTGTGATGTCATGCTTGGGAGCAACGAAGGATCTCTCTAGCAGGTTAACTGATTGGGCGGCATTATTCCCACGAGTCATGACCCTCCAAACAGCGTTCATGAAGGCAAAGTGTTTGTTTTACGTGGGCAGTATGGTTGTAAAGCTGAACCTTAAAGGAATGTCCAGAAGGGCACCACCAGGAGTGGAGCCTACGGTTAAATTCGACTCCACCTGGGAAACCTCAACCATGCCAGCTACAGAACAGATGCACACATTGCAAGCTTAATTCTGTTAACGAACGAGACTCCGTCATGCCCCGCGGTCCGAGTCCGGCTTACTAGAGGGACACGTGAGGCTCTGGCACATGAGATTGGCCAATAACTGGTGTGTCATGCCCTTACATGTCCGTGGCTGCATGTGCGCTACACTGAAAAGGCCAGCGTTTGTCGCTTACGGGTGCAGAAAACCCGCTGAACAACGCTAGTGATGGGGATCACTGATTACAATTATTACCCGCGAACGATGATTTCCCAGTAAGTGCAGGTCAACCGCAGTTCCGGAATTAGGCCTAACCGTCATTCCTGAAAAAATTAAAAACTTACGTGTGCAAACCACAGGTGCTGTAGCTTGCTTAACAGCTCGCCAGCCGTTCTCACGCCCAGTATGGATTACACGTGATTGCACAAAGGTGAGAAAGGGTACCGTATCCCCAGATAACATGTATGGATAGCGTACACATTCAAAATATATGTCTATACATCAGGAGGCAGGCTCAGACGGTGTTAGGCCCAGTATGGATTGCACGTGATTGCACAAAGGTTAGAAAGGGTACCGTATCCCCGGATAACATGTATGGATAGCGTACACATTCAAAATATATGTCTCAGGAGGCAGGCTCAGACGGTGTCAGGCCCAGTATGGATTGCACGTGATTGCACAAAGGTTAGAAAGGGTACCGTATCCCCGGATAACATGTATGGATAGCGTACACATTCAAAATATATGTCTCAGGAGGCAGGCTCAGACGGTGTTAGGCCCAGTATGGATTGCACGTGATTGCACAAAGGTTAGAAAGGGTACCGTATCCCCAGATAACATGTATGGATAGCGTACACATTCAAAATATATGTCTATACATCAGGAGGCAGGCTCAGACGGTGTCAGGCCCAGTATGGATTGCACGTGATTGCACAAAGGTTAGAAAGGGTACCATATCCCCGGATAACATGTATGGATAGCGTACACATTCAAAATATATGTCTCAGGAGGCAGGCTCAGACGGTGTCAGGCCCAGTATGGATTGCACGTGATTGCACAAAGGTTAGAAAGGGTACCGTATCCCCGGATAACATGTATGGATAGCGTACACATTCAAAATATATGTCTCAGGAGGCAGGCTCAGACGGTGTTAGGCCCAGTATGGATTGCACGTGATTGCACAAAGGTTAGAAAGGGTACCGTATCCCCGGATAACATGTATGGATAGCGTACACATTCAAAATATATGTCTCAGGAGGCAGGCTCAGACGGTGTCAGGCCCAGTATGGATTGCACGTGATTGCACAAAGGTTAGAAAGGGTACCGTATCCCCGGATAACATGTATGGATAGCGTACACATTCAAAATATATGTCTATACATCAGGAGGCAGGCTCAGACGGTGTCAGGCCCAGTATGGATTGCACGTGATTGCACAAAGGTTAGAAAGGGTACCGTATCCCCGGATAACATGTATGGATAGCGTACACATTCAAAATATATGTCTCAGGAGGCAGGCTCAGACGGTGTCAGGCCCAGTATGGATTGCACGTGATTGCACAAAGGTTAGAAAGGGTAACGTATCCCCGGATAACATGTATGGATAGCGTACACATTCAAAATATATGTCTCAGGAGGCAGGCTCAGACGGTGTTAGGCCCAGTATGGATTGCACATGATTGCACAAAGGTTAGAAAGGGTACCATTTCCCCGGATAACATGTATGGATAGCGTACACATTCAAAATATATGTCTCAGGAGGCAGGCTCAGACGGTGTTAGGCCCAGTATGGATTGCACGTGATTGCACAAAGGTTAGAAAGGGTACCGTATCCCCAGATAACATGTATGGATAGCGTACACATTCAAAATATATGTCTCAGGAGGCAGGCTCAGACGGTGTCAGGCACAGTATGGATTTGACGGCCCAGATTACACAGCGGAGGAGCAGGGAGAGGTAAAGATTGCAACTGCTGGGGTCCTGCCCAAGCAAGGGGGGCCCACTCGTGGGCGTCGGTACTGGCACTGGGCCCCTCATAGTACAGCGGTGTGTCTGACGGCGGGTGTGCACCACCACCGTCAGAGACACTTGATTGCACTATGAGGGACCCTGTGCCAGTGCCCGCGCCCAAGAGTCGACCTACCCACCTGTCCAGGGCAACGGCACTCGCACGGTGTCGTGCGCTAGGTGGTGACCCCGGCCATGGGGGGGGAGGCAGCACAGTTAGGGAGTTATAGAAAGTGGCATATGTTGATGTTGGACATTCAGCTGATGCAAAAGGCGAAATAGGTGAAGTCCCAGGAAGAGGTGGACCAAAGCAAGCCATTTTTCTGTCACCCTATGTGTCATCAGGGGAAGGTGGGACAAAATCCTTGGAAACCCATGCATGGTTCATTTTAATGAAGGTTAGATCATCCACATTTTGGGTTGACAGACGGGTCCTTTTTTCTGTCAGGATTGATCCAGCTGCACTGAAGACTCTTTCCGATAGCACACTTGCAGCTGGGCAAGCGAGCTCCTGTAAGGCATATTGGGCCAATTCAGGCCAGGTGTCCAGTTTAGCGGCCCAATAGTCAAAGGGGAATGACCTGTGTGGGAGAACATCGATATGGGAGGAAAAATAGTTTGTAACCATAGTTGACAACTGCTGTCTCCTGTCACTTTCCATCGATGCTGTATTACCAGTTGTGTGAGCGGTACTTGAAAAATCAGTCCACAACATTGTCATGAAACCCCTGTCTCCAACGCCACTTCTGCTGTGTGCACCATGAACACCTCTGCCAAGCTGCCCCCGGCCCGTACGGCTCGTGTGAGAACCATCACTGCTGCTGTGTGCTGGGAATGCCTCAAGCAACCGATTTACCAGAGTTGCTTGTTTATTAGCCAATATTAGGTCAAGGTTCTCCTGTGGCATGATGTTTTGTAATTTGCCTTTATAGCGTGGATCCAGGATGCTGGCCAACCAGTAGTCGTCATCGTTCATCATTTTGGCAATGCGGGGGTCCCTTTTTAGGATCCGCAAGGCATAATCTGACATGTGGGCCAATGTTCCCGGTGTCAATGATGCACTGCGAGTGCTGGTTGGAGGAGCACTTTCTGGCAAATCCACATCCCTCCAGTCACGCACAAACCCTGTACCAGACCTTGCCACGCCAACATTTTCACTTGCCCCACGAGATGCATCCTCCTCCCCTAAGTAATCATCCCCATCATCATCCTCCTCCTCCTCTTCTTCCTCCAACTCGTCCAGGAGAGGTCCCTGAGGAGACAATGGCTGAATGTCATCAAGGATTCCCTCCACCTCTTCCTCCTCGTCAACATTGGCTGCAGACGCCTGCTCCTTAAGGTGCGTCAAAGTTTGCATGAGCAGACGCATAAGTGGGATGCTCATGCTTAGGATGGCGTCATCTGCGCTTACCAGCCGTGTGCATTCCTCAAAACACTGAAGGACTTTACAGAGGTCTTTCAGCTTCGACCACTCACACCTGTCAACTCCATGTCTGCTCTCAAAGTGCCTGGCCGTGTATCCTCCCACAAATGCATTATGGCCTGCCTCTGCTCGCACAGCCGCTCCACCATGTGCAGGGTGGAGTTCCACCTTGTTGCAATGTCGATAATGAGGCGGTGGTTGGGAAGGTGGAGCAATCGCTGCAGCTTCTGCATACGAACGGAGTGTACAGGCGACCGGCGGATGTGCGCGCACAGTCTTCGCACCTTCTGGAGCAGGGCTGTTAACTCCGGATAATTTTTGAGGAAGCACTGCACCACCAGGTTCAAGGTGTGAGCCAAGCAAGGTACAGTGGGGAAAAAAAGGATTTAGTCAGTCAGCAATAGTGCAAGTTCCACCACTTAAAAAGATGAGAGGCGTCTGTAATTTACATCATAGGTAGACCTCAACTATGGGAGACAAACTGAGAAAAAAAAATCCAGAAAATCACATTGTCTGTTTTTTTTTCATTTTATTTGCATATTATGGTGGAAAATAAGTATTTGGTCAGAAACAAGCAATCAAGATTTCTGGCTCTCACAGACCTGTAACTTCTTCTTTAAGAGTCTCCTCTTTCCTCCACTCATTACCTGTAGTAATGGCACCTGTTTAAACTTGTTATCAGTATAAAAAGACACCTGTGCACACCCTCAAACAGTCTGACTCCAAACTCCACTATGGTGAAGACCAAAGAGCTGTCAAAGGACACCAGAAACAAAATTGTAGCCCTGCACCAGGCTGGGAAGACTGAATCTGCAATAGCCAACCAGCTTCCAGTGAAGAAATCAACTGTGGGAGCAATAATTAGAAAATGGAAGACATACAAGACCACTGATAATCTCCCTCGATCTGGTGCTCCACGCAAAATCCCACCCCGTGGGGTCAGAATGATCACAAGAACGGTGAGCAAAAATCCCAGAACCACGCAGGGGGACCTAGTGAATGAACTGCAGAGAGCTGGGACCAATGTAACAAGGCCTACCATAAGTAACACACTACGCCACCATGGACTCAGATCCTGCAGTGCCAGACGTGTCCCACTGCTTAAGCCTGTACATGTCCGGGCCCGTCTGACGTTTGCTAGAGAGCATTTGGATGATCCAGAGGAGTTTTGGGAGAATGTCCTATGGTCTGATGAAACCAAACTGGAACTGTTTGGTAGAAACACAACTTGTCGTGTTTGGAGGAAAAAGAATACTGAGTTGCATCCATCAAACACCATACCTACTGTAAAGCATGGTGGTGGAAACATCATGCTTTGGGGCTGTTTCTCTGCAAAGGGGCCAGGACGATTGATCCGGGTACATGAAAGAATGAATGGGGCCATGTATCGTGAGATTTTGCGTGCAAACCTCCTTCCATCAGCAAGGGCATTGAAGATGAAACGTGGCTGGGTCTTTCAACATGACAATGATCCAAAGCACACCGCCAGGGCAACGAAGGAGTGGCTTCGTAAGAAGCATTTCAAGGTCCTGGAGTGGCCTAGCCAGTCTCCACATCTCAACCCTATAGAAAACCTTTGGAGGGAGTTGAAAGTCCGTGTTGCCAAGCGAAAAGCCAAAAACATCACTGCTCTAGAGGAAATCTGCATGGAGGAATGGGCCAACATACCAACAACAGTGTGTGGCAACCTTGTGAAGACTTACAGAAAACGTTTGACCTCTGTCATTGCCAACAAAGGATATATCACAAAGTATTGAGATGAAATTTTGTTTCTGACCAAATACTTATTTTCCACCATAATATGCAAATAAAATGAAAAAAAAACAGACAATGTGATTTTCTGGATTTTTTTTTCTCAGTTTGTCTCCCATAGTTGAGGTCTACCTATGATGTAAATTACAGACGCCTCTCATCTTTTTAAGTGGTGGAACTTGCACTATTGCTGACTGACTAAATACTTTTTTTCCCCACTGTATGTGGCTGAGTTTTGAAAGGGCTATGGCTGCCACAAAATTACGGCCGTTATCACTAACTACCTTGCCTGCTTCAAGATGTACACTACCCAGCCATGACTCAGTTTGTCGCTTCAAGTACTCGGCCAGCACCTCGGCGGTGTGTCTGTCGCCCAAACACATCATCTGCAACACAGCCTGCTGACGCTTTCCACTAGCTGCTCGATAGGGGGACACCTCGTGTGCAACAGTGGCAGCTGCAGATGGAGTGCTCGTACGACTGCGCTCTGTGGACGAGCTTTCGCTTCTGGAGGAGGAGGAGGAGGAGGGTCGAACGCCTACAGCCAACTGTTTCCTATACCGTGGGCTAGGCAGCACTGTCCCACCACCGCTGTCCCCTGTGGACCCTGCATCCACCACATTAACCCAGTGCGCAGTGATGGACACGTAATGGCCCTGGCCATGCCGACTGGACCATGCATCAGTTGTGAGGTGCACCTTTCCACTCACTGACTGCTTGAGTGCATGGACAATGCGGTCTTTTACATGATGGTGGAGGGCTGGGATGGCTTTGCGAGAGAAGAAGTGGCGACTGGGTAGCTCATAGCGTGGTACTGCATAGGCCATGAGTTCGCGGAAAGCTGCGCTTTCCACCAACCGATAGGGCATCATCTCAAACGAGATTAGTTTGGCAATGTGGGCTTTCAAACCCAGTGTACGCGGATGAGAGACTGAGTACTTTATTGACCTACTCATAGTGTCTGGGAGGGTGAGCTGGACTTGAGAGCTGCATATGGTGGAAGTAATGGTGGACAGGGCGGACTGAGAGAGGGTTGATGATGGTGATGGAGTTGGTGTTCTTTCTGATGGCCTAGATTCAGTATTTCGTTGATATAACAGTGAGATTCCCTGACTGCTGTGGCCTTGCAACGACACCTCAACATTTGCTGCTGTGCTAACGGGTGGGCTAACAGTGGGGGAAACAATGTAGCGTTGCTGACTACCTTCTTTGTGATCAGTTGCACATGTGGCACTTGAGGTTTGGTGTTGTGTCCATGCTTGCAAGTGGATGCTGGTCAAATGTCTAAGCATGCAACTGGTATTCAAATTTTTCAGATTTTTCCCTCGGCTAAAGGTCTTTGCGCACTTCTTACAGATAACCTTGGCCTGATCATGAGGATTTTGTTCAAAAAAGTGCCACACTGCACTCTTCCTACTTCCTACTACTGGCAGACATTTTGCGGCCTAGCACGCTGTGATCTTTTGACCCTCTGGACAAGCTGTCCAGCAACTCTTTTGATTTTTGGAACCTGTCTTTGGAGTGCTCCGGGCCTGCCAGATAACAGCTGTTGCGATGTCGATGTCTGCTGTGGATGCTCCTCATCTGAGCTATTGGAAGCAGCACCCTCTTCCCCCAATGGATGTCAATCTGGGTCAACAACTGGGTCATCCATCACCTCCTCTTCAATGTCATGTGCACCTTCCTCTGTGTCACCGTGTATGGTGGTATAGTGTGCGGGAAGGGGCACCTGAGTCTCATCAGGGTCAGAATCTGGCTCTGTACACTGCGAGGACAATGTAGTGCTCTGAGTGATTGTACCAGCAGAATCATCTATCAGCGGCTGTGCATCAGTGCACTCCATGTCAGATTCATCTTGGCCTGGGTAATTCACCATTTCACTTGATAATCCAGGCATGGTATGTGAAAACAGCTCCATGGAGTAATCAGTAGTATGGCCTGCGTCATCCTTCAATCTTGGTTGGGGCGAAGGACACAAGGAAAGGTGTGGTTCATGAACATGAGCCTCCAATGACGACTCAGTGCTTTTACTTTTTACAACTTCAGAAGAAGAGGCGATAGAGCTGGAGGCTGAGTCAGCAATGTAAGACAAAACTTTTTCCTGATGCTCTGGCTTTAAAAGCGGTTTGCCAACTCCTAGAAAACTAAGCCTTCAAAGCCTTATGGAGCCAGACGATGACGCAGGCGCAACACCTCCTGCATTCGGTCCTATTTTGCTTTTGCCACTACCATCAGATCCACCACCAACACCATCATTACCAGCTGCCAACCCCCGCCCAATTCCACGGCCTCTTCCACCAGCCTTCCTCATTTTTGGTAGAAATGTAGACAAAATCCAACAAACTATATAGTAATGTAAAACAAGGTACAAGGTGTCTATAGGACAGGGGAGATTTAGATTTTCTGCACACACTAGTGGACACTGGACACTTTTGGATTGTGTGAGGCCCACTGAATATCAGAGCGCTATGTCACAGGCTCGATGGCACAGGTGTGAAAAAAGTGACTACAGGCTAAGGGAGATTTTGAATTTCTGCAGACACTTGTGGACACTGGACACTTGGATTGTGTGAGGCCCACTGAATATCATAGCACTATGTCACAGGCTCGATGCAACAAGTGTGAAAAAAGTGACTACAGGATAAGGGAGATTTTGAATTTCTGCAGACACTAGTGGACACTGGACACTTGGATTGTGTGAGGCCCACTGAATATCAGAGCGCTATGTCACAGGCTCGATGCAACAGGTGTGAAAAAAGTGACTACAGGATAAGGGAGATTTTGAATTTCTGCAGACACTAGTGGACACTGGACACTTGGATTGTGTGAGGCCCACTGAATATCAGAGCGCTATGTCACAGGCTCGATGGCACAGGTGTGAAAAAAGTGACTACAGGATAAGGGAGATTTTGAATTTCTGCAGACACTTGTGGACACTGGACACTTTTGGATTGTGTGAGGCCCACTGAATATCAGAGCGCTATGTCACAGGCTCGATGGCACAGGTGTGAAAAAAGTGACTACAGGATAAGGGAGATTTTGAATTTCTGCAGACACTTGTGGACACTGGACACTTTTGGATTGTGTGAGGCCCACTGAATATCAGAGCGCTATGTCACAGGCTCGATGACACAGGTGTGAAAAAAGTGACTACAGGATAAGGGAGATTTTGAATTTCTGCAGACACTTGTGGACACTGGACACTTTTGGATTGTGTGAGGCCCACTGAATATCAGAGCGCTATGTCACAGGCAGAAATTGGCTAGTGTATCACAAACTACAAGATGTATGTAGAATTGGGCAGAATAGGAATCTCCCTAGAGTGTAGGTCTGTAAGAACGGAACAAGTCCTCCACTTATCCTTCCACAGTGACACACAGATAGCTTCACTGTGGCTGTGATAACAGCCGTTACACGGTACTGTGTGAGGAGCGTACACCGCTGTATGGTGTGAAAAAATGCACGCTCAGTACCTCAGCAGGACAAAAAAAAAAAATTGGGATTGCTTTTAAAAAAGCAGTTTGCAGAGCAGTGGGGAAACAGCAATGCAGCTGTCAGGAAGCCTTAGAAGGCAGCCTAACAACCAACACCGCTGATCCACCACAATATAGCCTCCCCTTGCACTGCACACACAGTGACTGGTGGGTTGCACAGGCAAAATCGCTAGCAGCAGAAGCAGTTTTTTTTTCTTCTTCCCTGCCTAACTCTCTCCCTACAGAATCAGCAACCTCTCCCTATGCTAAGATCGGCAGAAGTAAGATGGCGTTCGGCGTGCACGCCCTTTTATAACCCCTGTGACGCCCACCAAAGCAAGCCAATCACTTGCATGCCCTTCTGAAAGATGGTGGTGACCCCTGCCTATGTCATCACGTTGCCCACAGTGTCCGTGGATCCTGATTGGCTGAAAAAGAGCGCAAAACAAACTTTTGAAACGCGACTTTGGCGAGTAAGTCGCCGACCTCGTGGCCGACCTCATCCTAGGGTCGGGTTTCGTTTCATGAAACCCGACTTTGCCAAAGGTCGGCGACTTTTGAAATTTTTCGACCCGTTTCGCTCAACTCTACTCAAAACCCTTGCTCGCCCTGACCCTAAACCCTCACTAGGGAATTGGTCAGTGCGTAGACTAATCCCACCACTGCACTAACAACACACATGAGGAAAGAAGACAATACAGGGGACACCACTTATCTTTATGCTCTGTGCTTACGCTCCTGCAACAGAGCCCCACCACCTGCGTGCGTCTTCTCCTCCACCTCGGTCCATCACCATCTTGGATCTTTCACCATAGTGCAGCCTTGGAGCAGAGTCCACCACCAATTGCAGCAGTCCAGTAACAGAGTCCCAAAGATGAGTCAGCCTCTGCCAAGAATTTAAGCATGCTTGAATTCAACTATCAGCAACCAAGTTGAGCATGCCGAGTGCGACTCTCTCCATAGTCGTCACTCCACCAAGCCATGCACGCACTTCCTGCTGACACCATAAACTGCGACTCCACCAGGCCATGCCAGCCTTTCTTGCAGACACCATTAGCTGCCACTCGTACCCTCTGGCTGACTGCGCAGGACTCCTATTCAGCTCCATGTTCACCCAGGCTTCCTTCCCAAATGAACACAATATCACCAGCAGTGATTGCACACACCTAGCACACCTTTATAGGGTGTCACACCTGATTTATAATTGTGCTTTAAAACTAAAGCTAAGGTGCGATACCATTCTCCACCACCGGGCAACTTAGAATGAAACACCACGTGTAGTAATTCTAATGGCCACCGGGGGCAATCACGGTCACTTTGCACCTACCCAAAGGAAAAAAAGTTCACTTTGTCCATTTAAACTGTCAGATCCAAAAGTGGATCATGACAGTTGATGTACAAAAGGGGAGAGTACCTGTACGCCTTTTGAATTGCGGGGAGGAGGAGGCCACAATACCTCGGTATGCCACAGTTGCTAAGCTGCTCACTATCAGTAATAATGCAATGCAGGCAGCAGAGCCCTTGGTCTCATCCGACCAGGTGGAGGACAACGGCTCTGTAAAGCAGCTGGAGGAGTGGTGCCAGCAACTGCAGGTGGGGACTGACTCTACACCTTCATACCAGATAAATGGGGTTTACAGGGTGACCCAGGAATATGAGCGGGTATTTAGTAAACACCCTCTAGATTTTGGGAAGGCAAAAGGGGTTCAACACCATATCCCCACTGGAAATCATCCACCCATTAAAGAAAGGTACCGGCCTATGCCCCCCACACAATACCAATGTGCTAAAGGTATGTTGAGAGAGATGAAGGAAGCTGGGGTCATCAGAGACAGTTGTAGCCCCTGGGCAGCCCCAATAGTTTTTGTAAAGAAAAAGGATGGTACCATGAGAATGTGTGTTGATTACAAAAAATTAACAGCATTACACATAAAGATCCCTACCCATTACCCAGAATTGAAGAGTCATTAGCTGCACTTAAAACTGCTAACTACTTTTCCACCTTAGATCTCACTAGTGGGTATTGGCAGGTTCCCGTGGCAGAGGCAGACAAGGAGAAAACAGCATTTACCACCCCAATGGGTCTCTCTTAGTTCAACTATATGCCATTCAGGCTCTGCACTGCCCCAGGAACATTTCAATGGCTGATGGAGTGCTGCCTGGGACACATGAACTTTGAGACAGTCCTGTTGTACCTTGATGATGTCATTGTTTTCTCCAAGACTTATGAAGACCATCTGGAGCACCTGGCTGAGGTGTTTGAAGCCTTGTCCAACTTTGGCCTGAAGGTGAAGCCTTCCAAATGCCACCTCCTGAAGCCCAAGGTACAGTACCTCGGTCATGTAGTGAGTACAGAAGGTGTGGCATCAGATCCTGACAAAGTCACAGTCATCCGGGACTGGCCAAAGCCCAGCAACCTCCATGAAGTATGCCAATTCCTCGGGTTGGTAGGCTACTACTGAAGGTTCATCAAAGGCTTCACGGAGATAGCCACCCCTATGCAAAATCTTCTGGTGGGGCAGTCCAAGAAGGCCAAACAGAAAAGTTCCACCTTTGAATGGACTGAGGAGTTGGAGAGATCCTTCACCAGACTGAAGATGGCTCTCACAGAAGATGAAGTTCTGGCCTACCCAGATTATGACAAACCCTTTGTGTTGTATACTGATGCCAGCAATGTGGGACTTGGAGCAGTATTGTCACAGGTACAGAATGGCAAAGAAACAGTGATCTCCTACGCCAGCAGGAAGCTTCGTCCCACTGAAAGGAACCCAGATAACTACAGTTCCTTCAAGCTGGAGTTCCTCGCCAAAGTCTGGGCTGTGACTGAAAGATTCAAGCATTACCTAGCTTCAGCCAAGTTTACCATTTTTGCGGACAACAACCCGTTGACTCACTTGGACACTGCAAAACTAGGTGCACTGGAGCAGCGATGGATGGCTTGGCTGTCTAACTATGAGTTTACCATCAAGTACCGGACAGGGCACAAGGATGCCAATGCTGATGCCCTGTCCAGAATGCCTAATCTGCCAGATGCAGGAGAAGACCCTGAGGCACTTTAAGAAATAGAGTTGCCTCCCTTCCACCGACCCCTTGCGGCCCAACGTGCACAGGGAGTGAGAAACAGAAGGTCTGGCTTGAAAGAGGTCACCCTAAATCCATTGCCCCATCATGACTGGACAGAAACTCAGGATAATGACCCCGCGGTCCACCTGGTGAAGGAGCTACTGTCACAAGCTGACTCATGCCCAGAGTCGAATGTTCCTAAAGAAACCCAGCAGTTGTGGAAGGAAAGAGGTCGGCTGTTCATCTATGAAGGAAAGCTGTGTCGGAGGAGTATCAATGCCCGCACTCATGAGCTGGTCTGGCAGGTGGTAGTCCCAAAGAGAGAGGCATCAATGGTCTTGGAAGCATACCACAATGGAGCTGGACACTTCGGATGGAAGAAGTTGGAAGCATTGCTCCGGGAGAGATTCTACTGGGCTGGTATGAGAAAAGCCATTGAAAAGTGGTGCCGAGAGTGTGGACAATGTAACTTGCACAGAAAGGATCGAAACAGCCAGAGAGCTCCTCTACAGCCAATCATCACCAAACAGCCACTTGAGTTGGTAGCCCTGGACCATGTGAAGCTGGTTCCAAGCCGGTCAAGCTACATCTATGCTCTTACCATCGTGGACCACTACTCAAGATTCCTGGTAGTTGTGCCTGTCAAAGATCAAACAGCCAGGACAGCAGCCAGAGCCTTCCAACAGCACTTTTGCAGACCACATGGATATCCTGAGAGAGTACTTACTGATGAAGGTCCAGCTTTCGAGGCAGAAGTGTTCCAGGAATTCTGTAACTTGTATGGTTGCAAGAAGATCAGGACAACCCCTTATCATCCACAGACCAATGGCATGTGCGAGAAGATGAACCAGGTAGTGATTGACCTACTGAAGACATTGCCTTTGGAGGAGAGAAATCTGTGGCCAGAAAAGTTGCCAGATCTGGTAGACCTCTACAACCATATTCCGGTGAATTCCACCAACTGTACCCCAGCCTACCTAATGAGAGCAAGACCTGGTAAACTGCCTATTGATTTGTACATTGGAGTCCTTACGCCTGAAGTAACGTCACCAGATGCTGACTGGGATATAGGAAGACAACAACAGTACAGAAGAGTACAGGAGTGTGTGGAGAAGAGTTTAGCCCAGGCAAGACAAAAACAAGAAAGGAACTACAATCAGCATGCACCTGCGGTTCCCTTGTCACCAGGAGAGCAAGTTATCAAGTGGAAAAGAAGATTGCATAAATTGGATGACCAATGGGAAGCTGAGCCTTACACCATTCTACCCTCAAACTTTGACAATACCAAGGTGTGTCTTATTAGCAAAGATGGAGGAGAAACCTCAGCAGCCAGATCAAGGGATCATTTGAAATTATGTCCTGACGTGTTAAAAGAAAGAATGGAAGAACAAGATAACATCCAAACCCATAGAAGAAGAAGAGAAGGTAAGCACAATACTTGGAGAATTCCCTGCAAATTGGACTAAAGTAAATGATGCTATAGAGGTGACAGTGTTGACTTTCCCCAATTTATAGAACAGGAAGACGTGACTCCAGAAAATCCTGAAGATCAGGAAAATCAGGCAGCAGATGCCACCCCAGCAGTGGAGCCAGAGAACCCTCGCCCTGCCAGTGGTGAATCTGTTATACCCATGGTGAGTCTAAAGGGGGTTTTACACTAAGCAATATCGCTAAAACGTCACTGGTTTTGTGACGTTATAGTGATATCGCTAGCGATATCGCTATGTGTGATACTTACCTCCGACCGGCTCCCCCGCTGTCCATCGCTGATCGCGCGAGAATGTCCGGCTCCATTTCTCGTCGGACGCTTCCTGCTGGGCTTCCTGCTGTGACGTCCAGCGACGCGTGGAGGCGGGCGGGAGGACGTCTGGATCGCTGTGTGTGAATGGTAAGTATCGTGCGCTGCGTCGCTGCTGCATCGCTGTGAGATCTTTCTGTATGAAAGCTCACTAGCGATCATTTAGCGATGCACCAGCGATCCTGACCGGGTCGGATCGCTGGTTGGATCGCTGGTGCATCGCTAAATGTAAAAGGGCCTTAAGAGTTCGCAGACAATCTAGTATTCCTGTGCCATGCAGAACCACCAGTAGTGTATCCAGTACATTACACACTACACCAGTAGTTAGCACCAGACAACCAGTAGGATTCCCAGTGACACCAGTGTCACGCAGGTCTACCCGTACTACACAAGGTATACAAGGTAAGTGTGCATACTGTAAAGCGCTGCGGAATATGTTAGCGCTATATAAAACATAAAGATTATATTTATTAAAAAAATAAAGATTACCACCCATCAGATATCATGTATAGATAAGTAAATGTTGAAATTGTATATACAGTGGGGCAAAAAAGTATTTAGTCAGTCAGCAATAGTGCAAGTTCCACCACTTAAAAAGATGAGAGGCGTCTGTAATTTACATCATAGGTAGACCTCAACTATGGGAGACAAACTGAGAAAAAAAATCCAGAAAATCACATTGTCTGTTTTTTTTTCATTTTATTTGCATATTATGGTGGAAAATAAGTATTTGGTCAGAAACAAGCAATCAAGATTTCTGGCTCTCACAGACCTGTAACTTCTTCTTTAAGAGTCTCCTCTTTCCTCCACTCATTACCTGTAGTAATGGCACCTGTTTAAACTTGTTATCAGTATAAAAAGACACCTGTGCACACCCTCAAACAGTCTGACTCCAAACTCCACTATGGTGAACACCAAAGAGCTGTCAAAGGACACCAGAAACAAAATTGTAGCCCTGCACCAGGCTGGGAAGACTGAATCTGCAATAGCCAACCAGCTTGGAGTGAAGAAATCAACTGTGGGAGCAATAATTAGAAAATGGAAGACATACAAGACCACTGATAATCTCCCTCGATCTGGTGCTCCACGCAAAATCCCACCCCGTGGGGTCAGAATGATCACAAGAACGGTGAGCAAAAATCCCAGAACCACGCGGGGGGACCTAGTGAATGAACTGCAGAGAGCTGGGACCAATGTAACAAGGCCTACCATAAGTAACACACTACGCCACCATGGACTCAGATCCTGCAGTGCCAGACGTGTCCCACTGCTTAAGCCTGTACATGTCCGGGCCCGTCTGAAGTTTGCTAGAGAGCATTTGGATGATCCAGAGGAGTTTTGGGAGAATGTCCTATGGTCTGATGAAACCAAACTGGAACTGTTTGGTAGAAACACAACTTGTCGTGTTTGGAGGAAAAAGAATACTGAGTTGCATCCATCAAACACCATACCTACTGTAAAGCATGGTGGTGGAAACATCATGCTTTGGGGCTGTTTCTCTGCAAAGGGGCCAGGACGACTGATCCGGGTACATGAAAGAATGAATGGGGCCATGTATCGTGAGATTTTGAGGGCAAACCTCCTTCTATCAGCAAGGGCATTGAAGATGAAACGTGGCTGGGTCTTTCAACATGACAATGATCCAAAGCACACCGCCAGGGCAACGAAGGAGTGGCTTCGTAAGAAGCATTTCAAGGTCCTGGAGTGGCCTAGCCAGTCTCCACATCTCAACCCTATAGAAAACCTTTGGAGGGAGTTGAAAGTCCGTGTTGCCAAGCGAAAAGCCAAAAACATCACTGCTCTAGAGGAGATCTGCATGGAGGAATGGGCCAACATACCAACAACAGTGTGTGGCAACCTTGTGAAGACTTACAGAAAACGTTTGACCTCTGTCATTGCCAACAAAGGATATATCACAAAGTATTGAGATGAAATTTTGTTTCTGACCAAATACTTATTTTCCACCATAATATGCAAATAAAATGAAAAAAAACCAGACAATGTGATTTTCTGGATTTTTTTTTCTCAGTTTGTCTCCCATAGTTGAGGTCTACCTATGATGTAAATTACAGACGCCTCTCATCTTTTTAAGTGGTGGAACTTGCACTATTGCTGACTGACTAAATACTTTTTTGCCCCACTGTATATGTAACTGTTTTCAAGTTTTGTGCCTACAGGTAATCTGTAAGAGTTTCCTCTGAATTTTCCAGTTTTTACCTTGTTTTATGGACACTGAACCACAGGACTGTGTGTGGTCAAAAACTTTCTTTGTAATTAGTTCACCATTTGCCCAGGAATGGACCATGGACATTGATGCTGGGCTTATCATCATAGACTATTTTTGGAGCTCTTGGTTTTTGTAACTTTTTTTTTTTTTTTTTTAAATCTTGTACAATTATAACTGTTCACCTTGTTTAACTGTTTATATGTTTTACACCTTTTGTTCAGCCCAGGAGTGCTGACTGCACTAGGGGGGAATGTGGCGCCCCCAAGAGTATGGCCGTCACAGTGGCTTTGCCTTCCTCCAGGGAGGGTAATGCCAGGCTTGGAAGCAGTGAAGGGTCTCTCTCGCAGTTAACCTATACATGCAACACAGTTCCACTCCAGGCCAGCAGGGGGGACTTTGAAGCAGAATTGAGGGTAGGAGTGCTCTCTGAGGGCCAAGAGAAAGGAGTGGTCAGTTAGTGTGAGGAGGGTGAAGTGTGCAGACGTGAGGAGGAAGCGCGGAGATCGAGCGGAGAGGAAAGGCTCATCTCCAGTGAGAGAGCATGAACTGGAGCCTGGTCTCCACGGTTGTACGGATACTAATGTGTTGTGAGTTCATTTTCCCCTTCATTACTGAGGCCCGAGGAACTCCCTCTTCTGGTAAAAGAAGGTAGTGAGCCTGATTGTCAAACACCTGAGGCTGATGATTGTGACTGGCTGAGTGGAGTTACGGACTGGATATAATGCTGCCGACGCCCTTCTGCCCTGCGGGTGATTTCTCTGTGGGATCCTTGGAGACCAGTCTGAATTCCTGCTCCTCCAAAGCTAAGTTTGCTGCTCGGCCTTTTGCTTTTATGCATTGACTTTGTTTTTGCTTTGTGTTTCTGGATTTCTGCCATTCCCTGCTGGGGTGTGCTGAATTCATTTAGCTCTGTCTTCTGAAAATACCTGAGTGCTGATTCAGTTTTTGAAGCCTAGCTGCTTCAGGGTCTTTTTCATATCAGCTGGTTGGCTTTTGTCTTTGATAGGGTTTTGGCAGATTGCAGACAGCAGCCTTCCTTTCCTTTCCTATCTAGGTAGTTTTGGGGCCCTGTCTTTGCTCAGTCTATCTTTCTGTCTTTGTTAGTATTTTCATCTTGCTTCACCGTCATTATATGTTGGGGGCTGCCTATTGCTTTGGGGTCTGCTCTGGGGCAGTTTAGATTTCCCCTTTCTTTCTTTAGGCCTATGTATTTCTCCGGCTGTGATCGAGGGGTCTAGGGCATCGTAGGAACCCCCCACGGCTACTGCTAGTTGTGTTGATAGGTTCAGGGGTCTGCAATCTGATAGTTGCCAACTTCTCTGGTTTTCTGGACTTAGCTTGTATTTCTGCTTTTGCCTCCTACGGTGACTCATTCATAACAGAATCACCAGCGATACCGCAGATTCTAGGGTACTCAATAGCAGGAAAGAATTGTAAAAAAAAAAAAAAAAGTGTATATTTTTTCCTCTATATCTCTGAGGCCGTAGGGGGAATTTTTTTTTTTCTCTCAATGGAGATAAAGCAATTGTCTGATCGTGTGGAGCAGCTCGCTGTGGAAGTGCGGGGAATTTCCGCCTACCTTGCTCATTCACATGCTGCTGAACCAAAGATTCCTACACCTGATGTATTTTTTGGGGATCGGTCTAAATTTTTGAATTTCAAAAATAATTGTAAATTATTTTTTGCCTTGAAGCCTAACTCGTCAGCAGCAGGTTAAAATTGTCATCTCTTTGCTGCGTGGCGATCCCCAGGATTGGGTGTTTTCTTTGAAACCAGATGATCCTATTCTGACTAATGTGAACGCATTCTTTCAAGCTTTGGGGTTGTTGTATGACGAACCTAATGCCATTGATCAGGCTGAAAAGACCCTGCTGGCATTGAGCCAGGGTCGTGATTCTGCAGAATTGTACTGTCAAAAATTCCGAAAGTGGGCAGTACTTACTACCTGGAATGATAATGCCTTGGCTGCTCTCTTTCGGAAGGGGTTGTCAGAAGCCGTAAAAGATACTATGGTGGGATTTCCTGTTCCCTCTGATCTTGACGATTCTATGTCATTAGCCATTCAGGTTGATCGGCGTTTGCGCCAACGCAAAGCTGCACGAGAGGTGTTGCCACCTGTTGAACAAATGTCTGAACCTATGCAATGTGATAGAGTTTTTTCCAGAGAGCAGCGTCAGGAGTTCAGAAGGCGTAATAAGTTGTGTTTTTTCTGTGGAGATGCCTCGCATATTATTTCTGTCTGTCCCAAACGAGAGAAACGCTTTGCACACACGTTTTCTGTTGGGGGTGTTCAACCTAAGTTTCTTCTGGCTATTACTCTGATCTGCTCCCTGTCCACATTTTCCGCCAAGGCGTTTGTGGATTCGGGAGCAGCCCTAAACCTAATGGACTTGGATTTTGCTAAACGTTGTGGATTTCCGATGACACCTCTGCAGACGCCTATCCCTTTGAGGGGAATTGATGCTACTCCTTTGACTAAAAATAAACCCCAGTTTTGGACCCAGGTGGTAATGCGGGTCGCCCCAGACCATCAAGAAAATTGCAGATTTCTGGTATTGCATAATCTGCATGATACTGTTGTTCTGGGGTTTCCCTGGTTACAGATTCATAATCCAGTTTTGGATTGGAAATCTGTGTCTGTGGTGAGTTGGGGTTGTCGGTGTGCCTTTAGTGAGGCACCGGTGTTTTCCACCTCTCCTTAGTCGCATGATGTTCCTGATTATTTGGCGGACTTTTATGATGTATTTAGTGAGAATGAGTCTGCGTCTCTGCCTCCTCATAGGAGTTATGACTGTGCAATTGAACTGAGCCCGGGGTGTAAATTTCCCAAGGGTCGGCTCTTCAATTTATCTGTACCCGAGCACGAGGCTATGCGATCCTATATTAAGGAGGCGTTGGAGAAGGGTCATATTAGACCATCCTCGTCACCCTTGGTTGCCGGTTTTTTTTTTGTAGCCAAAAAGGATGGATCATTAAGACCTTGTATTGATTATCGTGCCCTCAACAAAATTACTGTTAAATATCAGTATCCGTTACCCCTGATTTCTGATCTATTCTCCAGAGTTAAAGGTGCTTGCTGGTTTACCAAGCTTGACCTCAGGGGGTGTATAATCTTATTCGCATTAAGCATGGGGATGAATGGAAGACGGCGTTTAATACTCCGGAGGGACATTTTGAGTACCTGGTGATGCCTTTTGGGCTCACTAATGCCCCTTCTGTCTTCCAGTGCTTCATGAACGATATTTTCCGAGATTTTGTCGATAAATTTTTGATTATCTATCTGGATAATATTTTGATCTTCTCCAAGGATTGGGATTCTCATGTGGAACATATTCGGACTGTGTTCCGGATCTTGAGGGAGAATTCCCTGTATGTCAAGGGATCTAAATGCCTTTTTGGAGTACAGAGGATTTCTTTTTTGGGATTTATTTTGTCCCCGTCAACTATTGAAATGGACCCGGCCAAGGTACAGGCCATTCACGATTGGGTTCAGCCCACTTCTTTGAAGGCACTCCAGAAGTTTTTGGGTTTTGCTAATTTTTATCGGAAATTTATAGCAAAATTTTCTAGTATTGCCAAGCCATTGACTGATCTGACTAAGAAGGGTGCTGATGTGTTAAATTGGTCTCCGGAGGCTGTTTCTTCCTTTCAGGAGTTGAAGCGAAGATTCACCTCTGCCCCGGTTTTGCGGCAACCTGATGTCTCACTTCCATTCCAGGTAGAGGTGGATGCTTCTGAGATTGTGCAGGAGTTATTTTGTCCCAAAAGGATCCTGTAACATCTAAAATGAATCCCTGTGCTTTCTTTTCCCGAAAGTTCTCTCCATCTGAACGTAACTATGATGTGGGGAATAGGGAACTGTTGGCCATGAAATGGGCATTTGAGGAGTGGAGACATTGGTTGGAGGGAGCTAAGCATCAAGTCGTGGTCCTCACTGACCACAAGAATTTGATTTACCTAGAGTCAGCTAAGCGCTTGAACCCTAGACAGGCTAGGTGGACCTTGTTTTTTACACGTTTTGATTTTGTGGTTTCTTTTCTTCCTGGAACAAAGAATGTCAAGGTAGACGCCCTCTCTAGGAGCTTCCTTGCTGATTCTCCAGTGGTGACCAAGCCTGCTACCATCTTAGGTGAAGGGGTAGTTCTTTCTGCCATCTCGCCCGATTTGAGACGTGCTCTGGAAGAGTTCCAGGAGGACAAACCTGAGCGTTGTCCCAGTGGAAAGTTGTATGTTCCTGACCAGTGGAAGAAGAGAGTGATGTCTGAAGTTCATTGCTCTGCTTTGGCTGGTCATCCAGGTATTTTTGGTACTAGAGATCTGGTGAGTCGGTTTTTTTGGTGGCCCTCCTTGTCTCGTGATGTCAGGAATTTTGTGCAGTCCTGTGGGACGTGCTCTCGGTCTAAATCGTGTTCTCGCTCTAGTGGGTTGTTGATGCCTTTGCCTGTCCCCAAGAGGCCATGGACCCATATTTCAATGGATTTCATCTCTGATATGCCTGTCTCTCAGAGGATGACTGTTATTTGGGTGATTTGTGATAGGCTCTCTAAGATGGTTCATCTTGTACCACTCCCTAAGTTGCCGTCTTCCTCTGAGTTGGTGTCCCTGTTTTTACAACAGGTGGTTCGTTTGCACGGGATTCCTGAGAACATTGTATCTGACAGAGAAGTGCAGTTTGTGTCTAGATTTTGGAGAACTTTCTGTTCCAGGCTGGGAATTCAGTTGTCCTTCTCCTCTGCTTTTCACCCTCAGACCAATGGGCAGACAGAGAGAACAAACCAGACCTTGGAGTCATATTTGAGATGTTTTATTTCTGCTGATCAGGATGATTGGGTTTCATTTTTGCCCTTGGCCGAATTTGCTTTGAATAATAGAGCTAGTTCTGCCACTTTGATGTCACCTTTTTTTTGTAACTTTGGGTTTCATCCTCGATTTTCTTCGGGGCAGGTGGAGCCCTCTGCCTGCCCAGGTGTTGACACTGTGGTGGAGAGAATGCACCAGATCTGGGACCAAGTGGTGGATAAGTTATCTCTCTCCCAGGAGAAGGCCCAGCGGTTTTCCAACCGACATAGGACCATTGGTCCCCAGTTTAAGGTTGGTGATATGGTGTGGTTATCATCAAAAAATATTGCTATAAAGGTGGCTTCTCCTAAGTTTAAGCCTAGATTTATTGGACCTTACAAGATTGTGGAGATTATTAATCCGGTCTCTTTTCGTTTGGCTCTTCCTGTCACATTTAAAATCCATAATGTGTTCCATAAATCTTTGTTGAAGAGGTTTGTTGAACCTGTTGTTCCGGGGGTGGCACCTCCAGACCCTGTATTGGTTGAAGGTAACATAGAGTATGAGGTAGAGAAAGTACTGGATTCCCGTCTGGCTAGACAGAGACTCCAGTATTTGGTTAAGTGGAAGGGTTATGGTCAGGAGGATAATTAATGGGTCTCCGCCTCTGATATTCATGCCAAACGATTGGTGCGTGCCTTTCATCGGGCTCACCCTGATCGCCCTGGTGGCATAGTTGAGGGTTCGGTGACCCCTCCTCAAGGGGGAGGTACTGTTGTGAGTTCATTTTCCCCTTCATTACTGAGGCCCGAGGAACTCCCTCTTCTGGTAAAGAAAGGTAGTGAGCCTGATTGTCAAACACCTGAGGCTGATGATTGTGACAGGCTGAGTGGAGTTACGGACTGGATATAATGCTGCCGACGCCCTTCTGCCCTGCGGGTGATTTCTCTGTGGGATCCTTGGAGACCAGTCTGACTTCCTACTCCTCCAAAGCTAAGTTTGCTGCTCGGCCTTTTGCTTTTGTGCATTGACTTTGTTTTGGCTTTGTTTTTCTGGATTTCTGCCATTCCCTGCTGGGGTGTGCTGAATTCATTTAGCTCTGTCTTCTGAAAATACCTGAGTGCTGATTCAGTTTTTGAAGCCTAGCTGCTTCAGGGTCTTTTTCATATCAGCTGGTTGGCTTTTGTCTTTGATAGGGTTTTGGCAGATTGCAGACAGCAGCCTTCCTTTCCTTTCCTATCTAGGTAGTTTTGGGGCCCCGTCTTTGCTCAGTCTATCTTTCTGTCTGTGTTAGTATTTTCATCTTGCTTCACCGTCATTATATGTTGGGGGCTGCCTATTGCTTTGGGGTCTGCTCTGGGGCAGTTTAGATTTCCCCTTTCTTTCTTTAAACCTATGTATTTCTCCGGCTGTGATCGAGGGGTCTAGGGCATCGTAGGAACCCCCCACGGCTACTGCTAGTTGTGTTGATAGGTTCAGGGGTCTGCAATCTGATAGTTGCCAACTTCTCTGGTTTTCTGGACTTAGCTTGTATTTCTGCTTTTGCCTCCTACGGTGACTCAATCATAACACTAATGGTCCTGCAACAGAACCCAGAGGAGTAGGAGGCTGTAAATGCCCTACCCCATCTAAGACTCGGAGGCACAACAGCACGGAGTGAGCCAAGAGAGGAATGCGGCTACAGCTGTCTGCCATACGAGGAGTGCTAGTAGAAGAGAATTAGGAGGAACTTCAGTGTAACTCAGTACTAGGAGTACTTCACTCAAATAAGCGCTAGGAAGGAGACTGCACAGCCCATCTGCTGAGAGAGAATCCCTGAGCTGCTTCCAGGCTAGCCTGCTCCGGTACCATCTGTAATCAGGACCCTGGACTGCATTTATCAAGTAAAGGTACAGAAATTGCACCCTGTTGTGTCTTTGTCTTCTTCCTACCCTTCCGGCACTGCTATATGCCCGTGCCAACCACATTTACACTGCCCTGGGACTACAGCTTCACCTGTGGGGAGCTTTTACATCTTCGCTGCACCATACCATCAGTCCCAGAGGATCTGCATGCATCGTCGGCTTAACATCTCACTTGCCCAACACCACAGGTGGCGTCACGAACTATTAATTTAACCAACTACATTCCACCATTCAATCTCCCCTATTACTTGGGCGCCCAGGGCCACGGACCGGGTCACTGCTGCTGTGACACATCCCGCTGACACCGGCCCGGTACCGAGTACCCCACAGCCCTGGGAGGGCGACCCACCACACTCACAGCTTGGAGTCAGAAGCTTTCAGTATAGGTGTAATGCACTGCAATGCTGGTGTACTGCCATGTGTTATCCCGGCAATCAAAGTAAAAAGTGAAAGTCCCATAAAGGGACTAAGTAAAAAAGTAAGAAAACAGTTAAAAAAGGAAAATTAAATGAAAAAATACAAAATAATAAAATTACACTAACAAATACACATTTTTATGTAAAAAATGAAATAAAAAAGTTTACATTTGGTATCGTTGCGTCCAGAAGAACCCGATCTATAAAAGCTCACACTAGTTAACCTCTTGAGTGAACGCCTTAAAAATAAAAAAAATAAAAAATTTGAAAATTATGCGTTATCATCATACCGCTTGGAAAAACTGGAATAAATATCAATGAAAAAAACACAAATATAAATGAAAACGTGATCTTATCCCACAAAAAACAGCTACATCAGCAGAAAAATAAAAAAAGTTATAGCTCTCAGAATAAAAAACAATTTTTTCTTTTCTATAAAAAATTTTATTGTGTAAAATCGCCAAAACATAAAAAAATATATAAATGGGGTATTGCTGTAATCGTTCTGACCTGAAGAATATGGCTGTCTTATCAATTTTACCACACCCTAAATGGGGGGGGGTCAGTTCCTGAATTGATGGTTTTTGTTCATTCTGCCTCTACAAAAATCGGAATAGAAAGCGATCAAAAAAGTCATGTGACTAAAAATGGTACCAATAAAAACGTCAACTAGTCCGCAAAAAAACAAGCTGTCACATAACTCTGTGGGCTGAAATATGGAAAAATTATATATCTCTAAATATGGGGATTATAATTATTATTATTATTTAAACTGTTGCATTAAACCCTTCTCTCGTCCTCATCACTTTTTGCATTTTTGGTAACTATAATAATTTGAAGGCGGCCATCGTATGAATGCTACCAAAGTGAAGCCTTATGATGTCACGAGATTCCAGCCTGGAATAATTGTCATTCTCACAAGTGACCTATAGAATAGGATTTTATGTTGAAATTTTACCTAAGTTTATAAGGCCAGATCTACTGTCATCCATTTTAAAGGCAGCTTGCACGTAAGAAGCCTCCTGGAAAAAGGCTAAGAAAGCAAAAATTCTGCCGGGGTATGTAAACTTTTGAGCACAACTGTAGTATAATAAGCAAATAATGATAAGTTAAAGTCCCACAGTGAATATCTAAAGTGCCCATGCGAGGTAGTCCTGGCGAGCTGTGGCTCCTCTGGCTCTGGCACTCTACAGATAACATTTGTCCTCATCCCAGTGGGCTGCTGTGTGTGGGGTGCATCACACTTACTTTGAGCCTACAGGCCTCCATTGGCTTAAAGTTTTCCTCTTCTGGAACCTCAGCAGCAATCAATTCAGTGGACACAAGATTTGTAAAAACAGTCCAACTTTTACTTAATGAATGGCAGACTTTACAAACAAGCTTACAGGATAAGGCCCAATGGGTTGTCGTCTTTCCCACAGGTACCGGACACAACTTTCACCCTAATTCTTGGTATAGGTGTAAGATTCTAGCAGGAACACGGGATGCAGTGACGAGCAGGAGGCAAAGCAAGAGTTAACGGGTACTTTATGCAGAGAAATCTAATCAGCGAATACTCCACGCAGGGAGATTGCAGAAAAATGATATTATACAAATGCAAGAAGAAAAACGGTGGAGATGCAACGCTAACAACAGATAGTACAAAGACGATTCAACTTATCAGTCTGTAGCTCCTGGACGGGCAAGGTTGAAAGATCTCACGATGGCGGCGCAGGTGACGCGAGACATCTCTGAAGCAGACCGGATGAAGTTGTAGCACTGTCTCTGTACCGAAACGGTGTATCCTGCGTTTTCCAGATGTGAACTCCCGGTCCAGCAACACGGTGTTGTACGAGAGGTTGGAGTTCACGGCATGTGTGACACAAAGTCCCGGGGTAGAGGCGACAGCAGGGCCTTCCGAATGAGCGTGTGCTACATGGTCGGAACGGCGTAGATTGTCAGTTATTGTCAGGGGTGCTGACCAGTCAGGGTTCTCTGGTACAGGAGTCTGCGAGATGCTCAGCTCTGGGTGTGCACGGGTTGCGTGCGCTGGGGCGGACAGGCTTCAGAGTAGGCCTGCTGGCTGATGTAGAGCAGCGAAGGCAGAGTGAACCTTCTCCTTGTGTGTGCACTGTCTTCCCGCCAACAGCCCTATTTTCACGCGCTCCACTCCTTTTATGTCCACCCCACCCCCTTCAGTCAGGTGCACAGGTCTGCGATGGTCAGAAAGTTCTTCAGAAAATCCTTACCCCTGGTAACAGCCCCGATAGTTCCAGACCAGGCAAGCAAGGAGCCGCCCTATCCCGGTCCATCCTCCTACATAGGTAGAGTGTTCCTCTTGCTATATTCTCTAGCACTAGGAAGTCTTTTCCACCACTAGCAGTGCATCCAGATTGCAGTACCTTCCGCCCCATGTAGTCTGAGTCCATCTTTCACTGTAGCTTCACAAGCTGAGTGCGCCCAAAGGCCCTGACGTCCATCTCGAGGTTCCCCAAGCCGGTAGACGGAATCACATGGAAGGGCATTCTTGGCAACCAAGAGTATTAGGCCCATGTTGTCCCTAGCAGCCCAGTTCATGAGACTGCTGCTGCCACTTCACACTACTGTCCCTCAGCTGCCTCAAACTTTGTGATCCTCACACTGACTCTCAGTTCCCCCTCCCAAACTAGGCCAGCCATTACAGCTACCCCTGCCTAAGGTAACTGCAGCCCCAGTGAATGCTACCTTTTTATAACATACATGAATATCAAATATATTTAACCCTTTAGAGTGTCAGGGAGCATACCATCAGCTCCACAACTCCTATAAATACAGTGGGTACGGAAAGTATTCAGACCCCTTTAAATTCTTCACTCTTTGTTTCAGTGCAGCCATTTGGTAAATTCAAAAAAGTTATTTTTTTTTCTCATTAATGTACACTCTGCACCCCATCGTGACTGAAAAAAGCAGAAATGTAGACATTTTTGCAAATTTATTAAAAAAAAAAACTATAATATCACATGGTCATAAGCATTCAAACCCTTTGCTCAGTATTGAGTAGAAGCACCCTTTTGAGCTAGTATAGCCATGAGTCTTCTTGGGAATGATGCAACAAGTTTTTCACACCTAGATTTGGGGATCCTCTGCCATTCTTCCTTGCAGATCCACTCCAGTTCTGTCAGGTTGGATGGTAAAAGTGGGGGAACAGCCATTTTCAGGTCTCTCCAGAGATTCTCAATTGGGTTTAGGTCAGGGCTCTAGCTGGGCCAGTCAAGAATGGTCACAGATTTGTTCTGAAGCCACTCCTTTTTTATTTTAGCTGTGTGCTTAGGGTCATCGTCTTGTTGGAAGATGAACATTCGGCCACGTCTGAGGTCCAGAGCACTCTGGGAGAGGTTTTCATCCAGGATATCTCTGTACTTGGCCGCATTCATGTTTCCTTCAGTTACAACCAGTCATCCTGTCCCTGCAGCTGAAAAACACCCCCACAGCATGATGCTGCCACCACCATATTTCACTGTTGGGATTTTATTGGGCAGCTGATGAGCAGTGCCTGGTTTTCTTCACACATACTGCTTAAAATTATAACCAAAAAGTTCTATCTTCCTCTTATGAGACCAGGAAAGGTCAGAGAGGTCCAGCACTGAGCACAGCAGTATTTTGCTCTGCCCTCAACAGAGCAGTGCACCTGTGCCGGAGCCACGACAGGAACAAAAGAAGAGGACGGCATCGTATGAAGATGGGAGGCGCCTGACCGGACAGCAATGCCCATCGGACCGGACCGGACGCCGGGGTGAGTATAATCTAACTCTTCTTTTCTTATCTTTCAGGTTACATCGGGGGCTTATCTACAGCATTACAGAATGCTGTAGATAAGCCCCTGATGGCGGTGCCGGCAGGACATATTCTAAAAAAAGGGTGGCAGATTCCCTTTAAATCTTCATAAATAAACTACATACATATTCTAGAATACCCGATGCGTTAGAATCGGGCCACCATCTAGTCAGGTATAAGGAGAGTGGGAGGGAAGTAATTTGGAAGAGAAGTTTTCCCAAACATCTGAGAGAAGTAACAACAGATGTTCTGTCTCTACATGTAATTCCAGGCAGTCTGGATGATGTTGAGATTAGGGCTCTGTGGTTCTCATATAATCACTTCTAGGACTCAGGCTCTTTGTGACATTGGCAGTATGTTTGGGGTCGTCCTGTTGAAGAATAAATTTGGAGATGATCAGATGCCTCCTGATGGTATTACATTATGGATAAGTATCTGGATGCATTACTCTGCCATGAGGACACCATTGGTCCTGACCAAATTCTCAATTCCTTTGCCGAAATGCATCCCAAACTTGTAGAAACCTCCACAATGCTTCACTGTTCCTGCAGTCACTGTGTACCGCTCTCCAGCCCTTTAGTAAACAATCTTCTGTTACAGCCAAATATTTCACATTTTGACTCCTCAGTCCAGATCACCTGCTGCCAGTTTTCTGCATCCTAGTTCCTATGTTTACGTGGACAGTAGAGTCACGTGCCTCATTTCCATGTTACAGATGTTTTTTGGCCATGATGCTTCCAACTCAAGGCCATACTTCTCTCAACAGTAGATGGGCTTAACTGTGTCCCATTCTAAACTGATGGCACTGCTGGACACCTCCCGAAGGGAAGTAATCATCATGTGTCTTTCATCTGCTGCACTAAGTTTCCTTGGCTGCTGACTGCAACTACAGTCCTCAAGATTGCCATTTCTTGGTGTAATTAATGCTAAGGAATACAGACGTTGATCCATCATATAATACCATCAAGGAGACGTCTGACTTCAAATTTATTCTAAAGCAGTACATCGACCCCAAAGGCATTAAGAACATTCTTCAAAGTAGAGAAGAACAAGGAGTCCTCAAAATAATGACAATGACCTCCACATAGACCCCATCACAACATCATTCATATGTCTGGGATTACATGAAGAGACAAGGATTTACAAAAGTGACATCCACAGAAGATCTGAGGTTAGTTCTATGTTGTAAGCAGATCAAAACAGAGCGGGTATAGACATGACTTAAAAATGGGGTGTTACAATGTCAATCAATGAAATACTATGAATACCGTTTACATGGCAGGAAAAAAGTATACAAAGAGGTATATGGGTGTATCCAGGTTGATATAGCAACACAGGTTCTAACCTGCATTGATTTATTCTTGATGCTTTCCTCTTCCTATTTTTTTTTTGCCATCCTTGAGACACCACATTGTTATGAATAGGTCACCGATGAGGATGGCAGGAATAAGCTAGGCCACCAGGAAACCAGAAAGGTTGGTAACTTAGAGGATTGCAGACCCCAAATCCTAACAACACAACTAACAGCAGCTGTGGGGCGTACCTACAATGCCCTAGACGCCTCAGCACAGCCGGAGAACTAACTAAGCTTAAAGCAAGAAAAGTGAAAACAAAACTGCCCCGGAGTAGGACCCCAAAGAAATAGATAGCCCCCAAACATATATTGCTGGTGAGACAAGATGAGGCACAAACACAGGAAGAAAGTAGACTGAGCAAATGATGGGGCCCAAACTGTCTAGATAGGATAAGAAAGGAAAGACACTGTCTGCAATCACGCAAAAACCCTAAAAAATCCAACACGTCTGATGTACAAACAACACTGAGGTCTCACGACCTCTCCCTTACTATATCAGCATTCTAGTATGAACTGGCAGCAAAGCAAAAGAGACTAATATAACAGGGGACAGAACAAACTGACACAAGCTGTAACATATGGGGCGGATTAGCAAATGAACAACTTAAAGGGAATCTGTCACCCTTTTTTGAGATATCATATAATGATATCTTTCAATTGTGTGTCACATAAGGATTCTCTTAGTACTTTTGCTTCCCCCTGACCCTGCACCTTTCATGCATATACCTTTTTTATATCAGTTCAGATGTATGTAAACTGCCGCTGTCCTGTCCGCTGGGCAGGGCTTATTCAGCTGCTCTCCCCCTCCCTGTCTTGCTCTACGCATTTCTTCTTGTGTAGAGCAAGACAGGGAGGGGGGAGCAGTTGAATAAGCCCTGCCCATTGGACCGGACCGTGGCAGTTTACATACATCTGAACTGATATAAAAAAGGTATTTATGCATGAAAGGTGCGGGGTCAGGGGGAAGCAAAAGTACTAAGAGAATCCTTATGTGACACACAAGTGAATGATATCATTATATGATATCTCAGAAAAGGGGTGACAGATTCCATTTAACTGAAAAATGCAGGATCAGGCAGGAGACAGCAATCTTCAAAATGCACAGGAAGAACCAATCACCAGCAGCAACTGAGGAAAGCCTGCTCAATTATATCCTCCCAGTCAGTAACCCCTGATTTCCAATCATCGTCATCAGGTGGCAGACTTCTGTCAACCTGGCCAGCTCCACTACCCGTAATAGCCACCAGAGGGAGCCCCGACTCAGAAGTCAGATCAAGAGAATTCACACCACATGCTTTATTCCCTTGCCACACTAGAAATCCATGTACAACCTCCTCCCTGCTGCTATTTTTAACACAGAGAGAAGGGAGCAGAGAGAGCTATCAGAACCCAGAGCGCTGGCGGATTTGTAACTTTTGAGTTTTTTACCCCAGTATTTGTAAGCCAAAACCAGGAGTGGGTGAAAAATGCAGAAGTGGTGCAAATACTTCTATTATGCTTTTCCTCTGACTGTTCCACTTCTGGTTTTGGCTTACAAATACTGGGGTAAAAAACTCACCAAATACTCAGTGTGTGCACATGGCCTTAAAGACTTTATAGAAGCAAAAGGACAAATCATTTAGTGAAGTGATTTAGAAAAGGGCGTAACTGTTGCAGTTAGGATGTAAAAAAGTGTGTTTTCCCCTTTAAACTTACTTGTAAGAAGTCCAGACCACCACAACCAGTCTTTCAGGTATCCGTGTCCACCAGCACCTAGACAAAATGAATAATCAACTTCACAGATGACACACACCCATAGTCGTGACTGGAGTAGAGGTGACACTTGTGAGCTACCTCTCCATTTTCACAAGGGACCCCCACATATTTCGAGAACTAGTGATCAGTCCCCCACTAACCCTATCCTGTGGATGGTCACATTTCCCTCTCGTCTATCCAACCCAAGTCCACATAGACTGGAGCTCCCCATTTTCCACACCTGCACGCGTCTGTCCTTGCTCTTACAGATGAAGAAGACCTTTCTTTTTCAGGATGACACTGCTCCCAATGAGGATGCTGGAGAAGACCGCCAGTGCCACTCCAATGAGAAAGTCATGGTTGGATTGCACTGAAGAGTACTAACTTACATTCAGGGTCAGGTTCTGATAATCGGAGAATGACAAGTCAACTTCCCCTAAAATCTGACAGGTGACCCGGCGTGAAGGGCAGGTTAGGATGACCAGTGTCCCTTTAGAGAGAGAGCATTAATGAAGCAGAAGGTCACAAAACATGAATCAGGTCATCATCCCCTTCTCTGGGATATCCTTCCCAGTGATCAGATGTCAAGCTGAGTGTAGTGTTCCCTAAAAGAATGAAAAAGTCCAGAAAAATATGTACCCTATAATTGCCTCTCTATTGTGTAGATCTTCATTTCCAAAAAAGATTTTATTTATGTTGGGCGAATTAAACTAGAAATATTAATATTATTTTTATATGTTGTAAACGCCACTGTTCTCCTGAATCGGGCAATGTTTCTCTTTTGTTCCTACTCCTCTCCATTCCGGAAATACGGCTCCCTCTTCCCTGTATAAAAATCTAGGGTTTTTTAGCCAACCAGGAGTGCTCCTCAAGAACACACACAGAAGAGTTGGAGGACCACTCCCACTTGTCTAACAAGACTAGATTTTTATACAGAAAAGAAATGGCCGTTTCTCAGGAACGGAGAGGCGTAGGAACGAAAGTAAAACAATACCGGATTCAGGAGAACAGCAGCATTTACATCAGGAAAAAAATAAATACATTTATGGCAAGAGACAGGTCCTAGTAAATAAATCAGCTATTCCTGCAGCTTTGCATGTTCATAGCGATTGACTATTCCTCCAGTAAATGGAGTTTTTTAGGATCAGTGACCTTGGGATTAGCAAAGATTAAGAACAATAGATCCATAAAGCAGAGCAAACAACGACCATTTCCACTTAGACATTGTAGGGGGTATAATCCCCTATTGAGGTGGAGATTTGTAACAGGCAATGAATCCTGGTATGCAACACAAAGGAACGTGTCTGATCCTGGTCCATGTGTATGGTGCCCACAAATGTTTGGTCACATGGAGGTATTTCTTTATGTTGATTTTTCTCGTCAAAAAAAAAAATTGCTGCCTTTAATTCATTGGTCAGATTTGTTTTCTTCATTATTACCAATATTTTTTTTCTAGGCAGAAATATTACAAGGTTTGACATATTGCTGTTTAGCCCCCCCCCCCCCCCCTTGTCCTAGCCCCTTCCTCAAGCATGGAAAGAGAAAAAATTAAATCAATTGAGAATGTTTAAGTAATTTTGATATAGTTAAAAACCCAATGTCAATTTTTTTCCCTGATCCTCAAGCCAGAAAAATAATATATAAATAAATAAATAAATAAATAAAATCTATGACCCTAGGTAACAATTTTTATATAGGTGTAACAGGGGGAAAAAATACAAATATTGCAAAAAATACAAAAAATTAGTTTTTAATGTATTACGGTAATTTTTTGTGTTTTGACAAAGTTGTATTTTTTTCCTGGCACACCCAAACAAAAAGACTTAGAAAATAATTCCTAAAATATCCTATGGGTCTTCAGAAGAAGAGCTTGCCTATCCCTAAGGTATTTTTGGGGGGGGACCAGAAAAAAAGTAACTAAATGTGCAGAAGGTGAAGAAAACAAGACCAGAATCTGTTTAGCCGCCTGCAGGTTGTATCTCAGAGGCATCAAGGCCAGCTCAGGTTACCAGAGGCCACCACTGTAGGAAAAGAGATTAAGGTCACACTAGAGAGGAATACGGACGAGTGAAAGACGTTAAAAGCACGCATTACACACGGACCAATGATTCTCTATGGGGCAGCTCCCATCAGCCGTATATTTCTCGTCTGTATTCTACGGTCCGTGCCAATCGCAGCATGCTGCGACTGTCAGCGTACTACGCCCGAAGTACGCCAATGCAAGTCTATGGGTGCGCTAAAAATACGCATTACACATGGACCACACATGTGACTTGCGAGAAATACGCACCCAGTGTCCTTTAGAAAACCGCCAATTCAGTGCGCTATACAGTAAACTCACACTGACAGGTTTAATAAAGAAACGAAAGAATAGATCTAGACACATAGAATACATATATACATATACACACATGTCATTGAGACACATATATATATTTATATTTCACAGAGTTCTTCATAGCAGAATAGCCGCTAAGGCTACTTTCACACATCAGGTTTTCGGCGTCAGGCGCGATCCGGCGTCGTGCCGGAACGCCGGATCCGGCAAATGTTTTGTAAAACCGGATGTGACGGATCCGGTTTTCTGCCGGATCCGTCTTGTTCTTGACAGACAAAACCGGATCCGTCTCATCCGGTTCATCCGTTTTTCTATCCGTTTTTCGACGGATTACGCCGGATCCGGTTTTTAAAAACACCCCTTGTGGCCTTCCGAACGGGATTGGCTACTGGAAAACTATATATAGCGTGTTCCTACAGCCCTTCTTTGACAGGTTGTAGAGGAGAAAGTGCAGGTTGGAGAGAAGAGCAAGTTACTGGCGAAGATGGATGTTGTCATTGGAAATATTTTGAAGAATTTGGCGGATTTTACAGCGGAGGCGAATCGTTTGAGGGTGATTGTTCTGGAGAAGGAGAGAGCGAGACAGCAGCGCATCAGGCATCGTAGACGACGTTTGTGGATCCACCCCATCACAGCCAAGAGAATGACGCGTGGGGTCTATTCTACACTCTGCATGGACCTTCGACGAAACCCGGATACATTTTTTGGATATGTTCGGATGAAAATGGAGAATTTTGATTACTTGGTGGAGCGCATTGCACACCTCATAAGAAAAGCGGACACCTATTGCCGCTTCTCTGTTTCACCCGCAGAGCGTCTGATGGTGACTTTAAGGTAAGCCACATTTATTGGATGTGCTCGCATCAGAGCACACTTTCACTGCAATCTTGTTGGTGGTAGTTTGTATCTCCAAGTGTTATAGCTGAGTTTTGGTATGTAATGCTGTGATTTTAAACTAATTGAATGTTTTTTAATTCCCCACAGATTTCTTGCAACTGGAGAATCCCTTTCGTCACTGCATTTCCAGTACAGACTCGGGATTTCCACCATATCTGGAATAGTGAAGTACACATGCCGTGCACTGTGGGACTCCTTAGCTGAAGAGTTTTTACCAGAGCCCCCAACAGAGAGGTGGATTGAAATTTCAGAAAAGTTTCAACAGATATGTCAGTTTCCCAACTGCTTGGGCGCTGTGGACGGGAAACATATCCGCATTGTAAAGCCAGCCGGATCGGGATCGGAATATTTCAATTACAAGAAATATTTTTCAATTGTCCTCATGGCCATCGCTGACGCGGAATACAAATTTATTGCTGTTGATATTGGGGCCTATGGCCGCTCCAATGACTCTCAAGTTTTCAAACTGTCTGCCATGGGGCGTAAACTGTATGGAAACACCTTCCAGTTCCCACCCCCTAGACCGCTGCCGCAAACATCTGGTCCACCTATGCCATTTGTCTGTGTAGGGGATGAAGCCTTCCAGCTGTCAGAACACCTTTTGAAACCGTACTCTAGCAGAGGATTGACAAGAACAAAACGCATTTTTAATTACCGCCTCACAAGAGCAAGAAGAATGGTAGAATGTACCTTTGGTATTCTGACAGCCAAATGGCGGGTCCTATTGACTGCGATCAACCTCAAGACAGAAACTGTGGACGAGGTGATCAAAGCTTGCGTGGTACTCCACAATTTTGTTATCTGCAAGGAACCCATTTCCATTGAGGACACCTCTGAAGAAACCACCTTGCAAGATTACCATGACATTACCACTAGAAGTTCTGTGACGGTTTCAGTAATGAGGGACAATTTTGCACTATACTTTATGTCACCTCAAGGCAGAGTACACTGGCAGGATGACAGACTGTGAAAGATTTGTGCCCTTAACCAAACTTGTGTACCTTCTGTACCAACAGTATATACCTTTGCCAACCAAAGTTGGCTATCTTGTCATGGTCTCTATTTTTAGCTTTAGGCCACAGGTGTGTACCTGGTTGTGTTTTATGCAAAGTATTTCACCTTTTAACAAAAGTTGTGTACATTGTTAGGAAATCACCAACAATAAACACAACTTTTTAGGTGAAATACTTTGCTTCAAACACAACCAGGAACACAACTGTGGCAAAAAGCTAAAATTTACCCACAGTTATATACCTGGTTTTGAATACCTTTTTACCTTTTAAATACCCTGTATTTAACCTTTTTTTTTAAACATATTTCGCCGCAGAAAGAAATGACAGACAACCAGTGTAAACAATAATTTAACTTTTATTTAAAATATTTTTTTTTTGCAAACTGTTTTTAAAGTTAAAAAAACTTTTTTAATAAAGGTTTGAAACCAACTGGGCATTTTTATTACAAAACACATCATAAATCTGTGTAGTGTGGGGTGGAAATACTGCTGGAAGGGCTGCGGGACACTTCGACACTGGGTGTGTGGAGAGAGGACTGGGATCGTGGTGGGGAAGGAACAGTTAGAGGTGATGGTGTGGAAAAAGCAACAGAATGGGTGGACATGTGGGAGGCAGAAGATGTGGTGGCCGGTGGAGTGGAGGGTTGGGCAGGGACTGTAGGAGCAGATGATGTTGATGGCAAGTTGTATGGGGAAGGAGTTTGGTACGGGGAAGGAGTTTGGTACGGGGCAGGTTGCTGGAAGTGGGGAGATGTCTGGTACTGGGGAGGTTGCTGGTACTGGGGAGGTTGCTGGTACTGGGGAGGTTGCTGGTACTGGGGAGGTGGATGGTATGTAATAGGAGGGGGAGGATGGAAAGTGGCTGGAGGGGGTGCAGATGTAATAGGAGGGGGAGGATGGAAAGTGGCTGGAGGGGGTGCAGGTGGAGGAACTACTGTGGTGGGAGGAGGAGGTTGGGAGGTAACGTGCTGGAGAGCACCGTGGCATGAATGCATTACATGCATCTGCTGTGTAGTAGATAGCGTTTCCATGCGCTCCACAACAGACCTGAAAAAGGTGTGGTTTGGCGAAGATCTTGCTTCTGAATGCATGGTTTGCAGAAGTGTCTTCACCTCCAGAATGCTGGAGTTGATCTGCTGAAAGCCTGCGGAGATTTGCTCTGACAAGACTTTTAGACAGTTCTGGAAAGATGCATTCAGATGCAAGAACTCTGGCGCATAAGTCTTTTTCTGACCCCTCTGCCGCTGCCGCCCAGTACCCGCAGGTGTACTAGAGGTGGCAGGGGCAGAAGGGTGGGGTAAAGGGAAATCGATCTCCTCACCAGCAGCTTCATGTAATGTAGGCGGCCACGATGCTCCTGTGCTGGTGGATGGGACAGATGGGTCGAATGTGTGGGAAGGCTGGGAAGGTGCAGATGTACCGGGGCGGTCGAAGTGTCCCTCGGTGCCGGTCTCCTCAGGGATCGCCTCAGAAGGGTCCAATCGTGCAGGCTCCCGAGTGCTGCTCACCGTGCTGTGGAATAAAGAGAAAAAAAAACAATTAAAATAGTGACATGGTATGGCCCTGGCTGAAAAAAAAAAGTTACATCTAACATTTTTTTTCACATGTGGTGTGTAATATTTACCTTCTGGTGACCATTGTATCCCGGAGGAACGACAGGGCTTGTGCGTACTTGTACTTGCTCCTGCGTCCTCCAGATCCACTCGGGGCCCGCATCTCTTTATTGAACTCCTTCTTGAAACGATCCCTCACAGACCGCCACCGCTTCACACTTCTGTCCCCTGAAATGAGAAAGGAGTGGTTAGTATACAACATCAGTGTTTCCCAAACTCCAGTCCTCATGGTCCCCAGGGGTCATGTTTTCAGGATTTCCATAGTAAATAGAAATCCTGAACACATGATCCGTGGGGACCACGAGGACTGTTGTTCGGGAAACACTGGTTTACATCAAGCAACCGGTACTGTATATACTTACGCTCTTTAATCTGGGCCCGAGCATCGAGGTCCTCCCAGCGGTCCACAAGGAGCGAACAGATTTCCTCCCAGAGTCGCCGGGTAACAATCAGGTCAGCGTGGCGGCGGTCAGCCATATTCCAGAGCGGCTCCCTTTCTCTGACGAGATCGATGAGGTGGTCCACATCGATTCCTCCATCCTCACTGTCAGAGTCGGGAGCACGCTGTGAAGGCTGTTAAAGAAAAAGACAAAAATAACATAATTAGCCTCCACAAAAGAAATGAAATAAAAAGTGCAAAAAAGCAAAGCAAAAATATTTATACTTACACGCTGGTGACCGCCGCGTTGCTGTCGCCGACGACCCTGGGAGGCACTGCGAGGACCTCTTGGCCGAGCACCAGATTGGGAAGACTAGAGAAGAAAACAAAAAATGTTATGTCTTTGGATGTAGGCATTTGTTTGCTGTGTGTGGTCTGCAGAACATTGTTTTCTATGTGTTGTGTGTAGTGTGATGTTGTGTTTCTGCGTTTGATGCCAAAAACTTACCAATTGTGAGCCCATTCCAGGTGTCTGTCCACCCCTTCCTTCTTCTTCTGGGAGCTCCTCTTCATCTTGTGATTCCTGTTTTGAAATAAAAGGCAATGAATAGACATATATTACAGAGATGATGGATTTTGGAAATAAAAACTTCCCGTCAAACGCTGACGATGCGAGGGAGGGCTCCCAGAAGAAGATGTGCTGTCTTCCTGCTGGCCAGACTCCATGCCTGTGGGTGGTGGTACTGCTGCTGCCAGTGCTTCCAGTGCTGCTGCTGCTGCTGCATCTCTTGGGCGGCTGTTGAATAAAGAGAAACAAAGGGGCAATGAATATCTTGATATTCCATGGCCCTAGTTTGGAGGAATGGGGGATTTGATAATTACCGTCTCTCATCTGCTGCTGGACTCCCCTCCCGTTGTTCAGCATGCTGCTCCATTTGGGGTGGTGGTGGTGCTGATGGTGCTGCTGCAGATGTCTCCTGCCTTGTCCAGCGCCTGGTTGCTGTCTTGGGTGCCATGTTGGGTGTGGCTGAGGGTCCCACTGTCTTGCTTTTATATATGTGTCTTGTGGGCAGAGCTACTGAGCATGCTCAGACCAAAAATACCGGATCCGGCGCATTGCGGCGCTCATAGGCTTTCATTGTGTGAAAAAGCCGGACGCGCCGGATCCGGCGTGTCCGGCTTTTTCGCCGGAGACAAAAAACGTTACAGTAGCCGTTTTTTCCAGACGCCGGATTGAGACACAATGCCGGATCCGGCGAAAACCGGATGAAACACATGGCCATCCGGCGCGATCCGGCGCAAATGCAAGTCAATGGGGGGGAAACCGGATCCGGCATTGCATTTCGCCGGATCCGGTTTTTGTCAAAAGCGCCGGATCGCGCCTGACGGCGAAAACCTGATGTGTGAAAGAGGCCTAATTCAATTGCTGGCTTTTGTCAAATCATTCCCCAACCCGACATGAAATGACACATGGTTTACATACAGTAAACCATTTCATTTCATGTTTTTTTTGTACGTCTTTCATTAGTAATTAGATGAGGGTTGATGTTTAAAATTTGGGAGGTGTAGGTGTTAATTTAAGGGGTTAATTAATTGTTAAAAAAATGTGTGGGCTCCCGCATTGACAAATTACAGCGGGAGCCCACACATTTTTTTACAATATATATATGTGTATCAATGACATGTATATATATATATATATTCTATGTGTCTATATCTATTCTTTCATTTGTGTTATAAAACCTGTCATAGGGCTCCATTATATGTCCATTTTGCAAGCCGGCGAGAAAATCTCAGCATACGGATTACATACGGATTACATACGGATGCTTACATGCGCAAAATACGCGACCACACCTTGCTTACGGATGACATACAGAGCACTATTTAGGGGTCATTCATCCGTATTATGCCTGTAAACTACGGACCGTATTTTGCGTCGGTTAGTGTGACCCCAGCCTAAGACTTCCACCAATGGAAGCCACCAAACAAGTTCTACTTTTTATAAAGACTTTTTTTTTGACGAAGATGAAAGATTTCCAATCAAAGTGGACCGAAAATGGTCATTATTAACAATGGTCATATCCCCCACCCCAAGTGTCATACATGTACAATAAGTACTGTCAGAATTGCACAAGATGGCACACTGCCCTAGATTTATAAGACATGTCCAAGACTCGCACACACACACGTTTAAGAACCAAATGACAGCAAAATTACTCCAAAATATCCCAACTCTTGCGCAAAAATTTTTTTTTGCAAACAATCGCAACAGATAAAACACTACCTCCCTCAAATAAAAAAGAAAAAGTGGGATATAGGTAGGTATATAAACAAAAAAATACTTGCAAAGCAATAATGTTGAAAAAGCAAAAAAAATTAAACAATAAAATCTAAAAAATATAAAATATAAAAATGAGTTAAAAATATACCAAACCCGTTGATATCCCCTAAAGTTTCTGAAATGTCTAACAAATTTCACTATATACACTACCATTCAGAAGTTTGGGGTCACCCAGACAATTTTGTGCTTTCCATGAAAACTCATACTTTTATTAATCAAATGAGTTGCCAAAATGAAGTTAAAATCTAGTCCAGACATTGACAAGGTTTGGAAAAAAGATTTTTATTTGAAATAATAATTTTCTCCTTCAAACTTTGCTTTCGTCAAAGAATGCTCCCTTTGCAGCAATTCCAGCATTGCAGACCTTTGGCATTCTAGCAGTTAATTTGCTGAGCAAATCTGGAGAAATTTCTCCCACTGGTGGTTGCTGCGAGTAATGGAGCTGGTCAGGTTGACACTAGTCAATCACCTAAAGAGGATGATTGGAGGTCAGGTGTTATAGACTTGGAAGATTTAAGTCAGCAAGCTTCCCTCAGTTGTTGCTGGTGATTTGGTTTTCTTCCTGTGCATTTTGAAGTCCACTTGCCCCCTGCTTGGTCCTGCATCGTTGAGATAAGTTATTTGTTTGCTGGAATCTTTTTGCATTTGATCCAGTTTTTGCCTTTCTCTGCTTTCTGCTTTTCTGTGTGGGTTCAGCATTGTTCCCTGCTGGGACCAGTGCTGGACTCCGTTCCATATGCCACAGCTTATGTCAGTCTGTTCAGTATTACTAGTCCCCTGTTATATCAGTATCTTTTGCTTTGCTTCCTGTTCACACCAGAATGCTGATCTACTAGGGGAGAGGTCGTGCGGCCTCAGTACTTTTGCATATCAGACATGTTGGATTTTTCTTAGGGTTTTTTGCGTGATTGCAGACAGTATCTTTCCTGTCCTGTTCTATCTACACAGTTTGGGCCCCATCATTTGCTTACTCTATTTTCTGCCTGTGTATGTGCCTCATCTTGTCTCACCGGCAATATATGTTTGGGGGCTATCTATTCCTTTGGGGTTCTACTCCAGGGCAGTTTTGCTTACCCCTTTCTTCCTTTAGGCTTAGTTAACTCTTTGGCTGTGCCAAGGCGTCTAGGGCATCGTAGGTACGTCCCATGGCTAATTCTAGTTGTGTTGTTAGTTTTAGGGGTCTGCAATCCACTTAGTTACCAACCTTTCTGGTTTTCCGGTTGCATAGCTTATTCCCCGGCTATCCTCCTCGGTGACCTATTCATAACAGGTTGAGATCTGGTGACTGCGCTGGTCACTCCATTACAGATAGAATACCAGCTGCCTGCGTCTTCCCTAAATAGTTCTTGCATAATTTGGAGGTGTGCTTTGGGTCATTGTCCTGTTGTAGGATGAAATTGGCTCCAATCAAGCGCTGTCCACAGGGTATGCCATGGCATTGCAAAATGGAGTGATAGCCTTCCTTATTCAAAATCCCATTTACCTTGTACAAATCTCCCACTTTACTAGCACTAAAGCAACCCCAGACCATCACATTACCTCCACCATGCTTGACAGATGGTGTCAGGCACTCTTCCAGCATCTTTTCAGTTGTTCTACGCCTCACAAATGTTCTTCTGTGTGATCCAAACACCTCAAACTTAGATTCGTCTGTCCATAACACTTTTTTCCAATCTTCCTCTGTCAAGTGTTTGTGTTCTTTTGTCAATATTAATCTTTTCCTTTTATTAGCCAGTCTCAAATATGGCTTTTTCTTTGCCACTCTGCCCTGAAGGCCAGCATCCCGGAGTCGCCTCTTCGCTGTAGACGTTGACACTGGCGTTTTGTGTGTACTATTTAATGAAGCTGCCACTTGAGGACCTGTGAGGCGTCGATTTCTCAAACTACAGACTCTAATGTAAGTGTCTTGTTGCTCAGTTGTGCAGCGGGGCCTCCCACTTCTCTTTCTACTCTGGTTAGAGCCTGTTTGTGCTCTCCTCTGAAGGGAGTGGTACACACCGCTGTAGGAAATCTTCAGTTTCTTTTGCAATTTCTCGCATGGAATAGCCTTAATTTCTAAGAGCAAGAATAGACTGTCACGTTTCAAATTAAAGTTCTTTTTTTCTGACCATTTTGAGAGTTTCATGGAACCAACAAATGTGATGCTCTAGAATCTCAACTAGACCAACAAATGTAATGCTCTAGAATCTCAACTAGCTGAAAGGAAGGTCAGGTTTATAGCTTCTCTAATCAGCCAAACTGTTTTCAGCTGTGCTAACACACTTGCACAAGGGTTTTCAAGGGTATTCTAACCATCCATTAGCCTTCTTACACCGTTAGCAAATACAAAGTACCATAAGAACTCTGGAGTGATGGTTGTTGGAAATGGGCCTCTATACAACTAACTTACTAAGAAACAAAACTTTTATTAAAAAATCACTTTATTAAGTACCAGCTAAAATGATAATGATACACATAATAATACTCTCTCTTCTGTATAGACCTATACCTATCAGGATCCTGTCAGCGCTGGCGGACTGCCGTGGCTGAACAGGGTCACTCACCCAGACTACAGGAGGGCCCGGGGTCCGAAACTGCAGGGAAAGTTCCCAGAACAGGATCTGCGACACTAAAGGTAGTAAAGAGTACAAGGACCTACGATCATGTGACCACAGGGGGCGTGGCTTAGCGTCCTGTTGCAGTAGATGACTGTAGGATTCTATTACAGGAATCCTGGAGTAAAGATTAGGGAAACTCAGGTCAGACAAGCTGGGGGTCATACACAGAGAGGGCGGCATAGTACCAGAGGGGCAAGCAGAGAATAGTCAGAACGTAAGCAATGAGTCATACACAGAGATAGCAACGCAGTACAAAGGGAACAGGCAGAACTCGTAACAGGGACAAGACCAGATCAAAACCAAACAAGCATAAAGTATCACAGTCACAAAGCACACCAGGGTCACAAACACTCAGCCAAGGATCTGAGTATAAGCAACGAGGAATGAGCCCACAATGAGGCTATAAAAAGCCTCCCAGAATCTCAGAGTGAGGCCGTCCAGATTAACCTCTGAACTACCTAATCCCATGAACTAAGCAGATACCTCACAATAGCGAGCTGATAATACTAGCAAAACAGAAAAAATCTTATCATTAAAAAATATCCAGCCAGTTGTAATTACCAGCATAAATAACTAGTCGGAGAAAACACCTCCACTCAAGATGGATACTACAGAGGTGCTAACACTAGAAAAAGCCTCATCAATGGCAAAAAATACAGCTATGAAGATATTTCATTACAAACCAGACGTTTGCAGCTAGAATAGTCATTTACCACATTAACAATGTATACTGTAGAGTGTATTTCTGAATCATTTAATGTTAGCTTTATTGGAAAAAAAACTGCTTTTCTTTAAAAAAATAAGGACATTTCTAATTGGCCCTAAACTTTTGAACGGTAGTGTATATAATAAGGATAATAAGTAGCACAGAGTTTGCACTAATCATACACACGATACTGAGGATCAGCTGCACTTTGCATTCACAGCTGGCGCAGTTGTGGTCGGCTGGCGCTGCGATGTCATTCTAGGCCAGGACACAAGTTCAAAGTTAGTTAATACCTGGCTCCTCTCTCCTGATTAGTGAGGTGAGTTGGTAATCAGGATCTGGTATAAGCCTCCTCCTCTTAAATTGCTCACACAGGGCTCTCCAAATGTGACATGGCATCCGATCTCAATTCCAGCCAATTCTGCATTGAAAAAGTCAAACGGCGCTCCTTCCATTCCAAGCCCTGCCATGCGCCTAAACAGTAGTTTACCTCTACATATGGGGTATCGGCCTACTCATGACAAATTGCACAACAACTTTGGTTGTCTAATTTCTCCTGTTAGCCTTGTAAAAATAAAAATTTGGGTGCGAAAAGATCATTTTTGTGGAAAAAAATATGATTTTTTTATTTTCACGGCTCTATGTTATAAACTTCTGTAAAGCACATCTCTCTGATTTAAGGGCATAAAAATTAAAAGTTTGAAAATGGTTTTTTAAACTTTCGCCATATTTCCATTTTTTTCATAAATAAACACAAGTCATATCGAAGAAATTTTACCACTAACATGAAGTACAATATGTCACGAAAAAAACATTCTCAGAATCAGCGGGATCCGCTAAAGTGTTCCAGAGTTATAACTTCATAAAGTGACAGTGGTCAGAATTATAAAAATTGGCCTGGTCATTAAGCTGCAAATTGGCTCCTTCACTAAGGGGTTAAAAATGTCAGCTCAGCAAGCATAAAAATAAGCCCCAACCCCAGATCATCAAAAATTGAGACACTACGGGTATCGGAAAATGGCGCAATTTGTTTTTTCTTTCTTTTAGCAAGCTTTGGAATTTTATTCATCACTTAGATAAAAAAAGAACATAGACATGTTTGGTGTCTATGAACTCATAATGACCTGGAGAATCATAATGGCAGGGTCAATTTTAGCATTTAGGGAACCTAGCAAAAAAGCCAAACAAAAAACATGTGTGAAATTGCACTTTCTTTTTCAATCTCACCGCACTTGGAATTTTTTTCCCATTTTTGAGTACGCGACATGCTAAAACCAATGATGTATTTCAAAAGTACAACCCATCCCACAAAAAATAAGCCCTCTCATGGCCATATTGACAGAAAAATAAAAGAGTTATGGCTCTGGGAAGAAGCGGAGCGAAAAACGAAAACGCAAAATCGAAAAAGCTTCAGTCATTGAGAGGTTAATAATGAGTGTCCTACGATGATCTATGCTTGAATAAGTTCAAGAACCTTGTATATATCTAGTATAAATAGTGGATATGATGTGGATTTTCTGCTGATTATCCCCAGCTACCTGCAGCATTTCCAATGTTCTTCATCAAAATCCCCACTTGTTACATGCAGATTTTGTTGTATAAGGGCACTGGACTGTGGGATGGATGATATGTATGATAGGTATATAGGCACGGGACTATAGGATGGAGGATATGTATGATGGGTATATGGGCACAGGACTAAGGGATGGCGGCTATGTATGATGGGTATATGGGTGAGTAGCAAGGGAAACAGAGAGTTTATAAACTACCGTTCAAAAGTTTAGGGTCACGTATAGATTTCCTTATTTTTGAAAGAAAAGCACAGGTTTTTCCAATGAAGCTAACATTAAATGATTAAAAAATACACTCTGTACATTGTTAATGTGGTAAATGTCTATTCTAGCTGCAAACGTCTTCATAGGTGTATAGAGGCCAATTTCCAACAACCATCACTCCAGTGTTCTTATGGTACTTTTTGTTTGCTAACTGTGTAAGAAGGCTAATGGATAGTAAGAAAACCCTTGAAAATCCTTGTGCAAGAATGTTAGCACAGCTGAAAACAGCTTGGCTGATTAGAGAAGCTATAAACTTGACCTTCCTTTGAGCTAGTTGAGAATGTGGAGCATTACATTTGTTAGTTCCATTATACTCTCAAAATGGCCAGAAAAAAAGAACTTTCATGTGAAACTCGACAGCCTATTCTTGTTCTTAGAAATGAAGGCTATTCCATGTGAGAAATTGCCAAGAAACTGAAAATTTCCTACAATGGTATGTACTACTCCCTTCAGAGAAGAGCACAAATAGACTCTAACCAGAGTAGAAAGAGAAGTGGGACACAACTGAGCAACAAGGCAAGTGAATTAGAGTTTATAGTTGGAGAAATCGACGCCTCACAGGTCCTCAACTGGCAGCTTCATTAAATAGTACACGCAAAACGCCAGTGTCACCGTCTACAGTGAAGAGACGACTCCGGCCTGCTGGCCTTCAGGGCAGAGTGGCAAAGAAAAAGCCATATCTGAGACTGGATAATAAAAGGAAAAGATTAATATGGGTAAAAGAACACAGACATTGGACAGAGGACTGGAAAAAAGTGTTATGGACAGACGAATCCAAGTTTGTGGTGTTTGGATCACACAGAAGAACATTTGTGAGACACAGAACAACTGAAAAGACGCTGGAAGAGTGCCTGATGCCATCTGTCAAGCATGGTGGAGGTAATGTTATGGTCTGGGGTTGCTTTGGTGCTGGTAAAGTGGGAGATTTGTACAAGGTAAATGGGACTTTGAATAAGGAAGGCTATCACTCCATTTTGCAACGCCATGCCATACCCTGTGGACAGCGCTTGATTGGAGCCAATTTCATCCTACAACAGGACAATGACCCAAAGCACGCCTCCAAATTATGCAAGAACTATTTAGGGAAGAAGCAGGCAGCTGGTATTCTATCTGTAATGGAGTGGCCAGCGCAGTCACCAGATCTCAACCCCATTGAGCTGTTTTGGAAGCAGCTTGACCGTATGGTACGTAAAAAGTGCCCATCAAGCCAAACCAACTTGTGGGAGGGGCATCTGGAAGCATGGGCTGAAATTTCTCCTGATTACCTCAGCAAATTAACTGCTAGAATCCCAAAGGTCTGCAATGCTGGAATTGCTGCAAAGGGAGCATTCTTTGATGAAAGCAAAGTTTGAAGGAGAAAATTATTATTTCAAATAAAAATCTCTTTTTCGAACCTTGGAAATGTCTGGACTAGATTTTAAATTAATTTGGCAACTCATTTGATTAATAAAAGTATGAGTTTTCGTGGAAAGCACAAAACTGTCTGGGTGACCCCAAACTTTTGAACAGTAGTGTAACTAGGTCATAAATCAATTAATTATAATAAATCATAATGAATCAGTAATATAAATTATATGACCAAGCAGACCAGACTAAATTAGGAGCAAGGGACAGTTGGTACTAAAATATGATAAAAAAGGGGGGAAGAAAGGAAAAACCGACCAATAAACATCCCAATGTAATGATATAAAAGTAATCTTTACTGTACACAAGTAATAGTGAATGGTAACAGCTGGGTAAAAGAATAATATATAATAATAAAAACTCAGACAAGGACGCACACTAGGATATGGGATAATAATAAAGAGGAAGCCGTATAGAAATCAAAATAAAACATTGCAAAGATATAATACTGCCATGCTAGCCTAATAATGTAAGCAGTAATATAAAGTGCAGTGCACAAATAAAAAAAATCAATTGTACATTATTATGGTGCTGCCATACTATCATAATAATGTGATTTATAAATAAAGTGCAGTGCAATGACTAAAAAAGAAGAGGATCCACATTACGTGTATACCAACGTATTATCTTCTGAAATGGAGAAGAAAATGTATGATCTTTCAAAACCCCATCAGGTTGAGGAAGTGGGAAACATGCTGTTAGATGATGATGATGATGATGATGCAGACCCCACAATGAATGAGGATTTTGAAGAAAGTGAGATTGATTCTCATGATGAGGTGGAAGTCTGTGAACTAAAATCTGAAACAGAGCAAGATGGTGACAGTGATGAGGAGGAAGAAGATATAGAATCTTATTATATGGGAAAAGATAAAAAAATCAAATGGAACAAGAATCCACCCATAAAAAAACGTATGGAACCTCATAACATTATCACTCACCTTCCTGCAGTTATGGGAACAGCACGTAATGCAAAAAAATGCAGCTGAATGCTGGAATACTTTTTTCACAGATGACATTCTGGACTCTATTGTCATATACACTAATCAATATATAGACAGTATAAAGCACAAGTTCATCTGTGACAGAATCCTGAAGCCCACGGATGAAATCGAACTGCGTGCATTTTTGGGATTATTATACCTTGCAGGAGCTTATAGGGCAAATCGGCAAAGTTTGGAGGAACTTTGGGGTATAGAAAGTGATGGAATTGAAAAATTTAGCCTTGTTATGTCTCTAAAAAGATTCAAGATTCTTATTCGTTCGGTTTGATGACAGAACTACCCGAACCGAACGTAAAACATATGACCGGCTTGCTCCAATTCGCGATGTATTCCAAAAATTTGTGGAAAACTGTAAGATAAACTATCGCCCTGGGGCAAATGTCACAATTGACGAAATGCTCCCTGGTTTTCGTGGCAGATGCGCATTTCGTCAATACATACCATCAAAACCTAGCAAATACGGAATAAAAATGTATGCCCTTGTTGATGCCAGTAAGACCTACACATGCAACATTGAAATTTATGCTGGAAAACAGCCAGATGGTCCTTACTGTGTCAGCAACAAACCCACTGATGTTGTGAAAAGAATGTCTGAGCCCTTATTTGGATCAGGTCGCAATATAACTGCTGATAATTGGTTTTCAAATTGTGATCTTACTGATTATCTAAAAACGCAGAAGCTTTCATATGTCGGAACTGTAAGAAAAAATAAAAAAGAATTGCCGCCATAGCTTGTTACTGTGACAGGGAGAAAACAGTACAGCAGTATGTTTGCATTCCATGATGGAAAGGTTTTAGTTTCCTATGTACCACGCGAAAAAAAATGTACTTCTTCTCTCAACGCTTCATAATGATGATGTCATCGATCCTAAATCTGAAGCACAACAAAAACCAGAGATTATTACATTTTATAATGAAACCAAAGGGGGTGTTGATACAGCTGATCAGATGTGCTCAACTTTCAGCGTCAGCAGAAACACCAAGCGCTGGCCAATGGTCATATTTTTCGCTATGCTAAATTTGGGTGGTATAAATTCACAAATCATTTACCTTGAAAACCAGCTTGAACCACTCCGCAGACGATTGTACCTGAAACAATTGGCCCATGAACTAATGCTTGGAGAGCTACGCAGGAGAAGTATGAAAACCATCGGTATCCCCTCTGGCCTTCAAGTTAGGCTCAAAAGATTCCACCCAGATATTGATACTGAAAATCCAACACCTGTACTACCTCCCAAAAGAAGGAGATGCACCACCTGCACCATGGAAAGCGGGAACAGAAGGCTTTCTAATTATGAATGTCTCAAATGTCATCATGCAATCTGCCTGACACATGCAAAAATGTATTGCAATTCTTGCTCTTTGCTTTGAAAATGTGTTTTTTCTGGGGAACCTTCAGGATCTAATTCAGATTAATTCTGTGTGTAATATTATTCTAGGTGCCTAGAAAATGTTTTTGTGCCAAACTTTTCTCTTTTTAATAACCGTTACTTGATATCATTGGGGGCTATTTGGTGGGAGTTTTGAAATTTGTGTATATCAAAGTTATTACTTTTATGTTGAGTAAATGGGTTTGTTTTGCACCTGATAATGTGTAGTCTCTTTTATTACATCCCTATGAAGGTCTCTGATCACTTTTTTGATCACTGAAATTGAGAAAATTAGATATTCTAGGCATTTTTCTAGCCTGTGCTTGACAGGCACATTGTTCCATTACGAGTTAGTGCGAATATTGTTCCTGACGGAGGGTTAAAATTTGCAACAAGCCACCTGGGAGACACACCAAACATGTGGAAGAAGGTGCTCTGGTCAGATGAAACCAAAATTGAACTTTTTGGCAACAATGACAAACGATGTTTGGCGTAAAGGCAACACAGCTCATCACCCTGAACACACCAACCCACTGTCAAACATGGTGGTAGCAGCATCATGGTTTGGGCCTACTTTACTTCAGCAGGGACAGAGAAGATGGTTAAAATTGATGGGAAGATGGATGGAGCCAAATACAGTACCATTCTTGAAGAAAACCTGTTGGAGTCTGCAAAACACCTGAGACTGGGACGGAGATTTGTCTTCCAACTAGACAATGATCCCAAACATAAAGCAAAATCTACAATGGAATGGTTCACAAATAAAAGTATCTAGGTGTTAGAATGGCCAAGTCAAATTCCAGATCTGAATCGAATCGAGAATCTGTGGAAAGAGCTGAAAACTGCTGTTCACAAACGATCTCCATCCAACCTCACTGAGCTCGAGCTGTTTGCCAAGGAAGAATGGGCAAGAATTTCAGTCTCTCGATGTACAAAACTGATAGAGACATACCCCAAGCGACTTGCAGCTATAATTGCAGCAAAAGGTGGCACAACAAAGTATTAAGTTAAAGGGGCCGAATAATATTGCAAGCCCCACTTTTCAGTTTTTGAATTTCCACATAAATTTTAAAAAACCAATAAATTTCGTTCAGCTTCACAATTGTGTCCCACTTGTTGTTGATTTTTCACCAAAAATTTACATTTGGTATCTTTATGTTTGAAGCATGATATGTGGGAAAAGGTTGAAAAGTTCCAGGGGGACGAATACTTTCGCAAGGCACTGTATATACATGTACATGTAGAAAACCTGTAAGAGATAAATAAATAACTAATAACATAAAAAGGACACTAAAACCACAAAATAAAATAGTAAAATACATGTTAGACATAAAGGATAAAAAATAGTAGATATGGTGGTCAGAGAAAAGGGTGCAAAAGTATTGTAATCATTGAGGCCATGCGGCTGGACGGTATTAAGGGTCCATATCCAATTAGTCTTCCACAGAAATAACTTGACTCTGACAAAAGTCATAATAAATAATGAATCTATGAAAATGAAAGTCAGACATTGCTTTTCAACCATGCTTCCACAGAATTAAAAAATATTAAAAAAAACCTTATGAAATAGGCCTGGACAGAATTGATGGTGCCCTTAGCTTAATATTTTGTTGCACAACCTTTTTAGGCAATCACTGCAATCAAAAGGTGCCTGTAACTGTCGATGAGACTTCTGCACCTCTCGACAGGTATTTTGTGCCACTCCTCAAGAGCAAACTGCTTCAGTTATCTCGTGTGTGAAGGCTGCCTTTTCCAGATGGCATATTTCAGCTCTTTCCAAAGATGCTCAATAGGATTTAGGTCAGGGCTCATATATGGCCACTTCAGAATAGTCCAATGTTTTCCTCTTAGCCTTTCTTTGGTGTTTTTAGCTATGCGCTTTGGATCTTTATCCTGTTGCAAGACCCATGACCTGCGACTGAGATCAAGCTTTCTGACACTGGGCAGCAGATTTCTCTCTAGAATCCCTTGATAGTCTTGAGATTTCATTGTACCCTGCACAGATTCTAGACACCTTGTGCCAGATGCAGCAAAGCAGACCCAGAACATAATAGAGCCTCCTCCATGTTTCACAGTAGGGACAGTGTTCTTTTCTTGATATGCTTCATTTTTCAGTCTGTGAACATAGAATTGATGTGCCTTGCCAAAAGTTCCATTTTGTCTCATCTGTCCATAGGACATTCTCCCAGAAGCTTTGTGGCTTGTCAACATGTAGTTTGGCAAATTCCAGTCTGGCATTTTTATGATTTTTGTTCCATGAAGTCCACTTTGGCTCATACAACGATGGATGGTGAAATCTGGCACTGATGTTCCTTGAGATTGAAGTTCACCTTTAATCTGTTTAGAAGTTTTTCTGGGCTCTTTTGTTACCATTCGTATTATCCATCTCTTTGATTTCCAATCAATTTTCCTCCTGCGGCCACATCCAGAGAGGTTGGCTACAGTCCCATGGAGCTTAAATTTCTGAATAATATGTGCAGCTGTAGTCACAGGAACATAAAGCTGCTCGGAGATGGTCTTATAACTTTTACCTTTAACATGTTTGTCTATAATTTTCTTTCTGATCTCCTGAGACAACTCTTTCCTTTGCTTCCTCTGGTCCATGTTGAGAGTGATACATACCGTGTCACCAAACAGCACAGTGAGTATCTGTAGCCTCTATACAGGCCGCTCACTGATTCCAAGACTGTAGACACCTGTGATGCTAATTAGTGGACACGCTTTGATTTAACATGTCCCTTTTGTCACATTATTTTCAGGGGTACCATCATTTCTGTCCAGGCCTATTCCATGAGTTTAATTTTTTTTAAAATTCTGTTGAAGCATGGCTGAAAAGCAATGTCTGACTTTCATTTATTTATTTTCATAGATTTTTTTATTTATTATTACTTTTGTCAGATTCAAGTTATTTCTGTCACAATTCTGGGTTTTTCTGTCATTAAATGAGGGGTACCAAAAATTTTGACCATGTGTGCATAACAGGATGGGGGATATATATACCAGGATGTGGGACTTATATAACACGATGGGTCCCAGGATGGGGGACATATATACCAGGATGGGGGATATATGTGCCTTGATGGGGGACATAGATAATATGATGGGGCCCAGGATGGGGGACATATAGAACAGGGTGGGGGACATATATAACACAATGGGGGACATATATACCAGGATGGGGGACATATATACCAGAATGGGGAACATATATGATGATGTGTGCAAACTGTAAAGCGCTGCGGAATATGTTAGTGCTATATAAAAATAAAGATTATTTATTTTATTTATAACATATATATTAGGATGGGAGACATATATACCAGGATGGGAGACATATATACCAGGATGGGGCCCAGTATGGGAGACATATATACCAGGATGGGGGGCATATATAACATGATGGGGCCCAGGATGGGAGACATATATACCAGGATGGGGCCCAGGATGGGAGACATGCAGTATATGCCAAGATGTGGGACATATGCAAAAAAATGGACATATATCCCAGGATGGGGGACATATATATCAGGATGGACTCAAAATGGGGGACATTACTACATAATGAGAGAGGGGTGGTAACACGTATGTTCTTATAGGATTTAGTAAGCTACAAGGGCTAATACATCTGACCAACATGAAGGGGACCCCAGGTACAAATTTTTTACCAAGACTCATCGGATTCTGGTTACACCATAGGTTAGTCTGCCACATCTATGGGCAATTACCAATCAGTCATCCAATGATACTCTTCTGTGCAGTCTGCAGAAGGTGGAACTGATATAATAGAATAAATGTATATGTGTCCTACCTAATTATCCTACAATTATCCTTGGATTTCATTGCCAAATCTTTTATTTTCCTTGGGATAAGCCTTTGCCAGAGGAGGAGGGTGACAGCGGCTCTCACATCGTCAGTTGAGAACGCTCCTGCCCAAAGATCTGTCAGCCGACAGCTATCTAATGTGTATGGGAGCAGTGTTGGACTGGGGTGCCAAGGGGCCACCAGTAACATTGACTATGGGGGCCCACTTTTCACCTGTATACAAATATTACAAGGCCCTGGTTCACATATTTACCCATGTCTCCATATAATAAACTGGGTAGTTTGGTTAATAAATGAGATGCTGCTTTTTTCTGTACAGAGAGAATAAAGTGAATTATGACCACCAATACTGCCCATACAGTAAGGTTGGGGGAATAGATTTGCACATGGGGGATTCCCCTGTTACCCTATGGGCCAGTCCGAGCCTGTATGGGAGCCATAAAGGAGCATGACGTTCTCCGCACACTCTTATTCCAGATTTGCAGGGATTTATTTCAAGCTAAAACAGGCAAAAATGCTATACACCCGCTCTGCATGCCAAATCTGAGACAAAGATGGAGTGCAGGGCGGTGATCACCATTTTAGATTAACCTTTTTGGTGCTGTTTGGCTGAATAACAGTTTCTGGCCAATCAATGCCAAAGGGGTTAATCAGGTGAGGTAACATCGCAATCAACCCACCCATTATGACCACTGGGATTTTTGTTGTGTCACACAACACCGATCACAGCATGCCACTTTTTTTTTTTTTCTTTACTAACTTTGTCACATTGCTGTGATTCTCTGGTCAGAACTGACCAGCCAATCACAGCAGTCGCCAATATGGGGGGACGGTACAGACCCCCAGGGTGAGGTGCAGGGATGTTTGCTGTCAGTGACAGCAGCCATCTTAACCTGGTCACCGCACGATGCAGCATGGTGACCGTAAATAGCAGCTCCGTACTAGTACTGCGGTTTGCAGTACTAGTACGGCAAATGTAGGGAAGGGGTTAAATATATCTCGCTAGGAATGCTTTTCTCCACCATAGGTGGGTGCATTTGTTGAGTAATTCCTTGTATTTATTAGTTAAATCAGTAGTTTCCCTGGATTTCTAGTATAAAAAAACTACCCGATCCCTCACTAAAGACCTTGTCCAATCGTGTAAGCCGCGCTTTTTCGTTGTTTGCGGTAATCCATCTGTTCTGAGACGGTTACTGTGAAAACACAGAGCATAACGACATGATATCGTCAAAATAGAAAACCTATTAAAGATCAAGAATATACAGTATCATAAGGTCCTATGCCTTGTTTAACCCCTTCCTGCAAGCAGCAGTACTAGTATGGCGCACTGATCGCACGGCCTCACGCTGAGGACTCCGGTGATCGGGTGCAGGTGTCAGCTGTATGTGACAGCTGACACCCTGCAGCAATGCCCACGATCGGTGCTAGGACCAATTGTGGGCATGTAACCACTGATGCCACTGTCAGTAGTGACAGCAACCTAGAGGGGCATCACGCAGGGAGGGTTCTTTTATTATATGGACGATCTAGGCATTTCACTATTGTGCACAATAAAGATTTTAAAGAATTAAAAATAAATCTGTGGCACCCCTGAGGCTTCAGTCGCCACAGAGGTACTGCACCTTCTCCTAAGGTGTAGTGCCCCACCATCCAGGTAGGGTGGGAACTCCTTTCCAGACTCCAGTTCAGTGGGGCCACCTAACAGCTTCAGGCTGGGGGGTTAGCAGAGCACCCCTTGTGGAACCCTGCTTCGTAACACGAGATGTGCTGGGAGGCGGGTGGAGCAAGATGATACAAGAGAGTGGGAAGAGTGAGGTCAAGAGTTAAGTAGTTAGTTAGTGGGTTGGAGGAGAGAGAGAGAGAAGATGGATGTCTGAGGGACGTGCTGCAGCAGGTCCCAGTGATCTGGGCTGCTGGCACGGGAAAGACATAGAAAGAGACTGATAAGATTGATGACCTAACCTTCCAGAAGAGAGACAGAACAGATCGAAATGAAGGAGAAGAGAAGGACGGTGGGAAGCGGGTTGAGTAAGAGAAAGAATCCTTCCAGTCCAGAGCGCAAAGGCCGGGGCCCGGTCCCCGAGGATGATCGGATTTTTTATGTCCAGCAACAGACACCGGTGGAGTAGTGAGACGCTAACGCCTTACTCCCATCATAGACTTGGGACACAACAGCACCTCATCAGTGAGCCGGGACTCTGGAGCGAGAGTCCCCCGAAGCAGGCTACAGCTGTCTGTCATACAAGTAGAGACTAGGAACACCTAGAGAGAGGCATTCCAGGGTAACTAAGTACTGGAGTGCTTCGCCTCTAAAGGCGCTTTGGAGGAGTCGTTCAGTCAGGTACACGTTGGCGGAGTGCTGGAGAGGAGAACCTATCTTGCCTGGAGGTTGGCTGGAGCCCTGACCTGGAGAACACAGCGCGGAGGCTGGCATGTATGTGAACTGCAAACAGTGAGTAAAGCTTTGGAACCGCACGCCCTGGTGTCCTCCAGTTATTCCGCACCGCTACACGTGAGTACCTGTACCTACACCATCTACGCCTCCCCGCCATTACAGCATATACACTGCCCTGGGACTACAGCTCCACCTGTGGGGAGCTTTACCATCTATGCTGCACACACCATCAGTCCCAGAGGATCTGCATGCAGCGTCGGCCTAACATCATATTTGCCGAACACCACAGGTGGCGTCACGAACTTTACATTACAACCAATCACCACCGCCATTGATATTGAGGCTCAGGGCCAGGGACCGGGTCACCGCTGCTGTGACACATCATCCCCCTGACACCGGCCCGGTACCAAGTACTCCACTGCCCTGGGTGAAGCGAGGGCGACTCAATTTTTGGCGTCACAAACAGGATGACGAGACCCGACACTATCGGGTTCTGTGTGCCTGTGGCTTGTTGAACTTTGACTTTTGAAAATGTGCAGAAGACCAAATTTGATAGACTGTGATATGAGTCCTAAAGATGGCCGCTGGCGCGGAGAAGAAGGGCGTGAGGAGATGGGAGGTCCTGAGAAAAGACCGCGAAGAGTATTGTGCCTTCCCCGCCTGAATTACTATGTGACAGATGTATGGCCCACCCCCTGAGGGGTTCGTATACTGGCTTGGTATGGAGGCGCTGGAAGAAGACGCCGCCCCCAGAAGGATGGGCAGAGGAAGCCAGAGGCGAGCAGAAGGGCGGAGCAAGGAGAACGCCAGAACGCCATCTTGGGAAGCAAGGGAAGGAGGCCTGCGGAGTGTGGGGAAGTGCAAACCCCCGACGCCATGGCTGAAGGCTCCAACCCTGAGTCCGGAGCAATATGCCAGCGATTGCAAGATGACATAATAGCATTGACCACAAATCTGCAGCTGAAGAGAGAAGCTCTGGAGAAGCTGAGATGGCAGCACGCCCCGGAGGAGCCTACACCGGCGGCACCCTCTCCACCGGTACCTGCCACCGCTGCACTAGACTGTCCTCCGGCAGCGTTGGTTTTCACTTCCACGCTGTCTGTGCAGCTGAGTGCCGCTCGCCCGAAGAAGTCACCGGAGGGCCCGGGAGCTGAGATGGTGCTCCCGCCCGGACCTGTTGCGGCTGCGCAGGTCCTGACTGAGGCCCCCGCGGATCCGGAGCCGCCACCGGCTACACCACCACCAACACCTGGACCGCACCGCCGGGAGGCCTCAGGTACATCTGACGCCCCTTCACCCGGGAAGGCCCGGGGTTGCCCCGTAGCTGCAGCGGCTGGTCAGGTTGTGCTAGACCTGGTGTGGGACCGGGAAGCCAGTCCCCAGGGGGAGACACCGGAACCCTCAACGGTGGTACCGCAGGTTCCAACCGGCAGCGGTAGATCCCGGGAGGAGGCAGAAGAGAGTGAGGCCCATCGCCGAGCTACTATCAAGAAGCTAGCAGCTGAGTATCGGGAGAGGGAACAGCGGAGACTGGCTGTAGTAGGCCCCGATTTGAGGAGGAAGGAGAGGGCCCGTACTGGACGTTACAGTTCCCAGGACGCTGCTGGATGGGGCAGGTCCTCAATGTCAATCAAGAACGGGGGTTTGAATTCATTGCCGACCCCAAGAGGATAAGTGATTTATTTTTCAACAGGAGGGACGTCGAACCCCACCTGCAGAAGGGACACCCCGACAGGAACCTGCAGCTTGGGAAGTATGTGACGTTTACCCGCCATGAGGAGCTCAGGGGATGGTACGCCCTGAATGTACGCCGAATCCCAGCTGAATTTGTTGAGAGGTACCTGCCATCGGAACCCGTCAATGCCCCTCCACGTACAACAGCCATCCAAACCACCCAGGTACCTGCTACCAGGTCTGCAGATACTACAAAGTTGACTCCAACCCGGCAACCTCAGAGGATCTCTGGCTTGACACCGTGGGAGGAAGCCTACTTAAAAATGGCTAATGATTACCTTGGTTCCAGTACCTGTTCCAGAAACCCAGGAGGGGATCACCAGTAAAGAAAAGAAAGAAAAATATACAAATCTCGTTACCCAGGAGGGTCAGTTGGACCGGTTGTGCCTTTTTCTACTTTTTGCATCATGTTGCCTAGTTTTTAATTGGCAGCGTTATTTTTGAAATTGAACTGTGGAGATCATAGACGCTGATTGGTCCAAAACTTTTATTGTAAATAGTTTGCACCCCTTTGGGTGCTCTCTCTTGGTTTTACATATGGAAGTCTTTGCGAAGATACCCTTTATATATAGACACTTTGTGAAGATTATGTTTTTGAATGGACACTCTTCGAAGAATGATGTCTACCTCAACGGACACTGCAAGAATCCTGGCTGGGAGCAGTGTTCAGCACTTTACAAGAATTTAGAATGTTTTATGATAAAGTACTTGATAATGTTGTGTCTTATGAAAAGTAAATGTCTTTTACTGAATATTTGATACAGAGAATTAGGAAAGTTTTGAGATAGAATGTGAAACTTGAATAAAGAATATGAGAATTGAACGCGACAGGTGATAGGCCAAGAGTAGATGGTCAGTGTCTTGCGTCCAGTGAAAAGAGAGTAACTGAAGGAAGAATAATAGAAAGAAATGTAATAAAGAAAATGTGTTGAGTATAGCACTTTGAATTAAGAATTGCACTTAAGTAAAAATTTTTGATATTGAGATAGGAAGTTAGTCTGTTTATAACGTTTAAGAGATGTGCCTCTTATGTTAGGAAGATTAGATAGGTTTTCTTAATTGGCATTTAAAATTTTTTGTGTGTTCCTGTACTGTTAATTTTATGTCTTGCAGCCCGCAGACGTGCTGTGTTTAACGGGGGGTATTTGGCGCCCCTGAGGCTTCAGTCGCCACAGAGGTACTGCACCTTCTCCTAAGGTGTAGTGCCCCACCATCCAGGTAGGGTGGGAACTCCTTTCCAGACTCCACACCTGCATTCCACACACAGGATAGTTCAGTGGGGCCACCTAACAGCTTCAGGCTGGGGGGTTAGCAGAGCACCCCTCGTGGAACCCTGCTTCGTAACACGAGATGTGCTGGGAGGCGGATGGAGCAAGATGATACAAGAGAGTGGAAAGAGTGAGGTCAAGAGTTAAGTAGTTAGTTAGTGGGTTGGAGGAGAGTGAGAGAGAAGATGGATGTCTGAGGGACGTGCTGCAGCAGGTCCCAGTGATCTGGGCTGCTGGCACGGGAAAGACATAGAAAGAGACTGATAAGATTGATGACCTAACCTTCCAGAAGAGAGACAGAACAGATCGGAACGAAGGAGAAGAGAAGGACGGTGGGAAGCGGGTTGAGTAAGAGAAAGAACCCTTCCAGTCCAGAGCGCAAAGGCCGGGGCCCAGTCCCCGAGGTTGATTGGATCTTTTATGTCCAGCAGCAGACACCGGTGGAGTAGTGAGCCGCTAACGCACCTTATTAGTGAGCCGGGACTCTGGAGCGAGAGTCCCCCGAAGCAGGCTACAGCTGTCTGTCATACAAGTAGAGACTAGGAACACCTAGAGAGAGGCATTCCAGGGTCACTAAGTACTGGAGTGCTTCGCCCCTAAAGGCGCCTTGGAAGAGTCGTTCAGTCAGGTACACGTTGGCGGAGTGCTGGAGAGGAGAACCTATCTTGCCTGGAGGTTGGCTTGAACCCTGACCTGGAGAACACAGCGCGGAGGCTGGCATGTGTGTGAACTGCAAACAGTGAGTAAAGCTTTGGAACCGCACGCCCTGGTGTCCTCCAGTTATTCCGCACCGCTACACCTGAGTACCTGTACCTACACCATCTTCGTCTCCCCGCCATTACAGCATATACACTGCCTTGGGTCTACAGCTCTGCCTGTGGAGAGCTTTACCATCTATGCTGCACACACCATCAGTCCCAGAGGATCTGCATGCAGCGTCGGCCTAACATCATATTTGCCGAACACCACAGGTGGCGTCACGAACTTTACATTACAACCAAACACCACCGCCATTGATATTGAGGCCCTGAGTCATGGACCGGGTCACCGCTGCTGTGACACATCATCCCCCTGACACCGGCCCGGTACCGAGTACCCCACTGCCCTGGGTGAAGCGAGGGCGACTCAAAACCAACTGATCATATCCCCAGAGATACCCCTAATAGAGTACAGAAATTACATAGGAAAGAAATATACTGGATATACAAACTTAATACCATAAAACCGCATGGTCTAAATGAAATTACAGAGGGTTTTTTTATAACAATTCTCATCCCTTGTAACGAATAATATTTATTATTTCTTTTAATCAGTGCTGTGTATGCATCTGTGACTTCTATAAGAGATTGTAAATGATTTTATATGGATTTGTCAATGATATTATATCATGTTCATATACTGATCTGATACAATGGATCTACCATTGTTAGTACCACTTCAAACTATGACTTTCAATGTAAATGGTTCTTCTAAATGAATTGCTTGTAAATAATGATATTGTAAACATTTGAACAAGGGGTTCCTGGTGTAATGTGTGAGGTGCGGACTGTTTTTTAGTTGTTGTTTTTGCCTGGTGCGCTGCTGGGGATTGATCTCCTGTCCTCTTTGCTCTTTCCTTTTGTGACCTTTTCTTCTGCTCCATTATTCCTGATGGTGGTAATCTCAACCTTTTAAATACATTTTTTTATTTCAAATCACTAATTTTTTATTCAAAATCATCAATTATTAATTTTAACTAGTTTTCCGATCTCGAGTTGTGGCTCATTCATTAGATGGGTCTGCAAAACTCGGTCCATACGTAATTTTTTGGAGCAAGTTCTTGCCTGCAGTTGCTCCTTTTCGTTCTTATTTCTTTTTATTTTTTCTTTTAAATAAATCTATAAATCTCTAGAATCTATTTTATTCCTTTTTATTGTGTTGAATGTTACAACCTGAACTGTCATGTGCTGTGCTAAGTGTCAGAGTCATGAGCTTTGACACTGCTGGACATGTGATTCCCTTTGGCGCCAGATTTGAATGTGGAATCTATTTTAACAGTATGAGGTCATATTGTAGGATTATAGCAGCTCCTGATGAAGGAGTCCTGTAGACTTCGAAACGTGTTGAGAGAGTAAAACGCCATTCTTCAGCTTCTACGCGTCTGGACCGTTATTTGTACAGCAGCGCGGATGATAACCACAAATCCTCCTGGTTTAATGCTAAAATTCCAGTTGAGAGATGTAAGAAGCTTGTGGATGGTTGCAGTTATTTACTCCGAAAGGTGTGCAACCAAATATTAATTTGAGGGCGCCAACAATTTTGTCCAGCCCATTTTGGGGGTTTTGTATGAAATTATGTCCAATTTGTTTTTTTTTCTCTGATTTTTTTTATGTTGTTCCAATACACACAAAGGAAATAAACGTGTGTATAACGAAACATGTGTAATGGCTATAATATTCCGGGAGAAATACTTCATTTTCTGGAACAATTTCAAGGATGCTAAAATGTTTGGCCATGATTGTATGTACTGCACATGCACTGCATGATGACATCACAACAGAACTCTCTGTGACTCGGTGATTCACAATGACTTAGAACACTCGGTGCCACGCTGATGACATCACACAATAGAACCCTCTGAGACACACTGATGATGTCACAATTGACCCCAGTGTAAAACTATGTGCGACGGTCTGATCCCAGTTATTTTCTATTGTGCGTTGCAGTCACGAGTTGTGTGTTGCAAAGTCTGATATAGAAAGCGATATTTATTATTATCAAGCGATATTTATTATCAGCGCTAGAGAGGAGGAGAAGAGAGGAGAGAGGAGGAGGAGAGAGGAGGAGAAGAGAGAGGAGGAGAAGAAGAGAGAGAAGAGAGAGAGGAGAAGGAAGAGAGAGAAGAGAGAGAAAGGTAAGTTTGAACTTAATCTAATGAGTTATGGGAGTCTTTCCCAGGGGGAGACACGACCTTCAGATAATTATAGAGGGACAGATATAGATTTCCCTATAGAATCATCGCCAATAACAGGAGAGACACATTCTTGTAATCGGCATTAACTGTTTCAGGAAAAGGTCAATATTTCCTCTTCTTCATTTCTCTGATCTCACAGTCAGGTGAAAGCTTGTTTTTTTGCGAGATGAGTTGTTGTTTTGAAGAACACCATTCATTTTACTTTTGAAAAAAAAATGCTTGCTTTTGTGGACACATTCATGCAAAATATGTATGTTTTTATCTCTTTATGTTTTAATTCGGAACAGGAGATGATTTAAATTTTTATGTTTTATTATTTGGTTTTTTTTTTCTTCACCTTTTTGTTGATTTTTACCTTATGTTTTTAGTCCCACTAGGGGATGTAAACCTATAATTGTTTGATTGTTTATACTATATACTACAATAACACAGTATTGCAGTATATATTGAAATTAATGTTCCTCCTTATGGATTGATACATTAATGATAGATAGATAGATAGATAGATAGATAGATAGATAAGGGATTTGTAGTGCTTCACCACTGATAAAGCTATTATCTTATTTTAGTACCGTATATACTCGAGTATAAGCCGAGGCCCCTAATTTTGTCACAAAAAACTTATTGACTCGAGTGTAAGCCTAGGGTGGGAAATGCAGAAGCTACTGGTAAATTTCATAAATAAAAATAGATACCAATAATAGTGAAATTAATTGAGACATCGGTAGGTTAAATGTTTTTAAATATCCATATTTAAACAGGAGTCCCATATAATGCTCCATACAGTTCATGATGGCCCCATAAGATGCTCCATACAAAACACACCCCATATAATGCGCAATACAGTTCATGATGGCCCCATAAGATGCTCCATACAAAATACGCCCCATATAATGCTCCATAAAGTTCATGATGGGCCCCATAAGATGCTCCATACAAAAATATGCCCCATGTAATGCTGCACAAAGGTTAATGATGGCCCCATAAGATGCTCCATAGAAAAATATGCCCCATATAATCATGCACAATAGTTAATGATGGCCCCATAAGATGCTCCATATCAAAATATGCCCCATATAATGCTACACAATGGTTAATGATGGCCCCATAAAATGCTCCATATTAAAATATTCCCCATATAATGCTGCACAAAGGTTAATGATGGCCCCATAAGATGCTCCATATTAAAATATTCCCTGATGGGGACAGGTGAATATTGCATGGCTCACACTCCCCCCAGTCCTATTCACCATCCAGACACTGCTACATCTCAGTCCCTGCATCTCCGCCCAGGCGCCGACATCTCTCTTCCTGTCTTCTGATGCTGAGTAGTCACGTGGTAATGCTCATTAAAGAAATAAATATGCGCTTCACACCTATGGGAGTGGAGACACGTGCATATTCATTACTTTAATGAGCGGTACCAAGTTACCACTCAGCACTGGAAGGAAGACAGGAAGAGAGATGCTGGAGCCCGGACTGAGATGCAGGGACTGATATGCAGCGATGAGGCCAGGAGGGTGAGTATGATGTCTTCTGCTCCCCCATACCCCCTCCCCCACCAGCAATGACTCATGTATAAGCCAAGAGGGGTGTGAAAACACGCTGAAAAGCACAAAAAAAGTGCTGAAAATCTCGGCTTATACACGAGTATATACAGTATGTTTGTGCCGCTATAGTTGTGAAAGTACGTTTGTATACATATAGGTCAGTATGAGAGTATATGTGTATATACATATATATACATGATTGTACCCAGGGGTGAACACTGACAGCTTGGGGCCCCTGTTCAAGAAATATGTCTGGGCCTCCCTCCTTTTTTTACAACAAAGTTCTTGTACTTTACATGTCAAATTCTCCTGTTATCTTTGTTATTTTCT